>NC_137466.1:200035749-200569653 GCF_964235325.1 Thermobia domestica | reverse complement strand
ACCCCCTTAAATCCGGCCCTGGCAGTAACTTCTCTTTACCCGATACTATATACAGAACTCTATCTTAAGATTACAGTAGCTTCCGAATCAAAAAGAACTGTCAATAAATGAGGATCAAAAATAACTAAAAAATGAAAAAAAAAATCAAATTTGTCACAGTAGTCCACCACATTCTCTGAAAAATATATGAATCCTTGTTTTAAATAATAATACATATGTACTTTTAAATAATAATAATAATAATAATAATAATAATAATAATACATATGTAGATAAATAAACTAGACAATACCATTACAAAGCTATTACTAAAACTACGACAAAAAGTCATGGAAATATGTATTTATTCGCAAAGGACTTGGACCTACGTTCAAATTTTTATCCAACTTCATTAAAAAAAAAAAGAAAGAAACAAGGTGGCATTTGATGAGAAAGAAATCAAAATGTTACGTGTGCATTACATTACAAGCAGTAACTTCCATATGTGTATAAATAGAAAACTGACAACAGGGTATTTTATGAGTAGAATATAAGCAAATTTTGTGTCTATAAATAAAGGTATTTTAAATTATAATTGTCTCGTTCTATGTCAGATGCATTTAACTGTGTTGTCCTCTGTACACATATTACATACATATACTTGTATATAAAAGAAAAAAAAATAATAATGCATCACTACTTTTGTGCTGTGAAAAACATAAATTTCATATAAAATGTTGTACATTTTAATGAAGCGCTCAGAAACAAAAGTATTAAAAGTGATATTTCTAAGTGTTGACGATATATAACTTTGCTTGGTTAATCATTGTGCTAAATTCACATTAGGGATGTGGTTTTAGAAAAGCCATTTTGAAAATTTGTTACATTAATTATTATTATTTTTTAAAGTTTGTGAAATAAAAAGGTTCTAATTGTTTTGTCAAGTGTCAGAAATGAATTTTAAGAATGTTGGGGGGGGGGGGGGCGGGTAACAGTATGGTACAGAGACTTATCTCAAGTACTCACAGTCAGTATAGTGAATATTATAAAGTGTGAACGAAAAATTAGAGGATGGATATGAATGGCAAAGAAAATGAGGAAAACGAAAATCATATTTTGTTAGTAGTTCAACATAAACAGTTTAAGAAAAAGGTTAATCAAGTGTTTCGTGTGAAGTACAGGATAGTACATACATACTACTGGATAATAAAAGAAAGATGCATAAAATGCGATGAAAACGGATTAAAACTTATTTTCTATTTTTACCAAATGAGTGTACCATACATTTTTTTATTACTGTTTATTTTGTATACTGATAATTCGAATTTTTATTCATACTTTCTTCCAGACAAAACAATTTATGAAATATTGTGCATCAGTTTTGTCATTTTATTCAAGGGTTCTTCTGATTTCAGTACTGGGAAAAACTTTTCAATATTTACTGTTCTATATATGGTTAAGGAAAGGAATCCCTGTGGAGATTGACAGATCTACGAGGGTCATTCAGAAAGTAACCTCCGATTTTTTTTTTTTTTTAAAAAAAACACCAAATAATAATAATTTATTATATACAACTGAAAACTACTTAGTTGTTCTATTTTTCAACATAGTTTCCATAAACATTCAAGCACTTATATCTCTACACTAGCTTAGAAATTCCATCGGCATAAAAAACTCTAGTCTGTGCCTTGAGCCAGCCTGTGACCGCATTTTTCAGCTTCTCATCATCACCAAAGCACTGCGATCCAAGCCACTTATTTCTTGTCACGAACTTTTTCGTTAATTTTCTGAACAAGTTCATCTGTGACCACTGATGGCCTGTCACTCCTCTCTTCATCATGGAACGTTTGTTCGTCCACTTTTAAATGAACGAACCAATTCACGAACAACTCCTTCACTCATCACACTGGTCCATACACAGCACAAAGTTCCCAATGCATAGCTGCTGTCGAATATTAATTGCCGTCAGAAAACGTATAACAGCTCGCACCTCACACTTGGCGGGGTTTTCTATTGAAGCACACATTTTGAGCCGCTGTGAAAGTGAACTACTGGATGCACTGCGCACATCTGCACAAACATGCCAGCGCTGCTCAATTGCTTCACGCGCAATGACAAATCGGAGGTTATTTTCCGAACGCGCTTCGTTCTAGACTGTAACGAAAGGAGGGGCCGCGGTGGTTCAGTGGTAGATCGTTCATTTCTGGTGCTTGGGGTCCCAGGTTCGATCCCAGCCCCCGCCAAGTGAACTTTGTGGTGGACAAACACCGTGTGCGTGGGTTTCCTCAGGGTTCTCCTGTTTCCTCCCACTTTCTTCATTCCAATATTTTAATAAATTACTCATCACCATCTCCTTTAGCCTAACCGGCATAAGCGTTGGACGTAAAACTCAAAGATTTCATTTCATTTCATTTTTGTAAAGAAAGGGAGAAAACAAAAGCGAAATGTATCACGTTCTAGTTTTGTTATCATCGTCTTATTTCTTACTTCTCTATAATTTATTGATGATCCATGTTTAAAAGTTTCAGTCAATATGTATTTACATTACCTGGTTGTCTTGAGTAAAACTCTAAACTTATTACTCAATATAAGGCTTTCACTAATATACATTCTTCAGTAAAACAGGAAGAAGAAAAAATTGGAAAATCAAAAACAGCGTAACAGGTTTTTGGATTAGTCTTCCCTATTTTCTGAATAACCCTGTGGTATTGCTAAATCCTTGTAGATGAGCTTTAACCCGTCAACGCCCAATGTCACCTACAAGTGACACTACTTTAGAGGCGTCTTCTTGTTCACCAATCGTCCACCAGAGTCCTAGTGAACCACAGTATCACCAGCTACTTACCTATATATGTTGCATCTCCACACAAAGAAGTTTCGAAGTCGACGTACTGTACAAGGAAGAAGACACCTTTAAAGTAGTGTCACCTGTAGGTGACTCTGGGCGTTGACTACTCAAGCTGCCTCTTCCAATCATCGAAATTATTCTATGGTAATCCATATAAAATGGCTCATATATATATATATATATATATATATATAAATAACCTCCATTTCTCGTACCGAAATTGAAAGCCTTTCCTCTCAGATAGCGACTGTATTCGGTTTGCACAATGTTTTATTTAAATCGACATCCATGAATTCAGAATTCTAAGTAATGAAGGAATAACTTTACAGGTAACAGTAACAATAAAGGGTTCCAATTGATCTGAAGAAATCTATTTTCCTGACTTCCCCCTGCCTTTTGGCAGGAAATTCACTGACTTTCATAATAAGTATCGGATGACGTTGACATATAAATAAGGAATAAATACCATGAACATTTATATATGAGAACATTTCTTCTATAGAGACAAATAGTAATCATTCCACTTATCTTCCATAACAATCTAAACAACGTCCACTATAATGGTTGGCTAAGCTGAAATTGGTATACAATTAATGTTAGAAAACATATATTTTATAAAATTTCCCTTACTTTTCCTGAACTACATCTTCCCTGAGTTTTCCCTGACTTCGCTGACCAGTTGAAACCCTACAATATATTCAAGTATAGCATTAACTGCTTAAGCTATACGAGCTTGGAATAAGAGTAACAGTCAATATAAGTTAATCAAATAATGCATACTCTCTGGTAACTCTTCTTCTTAATACGCAATCTTGTGAATGAATATATCTACTATAAGAAAGCTTTTTCTACGTTAATCATCAAAACTCTCTCAACTTCATTCAAATCAATTTGTTCTTCACTTCAAAGATTACCCTTGAAATTGGCTAAAGATAAGGATACGAGAGATTGTTTTCAGATCTAGAAGTGAAGTAAAAAAAGAGAAAAAACTCCCTTTTTCAGAAGAACTTAAAACTGTCCTATTTCTATCCTCCCCCAAAGTTGAACTGCCTGGCGACTCCACTGAAATAACCGTACGTAAGAAATCAGATCTAAACTTAAGCTAACAAGAACAGAAAGAAGAAAACATGAAGAATATATTGGTTCTGTACCTATATTCTCAAAATGGCGTTTCTAATCTCCATCCTTAATATAAGAATAGTCATTTTGTTTACTTATTATTATTATTATTGTCATAATGTATCTCTTAAACGCTATTTTTGCAAATGTTACATGAAAACAAACTGTAAAAAAGAAATTGAAAGATAAACAAACTTTTTAAGGACGACAGGTCACAGAACTATCCCTTTCTAAGTTGTCATGTAAAAATTGCATTTATTTTACTTCTTAATTTTTTAACGAATGCTGATGTTAAATGTAGCACTATCATTGGTTAATAAAACTATTTGATTATAGCCTTCATCTTGTCCTAAATGCACACTTTAATTTCAATGTTTCAGAGTAGCGTTTACTGTTGATCGTATTTCAATATAGCTTTAAAAAGCATAAATCTTTATTTTTTTTTCCTCATTCTCATATTTTGACTTGTGTAGTATGAAAACTTGATTTATCTTTGTTCTAAGATCCACATTAAAAAAAAAAAAAAAAGTGTGTGAATATTATAAATTAAAAACTGTTTAAAAAATCAGAACTTCTCACAAAATTATATACAGGGTTAACACAAATTATTCATTCGTTTTGAACAGGCTATATTTTCAAAAGTATTACACGTACATCACACAAAAGATATATGAAAAGAACCACATACTCGCTAAGTTCGTATTGTTTATTCCAGGTGGCAGCACGAGTCCATTATCTTTCCGATCGGGTGTGGCAGTACCAGGTTAGTAGTCTACCTGTCGAAAAGGGAGGGAAAGCAAGAAAAAAAGACGTTCTCTGGACGTGTGTCGTGTCACCAAAGGGCCACATAATGAACATTTGTGTACAAACTTTGTGGTTCTTTTCATATATCTTTTGTGTACGTGTAGTATTTTCGAAAATATAACCTTTTCAAAATGAATAAATCATTTATGCTAACCTTGTATTTTTAAACAGAATCAAAAATATTAAAATAAAAATAAACAATATGGTAATGTGAACATTTAACTTTTATTTTTCCACAAAGTTACTATGTTATGAACATATTTTAAAGGAGCCGAGTATCAGTGTTAAAATTTGAATAATTTCATTATGACGAACATATTCTTTCAATATCTGCTACTTCAAGAAAATAATTACTCGAACATTGAACATATTTCGAACATTTTATTCGAATAACTAATTATTATTAAAATAATTAATTAGTCACATTACGAGGGCTATTCAGAAAGTAACACACGTTTTGAAATAATAAAAAAGTAACCAAATGAACAAACCAAACTGTATTTTATATATTTGAAAGGTACACTCTTAAGATATTTTTCCACATAATCGCCATGCAAATTAGGGTACTTATCATACCATGGCATAGGTTTTTCAATACCGTCGCGATAGAAACCTGCTGCCTGCGATTTCAAGCACTGGCTTACACCGGCATGCAGTTCGGCGTCAGTATCAAAGCGTTGTGTAGCGAACCATGTTTTCATCGCTGGGAAGAGATGGTAGTTGTTTGGCGCCAAATCCGGGCTGTATGGTGGGTAATCAAACCCCTCCCATCCAAAACCATCCAAGAGCTCTCGTATACGCTTGGACATGTGTGGACGTGAGTTGTTGTGAAAAAAAAAAAAAAAACACCTTCGCGCTAAGTTTTCCCCAGCGCTTGTTTTGAATCACGCGCCTTAACCTTCACAGTGTTTCGCCTAATCACAGAACGCACTCACAAGACGCGGGATTTTCTATTGCAGCGTACATTGTAATACGCCACAGAAAGCACAGTAAGAGCGTCACAGTTCTCCTGCTACCACAGTTGGATGCATACTGAGTGTGGCAACGTTCTGATACCAAGATGGCGACTCTAGCTCCACCCACCGCCGCGACAGGCCAAAACGTCTGGTACTTTCTGGATAGCCCTCGTAACTATAGTGAAATATTTCTTCATTAAATATATCTGTTTTCATCAGTTTTATGTGTGTGTGTATATACATACACTATTATATATGTATTACACATCCGGTTAGGTGAAGCGTGTAAGTACTAAATGTAATGCGATAAAATATTTCTGTTTCGCGAATTTCTCATAGATGAGTCTATATCGCGAATTATGAGCTTTAATTCTTTATAATAGACCATATTTATCTATTATAAAGAAAATAAAAATATTTTATTTCAGCGAGCTTATTAAAAAGATAAGTTCTGCGTGTGCAGAGAATAAGTATACCAAAGAATTTGAAAAAAAAAGTTCTTGTATATTCTATATGGTAAGTGTTGTTGTATATATATATATTTCTTCATAATAATAAGGCAAATGTTTGCTGTTAACATATTTTTGATAACATCATCATAAAAAGAAAACATGTTTATATTTTTTTTTTCAGAAAAGAAACTTCTCATTTGTTATTTTAAAACTCATAAATAATTCTTTAGGATGAATACTAAATGTTTTGGCATGACCCTAAATAAAAATGTTTCTATAAACATCTATTAGATCTGGAATAAGCCTTCTATAAATCTTGTTAGACCCGGATTAAACTAGATTAAATAACTGTTTAATTATCTTTTATAGTTTCTTTTCAAGCAATCGGTTTTATCAAATACAATATGAGTACAATCATGTTACCCTAATACAATATCCAATTTCTTACTATGTTACACAATACTCAAAATTATAGATAGATATTGTTACAATAATATTAACAAGTCCAACTCTTTTAAAGTCTGTTATTAGTCTCATTTACTAGTAAATACATCCCTCTTATTTTTTTCCCCGTGTTTTCTCAGTTGAAAAGCACATTTGCGTTAATGTGTACATATTTTGCTGGCGCTGGGAGGAAACAAATCTAATTTTTTCGCACAAAAATAAAAAATCAATTTCCGACGGCTTATCCCGTTCCCATAGACTGCACTGTTTCAATGAGAACAAATCATCACTAACAACAAATTGGCAAAGGATAGGAAAGGTGGAATGGAAAACTTTCGTAACCCAAAGTCGAGGCATTTTCTCTTGCAATAACCGACCCTTCAAAGAAAAGTTCCTTGGAGTAGTAGTAATATTTCAGTCTGTTCCTTATTTTAGCTTCCGTGGTAATAAATAAAGATGAAAAGATATATCGAAGATACATCGCAATTTGCGATATGTTTTTCAGTTTGTATCGCATTTCCATGTTTTTGAATCGCGAACTGCGATGCGACAGTTTTAAAAAACATTCATATATATATTTTAAATAAATGCAAAATTCTACATAGATGTACATGTATATACAACAGAAGTTATACTCGATAAACTAGATTTTTGTATCTTTGTTTTCTAACTTTATGTTACTCCTATTCAAGATTCTTAATGCTCTCTAGAACGAAGTACAGCGATCTTGATAAGGTCAATATAGTTTGGACTTTTTAGAAACCTTCTACCTCACTGCTCGCAGACGAAAAACAGATCGAAGAGGTCGGCCATATTAAATCCACAGATAACTGTGGAATGTTACGAAATGAACCTAATATCTTAATATGGAAGTTCCGCTCATTCTTTACACAACAAAGACCTTGACGTGAAATTAACAGCATTAAAATCATCACATATCATGTCTTCATAAAGATTATCCTTTATTAAAAATACTGTTGAATTAAAACGAATACTGGCTATACAAGAAATAAAACGTACAACACTTAATTTCTTTATTGGCTTCGATATTCAGATTTGGTCAAAATAAAGACACTTGAATTTCCATTATATATATATATACAAATTTTTCTTTGCACTTCCCTGTGCTAATTTTAACTCTAAAATGACAACTGTTCTAAATGACATTTGGTAAAAGAAGGTGTCTTTAATATATACACTTTTTGATTACGGTTCCAAGTTAAATATATTTTCTACGAATACACAAAGTTTCTTGCCAATGAAGTCTATAATGAACTCCAACAAAATTATTAAAAGAAAAATCTCATGTATGTATCAAAATTCAAAATAAATATAGCAATAGTTCAATCATTTTCAATAGCGACTGGATTCACCACGTAATGCTCCTGAAATACCGTCCGAAAATGAATCCTATTAGATTTACATATTACATTGTATTCTCATTAAGTTTACATAATACATTGTACTCTTAGGTGGACCAAACACTATTTAAGTGGATCAAATGGGCACCCACCTAGGAATTTCCAAAGTCTTGGTGAAGAAGTTACAAGAAAGTTTCAAAATCGTAAGAGAAAAATCCAAAATTACATGCTGTTCATATCCTCGCATGAGAACCAAAGGAACGTCACCCCAAAAATGAGGTTTTCGTTTTCTTCATGTTTGGACAATTTTGAAAGCCCCATTTGGTGTAAATGGAACGAAACGCCATCTCTTCGCCTTGTCGATCATCTGTTGTAATGTAGCTCAATGACCATCTTATTAAAAACACACCCTTCTAAGAAAATATTATTGTCCTCTCGCCTGTAAACCTACTAAAATGTAATTGATGTCTTAGGCGTACAGAAGGGGTTCTATCATTTTAAGAAGTTTAAAATAATTTCTGCAGAAGGTTGAGTAATCTTTGTTAACATCCTGATGTTTTGTTTATCTACTTCAAAATATTCTTTTTGTCCCAACAGAATTACCCCATAACAAGACATATTAAAAGTAAATGTAAAACAAATGTAAAATGGAAATGTTTGTGATACAGATTTTGACTACTTGTTTCTCAAGCCTGGAAATTAACTACTAAGAATATACTTAGTCTTCTAATTTAATAACTTTTTATATTTGGTATATACACGGTGTCCCACTAAAAACAGGTATGCATCTCTTCATTCTGGCGTTCATAAATAAATGTGTGCTGGCTTCACTCGTTATGAGGTTCATACAGTTGACTACACTGAAATATTGTTTGAATTGAGTTCGACAGTTTAAAAACAACTGTCGTGGAAGCGTTGTGGAGAAATGGAGCAGTCAGAAATTAAACGCCGAATTGATATTGTGTATTTTTACATAAAGAAATTAAAAAAAAACAAAAATAACGTTTCTGGCGAAATATCCCGGTATCACAATTCAAGATCTGTATAAGAAATGGAGGACTACAGAAATACAACGTGTCTCTCAGAACATGTTATTACAAGCGCAGCAGTGATTGGATGTTGGTGGATGGCACTTCCAGCATTTGTTATACATCTGAAAGTTTTATATAGGAAGTTTACACAAGATGTGATAATATAGTAATACATGCTTTGTAAGTCTGTAAATCGAAATACTTACATATGAAGTAATGTAAAATGTCTTTTGCGTGAAAGGCAAATACACAGCGAGTCGTACCAGTTTTATGTGGGGCACTCTGTATACATATTATATATATATACCTTACGATACTCTAATACATTTTTTAAAAGACTATTACAGAAACACAATATATTTGGATATACACAGAGAAAAATACACACTATTGTAAGTACTATCAATACGCATCACATGCCAAAACATTTACTATTCCTTCTGGAAACATAAAAAAGTCGTTGTAGTTATCTTTCTGTATAGCACAGTATTGTTATTATTATTGTAGTAAAGATACGAACAAATTGTTCTAACGATAACTACGTACACACTCTACGTATTTAAGTACTATGTAACATACATTATGTGTTTTGCATGTTTTTTGAAATTAAAGAAAAAATATCTGTAAAGTACTGGGGTTTACTACGCTTAACTGAATTGGTTTGAAATAACTTGTCAATCATTACCTAACTGTTAAGTAAAAAAATAAAAGGGACAATTTCAAATTAAGTTTTAAAAAAATTGATTGTAAACTATTCTGTATTAAACAGAGCATAATTTGTATTTTAATGCATTTTGTTTATTATTCTTGTAATGTACAGGACAAGAAGAAAGGACTTTAATCATTCTTAGTTCTAATAACGATCATGGTCCTTTATTTTTGTCCTGTACTTTATGCACTGTAACCCAACCCTACTTTATCCACAAAAGACAAAATGAAAAAACAATCCAAGCATTGCGTGGATACATGGGTTCTCATAACATCTTAAAACTGTAGTGTTTCAATCTAACTACATCAAAATACGACAACGGTCGTACTCATTTTCAGATTTCAACAATGTACTGTATATAATTACGATCAATTTCAATCTATAATATACAGCGGGCCGAAACAGCTCGGGTGCAACAACTCGTCTTCAGCAAAAGAGAGATCATAAACGTTCATATTTATTACGATACATTATCTTCTTCTTTAGTTCCGCAACTATCAAAATATTGAAACAAATTATACAAGGTTCTTCAAAATGAATGACGCGATTTTATGAAGCCTTATTTTATTACGGACAAGTACTTCAAACCCCCATTCAAGTCACTCGAATCCTATTAACAATCAAGTTCTATTTCCTGGCTTACAACTATGCAACGTGGCCATCGCTTCAAATGAAATCTTTCAGTTTAGCCTTATGCCTGTTAGGCTAAGGGAGACGGATGATTAAGGCAAGTGGATGCTGATAGAATGAGGAAGTGGGAGGAGAGTAACCCGAGAAAATCCAGACACGATGTTGCCCACAAATTCACTTGACCGGGGATCGAACCACAGACTCCATACACCGGAGGTAGGAGCCCCCTTGTGGCCACACTTGCAGCACGGACAAACATAAAGACTGTATGAGAATTCCTCCCAAACGCTTTGCAGCATATCACGATCCACTGAGTTGAGAGTCTGTCCTTAAACTGTCGAAACCACCTTAAATATTTGTTGGGAGACAACGGAATGTACCTAAATCGCTTTCGAAAAGCACGTTGCATCCTGACAAGCTAAACCGGTTTTCACGAATTTTTGAACACAAAGCGTCTATGACTGAGGTGACGCCATTCCGAGCGTAAACAACCAACTGAGCGTTGAGGTGGAACGACGCATTCTGAGAACTTAGAAACTTACTCTTTCAAATAGTCAGTGACTTATTCTGCAGAGATGCTTAAAAACTACGAACAGGACTTTGAAAGTTCAGTATTTTTTTTTAACAACCCTGCATTTTGTGCTCACGACTAATATTTTGAAAACTATTTGTATTATGCAATGTTCGTACAGTTAAAAAAAAAAAAAAAAAAATCAAAAACTGGAAAGTCCTTTTTTATTACATCCTACCTAACGTCACCAATTTAGTAATTTTTGTTGTCGGTTTCTAAATACAATTCTGTCTTGTTTCTATATATACTTTTACACTGTAGTGTACAATGACAGCAGTGATATATTAAATTAATGCCCAACTAAACATTTATATAGGATTTGTGTGTTCCTTAGGCAGTTTAAGAAAATTTAACATACCATATTTACACATTTCTTCATAAAATGTTTTCTTAAAAGAAAGAAAAATTAGAAGAGCATAATAGCCATATTTTTTCGCAATCGGATTACCTTTCTCGGACAAATATTCGTTAGAGCATAAGTGCACTTAACTAGATTTTTCTCTGCATTTAGAGCTTCTTCGTGGCTACGCGGTTAGGTGTGGGAGACCCGGGTTCGATTCCCGGCGGAAGCTCATGTGACTCGGATTCACGTTAATCAGTAGGTCCCATCTTATATTGCCTCGCTGCTGAAAGGGACATTAAACTCAAAATCAGCTCAACCCAACTTTTGAGCAATGTGCTCTGAAAGTATTTAGTAAATATGGTATTACCAGTTTGACAGTCGGAATTTTCCATTTGAGAAAACGTTATGTTCTAGATTTTCTATCTCCCCTATACAAACAAGCTTTTCCGTCACCGTTTATGACGCTCTATTTATTTATATATCACTTTTGCATTTCTTATATCTACAGAAAGGAAAAAGTAGAAGACACATTTGTACATAAATATTTTCAATTCGGAAACATTTTTCTTTAGTTTCTCCCCCTCCCCCCTATTCCAGGAATAACTCACACCTCAGTGAACAAGAAGAGCGTAAATTGTGTTGCTCAACAGAGAATTATCATTTCAAACATCGATAGCATCAGAGAAAGAAAATGCTTTAAATCCACGACATTACAGAAAGGAACATTATAGCATATTAAACTCTGAGCTAGAGATACAGCTGGCACCTCTGAAATTTTGTATTGCCTCCTCATCCTTCTTGATGGCTACGGACTTCAGTCCTTTTGTTTGCTGGTTCACCATCTTCTTGTGACCTCAAGGGCCGCTCCTCATCGCAAATCCATCATTCTTACGTTCACTTGGAAGGAAGGATGTTCGGCTGCTCTGGAAGGGAAATGTAAATATATTTTCTAAAAAGAAGAAAAAAAAAACTGACTTTTATATATTGAAACAAAAGAAGAGGAATAAATAAGTTGTGGAAATCTGTTCTTTTATTTTGCGTATTTAGTCTCAAAGTAACAGACTCCAAAGTTACTCTTTTTACCAACTACCATCCTTCGATGTGTTGTGATTCTAGACTACAGCTAATATGTTTTAAAAAATCTAAAAATGACGGTCTTCTGGTATATTATATATAATGGTGAAAACGTCCAGCTAGAATTAACTACTACTATCATTCTAATTAGAGGTTTCTGTAATTTCTGAATCTTTAAATTTCCGAGCTTTTGACTCTCCTCTGGAGTCTTGGTCACGGAGGTCAAAAACAGGAAAAAAAAAAAAAAAAAAATCAAGGGATAAAAAGGAACGGACTTACCAAGGGGAAGATCTGTGTGCAAAACACGTTGTCAAGTGCGTCAGCGAACTGCAGATGGTCTTGAAGCAAAATATAATATGGCGGAGTCAGTTTGTGCGGCTTTTTTGTTTTTGTTGGAAGGTTGCCAACTCATGTTATTTTTATTATCATGCCAATGCTGTGAAAATTTTGTGATAACCGCCTCCCATTCGTCACTCAGCCACCCCTTGTCTAGATTTATTATTTTTAATGAATAAATAAATTTTCAAAAACCAGTCTCTCTACTTCATTTCTGGCTCCAAATAAAATTTTTGACTCTTCTTCTCTGTATTGAGTATCTTTTAAATGTTTCGATACACCTGACACACACAAATTGACTCCGCCATATTTTAGTTCGTATCTGCCTCATCTGGAGATCGCTGACGCACTTGACAACGTGGTTTTGTCCAACACAGCCCTTCCCTTCAGTAAGTCCATTCCTTGTTATTCCTTGATGCTTGTGTTCTTTTTCTTCCTGTTTTTAACCTCCGTGACCAAGACTCCAGAAGAGAGTCGAAAGCTTGAAAATTTAAAGATACAGGAACTACAAAAAACCTGCAAATAGAATGATAGTTACAATATCTGAGCGTGGTTTTGCAATAATTACTACTAATTGAGAATGTATACTTTTGTTGAGCATTAGATGTTTATATTTGTTCATTCGCATACGCATCAGTAATACCAAGAAGGAACAGTAAGAAAATATTAAATTAAGACAATGAATACGGTACTAAAATAATAAGATTTACAAGATATCAGTTTTATTCTGAAATCCTTGAAGTTTCACGTCCCACATTTATGCCAGCTAGGCTAAAAAAGACAGTGATGATGAGACATGAATGTGCAATGGTGGAATGAACAGGGTGTCTACTGAGTTTCATTTTCAAAATTCCAGTACATTCAGTGTAACTATCAGCAAAATTCCAGTATCTATTACAATGATATTTTTAAAGCTCTTTAAGAATAATCTCACTCTTGATGATTTCAGGTTTGTAACTGTTTTACCATCAAAAGCCTATTTTATTTTCAATAAATGTAGTTAGCCTTGATTTTTTTGAAATACAAATACTTTTTTAACATTTTTAAAGGGCCTCCCAACTTCCCTCACAGCCCTCCACTCCACCCATTGCTTTAAATGTCTAATTACAAAATGTATACAACTCTTGCTTTGGAAAAATTTACAATTTCAATGAATACAAAATTGTTTCTAAGAGTATTAAAACAATTACAAAAAAGTATTGTTGACAAATTACCAGTTTCATGATTTTTTCAGTATGTGGATCAAAATTCCAGTATATCTCCAGTATCAAAATTAAATTCCAGTACAATTCAAGTATTTCCAGCATTTTCAGTATCAGTATACACTCTGAAGAAAGTGGGAGGAAACGGGAGAACCTTGAGGAAACCCATGCACATGGTCTTTGTCCACCACAAAGCTCACTTGGCACGAGTTGGAATCGAACCAATGACCCCATGCACCAGAAAAGAACGCTCTACCACTGAGCCACCGCGGCCCCTCCGTTTTATTCTGAACAAATAGCAGGAGTAACTAACTACCCGAACGCTTCTGAAGCAGCTATTCGATCGCGCACATGCTGTCCATCCTGTATGATAAGCTCCTTCATATTTCTGTTCATCCGCGAAAAGCCGGTCAATCGGTTTCCTCGTACACGCAGTCTGAAGTTGTTATGAGTGAGCCTGCAAAATTACGTCATTGTTTCCACTTTGGGTAGTCTGAGTCAAGTGGACTGCTTATGTAACACACAAGTTAACATTTTGAAGTTCATTCAACTCCTCTTGGAAATTTATTATTATTATTATTATTATTATTATTGATTAATTGATCGGTTGGTCTGAGTTCAGGGTTCCGTCCAGCAGTGAGGTTATACGAAACTTGGACCTATAACTTAACGTGGGATCTGAACCACATGAGCTTCACTTGAAAATCGAACCCAGACCTCCTACGCCAAAGACGTGTACACTATCCACATAGCCAGCCATGGGGGCGCTTTTTGTGTGTAGACAGAAATTGTATCAGATGTTTAATATGTCGAGAAACATTAAGCGGTTGCTCAAAGAAGTTTAGTGTCGAGCGACATTATTCCGGTTCAATGGATATGATAAGTTTGAAAAGGAGGAGAGATCTTAGGCTGCTGCAGAAATAAAAAATAAATAAATAAAAATGTTAACAAATAGAATAAAAAATAAATGAATAAAAATGTTAACAAGTAGAATGAAATCTCTTAAGTTTTCCGTCCCACGGTTATGCAGGTTAGGCTAAAGAGACAATGATGATGAGAAACGCATGAAATGGTGGAATGAAGAAAGTCAGAGGAAACGGGAGAACCACTAGAAAACGCACGCACACGGTGTTTGTCTACCACAAAGTCCATTTCGCGTGAGCTGGGATCGAACCTAGACCCCACGCAGCAGAGGCAAACGCTCTGCCACTGAGACATCGCGCCCCCAATAAAAATGTTAAATTAAACTAACAACTATTATTATTAGTATTATAAATCATAACTATTGTTTTTAAAATTCTTCTGGTAGTTGAAGGGTAAGCAGGAACACAGTAGTATGATGCACAATTTTCAAATTTACTTTCAATTTGTAGAACTGTATTCCTCAAAAGTAATCCATGAACTACCGGTGGTGCACAGCATGGTTCCTGGTGGCCAGAAGATGTATAAAATGTATGTCCTAGGACTTTAATTTTGTTTTGTGTAATATAATGGTCGAATAATTCTTTTCATACTAGGTTAGGAATGATATTTTTGGATGAGTATTTTATTTAAAATAATTACTAATATTTATATAAAATTTTATTATTTTAGGTTTGTAAAACAATGTCTCAGAAATAAATTTTTGCATCTACATATTTACAAAAATTACTGACAAGATACCTATTGAAAAATAATAGAAACATCTGGTAATCAAATTCAAATACAAGTAGATATTCTTTCTTTCCTCTTTTTTAAAATTTCCCTCTTGTCCGTTGATCCATTGATAAGTTGCGTAATACCATTTGCTCCGGAGTGTGTCTTCAAGTGGATAATGTATTAAACTATTGCTTTCATAATAAAAAATCAGCATCTTATTTAATAATTTCCTTTCATAATAATTATATTTCAATAGTTTCCTAGTAATATATTTCAATATATTATTTCATGAGCTAACAAAGCACGAAATTCAGGGATATCATATATATATATATATATATATATATATATATATCCCTGAATTTCGTGCTTTATTAGTTCATGAAGTAATATATTTCAATAATTTCCTAGTATTTCAGCTTTAAGGGATTGATCACATTGAACAATGTTCTTTTTAAGACACAAGCAGTCTTCAATGAACACACACTCTCTCACGTGTTCCCTGATACGTATATACAGTATATCATATATATCATCTTTTTGAGTATGTCCTGATTCTATGGGGTGTTCCTGTGTAAGCTAAAACAAAAAAAAAAAAAATAAATAAATAAATAAAATAAAAATAAAAATAAATAACTCTTCTGTGAAATATGGCAATTTTCCTGTCCTTCATCGGCATATTTTGAAGCTTTTCCCTGACTTTCAAGGTTAGTGTGAACACCGGGAAAAGGCATTCTTGATCCATTTTAAAATCGTTTACCGAAGTCCCTGAATTTGTCCCTTAAATGACCCAGTACTGCCAGACCAAAAAATGTCAGAAACTCAGAAGTAAAATTTGTCTCACATTAGATATGTGTTTGATCTTCCAACACCCCATCACGAAAATAACACACGTTTCTTCTATTCCGTAGCTGTGATTCGTCAAACACCATTTACACCTTTAAATGTTGCACCCAATTTCCAGCCTTTTCTATTGGAGACTCCTCTTTTGATTTGAAATAACAATTACCAATTGTCCTTCAGAGTTCGAATTCCCTAACACACAACCCTTCAACAATAGTAAATTTGACATCTCTCACGATAGCATCCTCGAAATCCTCCCTCCAGATTCTTCCATTTCCCTATGAAAGGACACTTACGCTACAATTTTATTCGTTTTTTTAAATTTTTTTTTTCTATATACTTTTCATTTTGTATTATGCCCCTTTATTTTCATCACTTTTATTTTTATTATTATTCGCGTACTTTATTTTTAAAATTAAAACCATTGAAAATGAAAATGAAATCTTTAAGTTTTACGTCTCACAGTTATGCCGGTTAGGCTAAAGGACACAGTGATGATGAGAAATGCATGAAATGGTGAAATGAATAAAGTGGGAGGAAACGGGAGAACCTAGAGTAAACCTACGCACACGAATTTCTTCATTGATCTATATTTCAAAAATGTTTTCACTTACACTATACAGATAAAAATATTTTTCTTGACTTATTATTTCTTCATACTCTTACCGGTTTATCTACTACTTTTACCTTCCTCTGGTAAACTCTCCAACGTCTACTAGGCAACATGGAACTTCATTCCAATACGCTACGTACCTGGACACGTCATAGTTACAGTAGATTTCTTCTATACATGGGCAGTTCGGTAAATTCTTTGAACTTCCCCTGCTGGATTTCACAACAGTATCCCTTCCTCCCCCGCTCTTTTCGCCGCATTTGCGGGGTTGCAATGTCGCAGCACCCACTGTGTCTCGGTCTCTCACTCTCTCTCCCAATACTATAGCTAATGAAAAGGAGATGTCAGGCCTCCATGTTTTGCTACAATCGAATATAATAATATATACGTATAAATGAAATGAAATTTTTTAGTTTTAAGTTCAACGGTTATGCCGGTTAGGCTAAATGAGACGGTGATTATGAGAAATGAATGAAATGGTGGAATGAAGAAAGTGGGAGGAAACGGGAGAACCCGAGAAAACCCACGCACACGGTGTTTGCCCACCAAAGTTCACTTGGCGGGAGCAGGGTTTGAACCCGCGACCTCATGCACCAGAG
Organism: Thermobia domestica; assembly: GCF_964235325.1. Lineage (NCBI taxonomy): Eukaryota > Metazoa > Arthropoda > Insecta > Zygentoma > Lepismatidae > Thermobia > Thermobia domestica. Next base: position 200,552,101 of record NC_137466.1, on the reverse strand, counting down.
GTATATACGTATAAGAAAACTATACATGTTAAACAGCAATCTTCTAATCACTGACTGAAAGGACAGCGTTTGGAACTGTGGCAACTAAGTAGTCTACGTGGACTTGACGAGCGGTTGTCCAATGCTGAAATGAGGGTTCTGGTTGGCCATTTAGTTATCGGGAGTGTTTTCCCACAAGTTCCTGCAGACGATAACTTATTTATGGCACTAGCCACCACACGTAGAAAGCGACATCTTTTATATACAAACTGCATATTAATAGAAGGAATCGACCATACTTCTATGTTCTTTCCTGCATACTACTTCCCTTCGTATCTGATGAAGCATTTAGCGACAAACCTTATCGCTTACTCTCTTCAGTCGTTTGCTATTATCTTGTAATTTATTTGCCATGCCTGTTTCAGGATTCTTTAGTATCAATTATATTTTAAAATAAATATATTATAAGTCCACACTTAACTATGCTAATTACCTATTTATTACTCCCAATAGGCTGTTCGTGTGACGTCCTTCTGCATTAGTTCGAATTAATGTGCAGCACTCTGACCTGCTTTATTGCAGGATTGATCACGAACTCTGTTCTTGTATTCTGAGTCTGGAAATAAATAAAACAGACTGTTCTATTATTTTCATTTATATACTGAGCAAACAAATTGTTATTGCACTCACCGGTGACTATTACCATCAAAAGAAGATTATCTTTAAATTTTGATAAAGGAAATCTCAACAAAAATGAGCATGCTATCATTTATAAATTCTCAAGAAAATATAAAAAGTAATTTCTCTTCAGCATATGAAAAAAAAAAAAAAAGGTGGCTTGCCCCTCCTCTTCCACTACCGCCTGAGAGGGTACCTACTCACAGGATGCCCAGGCGCTTATGTCAAATAGCCATTTGCACTCGACTATAATATGACATGCGTTCGACTTGGTCACAGACCAGTTGAGTGAGTCTACAAAAGAACATAACAATATGCGTGTTGCGCTGTTGGCGGAAAATTAGTACCACAAAGTAGGGCAGGGGATAAACATTACATTTTAAGTGGAAATCGACGAACTGAAACTTTAGCTCTGTTAAAACAGATTTATGGTGAACAAATCACGTGCCACCGCGCAAAGTATTCGCTAACCCTCTCGCCTTAGATGCGAGCGGTCCTTGGTTCGATTCGTGGTGGAGGCACTCAGTCGATTGGATTGGATTTGAGTTTGGTGCAGTGTTCAGCAGCGAGGCTATGAGACGTGAATCTACAGTTTAACGTGGAATCCAAACCACACCTTCTTCCGCCGAAAATCGAACTCGGGCCTCCCACGCCAAAGGCGTGGCACTCGGTTGAAAAGATGTAAGAGCTTTTTTAGGTCAGCCATTCTGAATGAGGTTTTTCTTCATTTGCACCACGCAAATATCGGGATGGTACCGGATAGTGTGATTGTCGAGGGATGTTATTCCTAATACATGATGGGCTTAAAGGCATAGATGCCGGTAATGTCCAGTAATATGTATCAATAAATAAATAAATGAACAAACAATGAAGAAGTCAACAGGTTTTGAATGGCATACACTGTCTCCGAAATCCGTTCCGAAATTTAACTCATCATTCTATTCTCCTGATGTAGTACTTATCTCCTTAACTGGTTGAATCCCATGGGCGAAATGAGTGTGCGACATAAGTGAACCAAATAATAAATGTATTTTCGAAACTGTTGAAAGCGGTGTCAGTAAGTGTCTCAAATACAAGAAACTTGAAAATAAGTGAAAATTCGTTGGTACAGCAATTTAAATTTGAGATCCACTATCAGGTACCGCGGTCAGGTGAAGTAAATTTACAACAACAAACCACAAGATCTTTCTCTCTGCCTCTTTTTTTGAAGCAAACTCGAAATTGTAAATTCTATAAACCTTGTTGCTGAAAATGGCATTAATACAAACGAGCATTTTTTTCTCCGATAATGTAAAGAAGTGCAAATAACGTCATGCAACCAAGAAATTCTAAGACACAACTAAATTATAAATAATTTATACAAAAATGAAGCAAAATTTATACAACAATATTACGCCATGTCTATGTCAACAGAGTGTCTACTAAAATTCCAAAATGAAATTTCCTGACTTCTTCGTGACCTTTCCTTTACCAAATCATAAAATTTCCTAACATTTTCAAGAGCGAATTTGAGTGCGAATTAGGCCGAATTTTCATCCATGCGATAGAAACATACTTTGCTTGCGATTTGGTAGTGTCTAAAACCGGCCATAGACATTTTTGATGGTGAATTTTGACGTTTTATAGAACAAAATTTTCCAACTTGTGCTTACATTTGTACAGTTAAAAAAAAAATCGTGATCCAAAAGCTAAATTTCGTGACTTTCATGACCGTTTTCTGATTTCGTGACATTCGTGACCGATAGACACCCTGGTCAACAGTAGTGGTCTACGAGGTCCGATCATGAGAACAGGGTAACATTCAGGAACCTGACAACAACTGGATGCACATAATCTACAGTAGTATCAAGTGAAACCCACACAGGATATCACAGCCTCAACGGGTTGTTGTGATGAAGACTTAAAAGTGGATATCGCGGCTTCACTAAGAGTCGTACTTAAGACCCAATTTTCGGTTCCAATTGGTACGAACATAATTTGGCTTCATTCTAAAAATCCAGCGCGCCACGACAAACATACCGTGCAACGTTCCATGAATATTTCCTTCAGTGGAATAGTCGTCTACCTAGGGGCGTTCCTTCCCTTTGAAGACAGCAGTTGTAGTATCTTTTCCAGATTTACATCCCACGCTGTAAATGTACGAAAAACACTTCTATTTACATTTGACTGCGGGAATTAAATTCACATCTCGTATATACAAGATAAACAAAAAAAAGTTCTTGCCATATTTGACGTCCCATTAATCATGAGCTTACAGAAATGAAACAAAATGACGTAAGTGCCTGCCAAGCGATCCCGAGTTAGTCTGACCATTGGCCTTCTGTAATACAGGTGAGTTGTACACATACAGCAGCCATAGCTTGTCCAGTGTCGAAGAGAAATGAAAGTATCGAAATAGCTAGATCGCGTGTGTTTATTGTATGACTTTAAAATAGATCTCTCAACTGCCGCACCAAGTCGCCCCATATGCTAGGTATCGGTTTCAGAAATTCAATTCGGAAGATGTGCGCCTTTCGGATAAACCTCGCAGTGGGCGACCACGTGTCGAGGCCCTGAAAGCAGCCATGGAGAAGGATAGTGGTCTAACGTGTAGAAAGGTTCTACGTTTCTGCTGGCCTGCATGGCATAGGAAGTTATACAAGTTAAGCAAATGGGTACCCCACACTAACAACAATTGGGTGGGGAAACCAACAAGGAACAACGAGTGATAGCCTGTTTATCCTTGCTTACTCAGCACCTGAACACACCCACCTTTGATCACTTGCTCATTAGTGACGACAAGTAGGTTCTCTATGACACTCTTAAGCGTACAAGATATTGGTTTTTGCCACGTGATCCTCATACCTCAAGACCACCTCTGCACCCACAAAAGGTATGCTCTCTGTATGGTAGAATTTTCGGCATGAGGTGCATTACGAGCTCCTTCCATTTGGTCATACCATCACTCCTGACCTCTAGTCTCAGCAGTTTCAAAAGATAAACCGTGCATTACGGCAGGAGCAAGCATTGGTGAATCGCAAGGCTGTGCTGTTCCTGCACGACAAAGCCAAGGCACGTGTTGCAAAGTGGACCGGGGAGATCTTTGAGCAACTTGGCTGCGAGACATTGTACCATATTCACCAGACCTTGCGCCAACATATTACCATCTGTTTCATTTTCTCAATAACCACCTCCGTGGGAGACCCTTCGCGAATGAGGGAGACCTGCGGAACATAGGACTTCTTTGCATCCATGACGGCCGAGTTTTACCACCAGGATATTGTGCAGGTACAGGAACGTTTTCAAAAGATGTTGGATGCTGATGGAATTGCTTCGAAACCTAAAAGTACGTACTGTCCACTGTTGCTCTTTGTTTATCACTGCCTTAGAACGGCAAGAAGTTTTTGGTTACTTATAGATGATTCTACACATGTAAAAACCAAATGAAGCTGTTAAATTAGACCCAGGGACCAAGAGAGAATGAAATCTTGTACTGTTATATCTAAGAAACTTACCTGAATAAGCAGATTTCTTTCTGAATATTTCATTTTAATACTATCTCTTCTCCACATGGTTCTTGCCTCCCTCATTTTCAACTGTTGTCGTTCTTAGGACTGCTTTGTTCTGAGATGCCTGGAGATACATAGCACTATAAGTAGCGACCTTTAGTTGCTCCGCTATAGAAGTAATAAGCGAACGAATGCGTTCATTAATAAAGATCTGGTCCTCTTGAGCTAATAATGACCAATGTTTCTCATGAATCAGACAATGAGCTATTTCATTCTTCTGTTCGGGCTTTACAGATGGGTCTTCGCTGATTCTACGTAGAAAATCGAAACAATTTTCCACTTTACATTTCCGTGTGATGGCAGCCGATAAAGCAGAAGCTGATAATGGTCGATTTAGCTGCTGATCTGAAACTTTATTATTGCATCCTGAAGGTTGGTTACTTGATTCATGAATTTTAATGGCAACAGTATCAATATTATTAGCAGTATTTGCGTCTTCTTCTGGAACAGTGGATGATTCACCCATATTTGGACTGTCTGGTGGACAAGATGCAGAATCTTCTGGTGATGGTGTAAAAGCATTTTGAAGTGCTGGAACTTTGTCTTCAGATGATTCTGTAAAAGCACGCTGATCCGTTGGAGCCTTGAGTCCAGGTGATGGTGTAAAACCATGTTGAACAGCTGGAACTCTGACTTCAGATGATGGTGTAAAAGCCCCTTGAACTGCTGGAACCTTGATTTCAGACGACGTTGTAATGGCATGCTGAATTGCTGGAACCTTGATTTTGGACGATTGTGTAAAAGTTTGTTGCAATACTGGAGCCTTAACTTTAGATGTTGGTGCAAAAGCCTGTTCAACCCCTGGAACTTCAACTTCAGATGGTAGTGTATAAACATGCTGAATCACAACTTGAGATGATGATCTAAAAGTATGTTGAACCACTGGAGACTTAACTTCAGATGATGATGTCAAAGCACGTTCAGACACTGGATCTTCCCTCGAATTTACAAAATCAACTGAAACACAATAATCATGGTCGCTTACACGAGAATTCACTGCACTTTGTTCATTGGATATACCCTGTTCTTTAATTGCATCCTTGGACTCCTGTTTTGTGGAAAGGTTCTTGGAATGCTGTTCTGTAGATATACTCTCAGAACTTTGTTCTACAGACGTGTTCTCGGAAACTAGTTTTATCTGAGGGTGACGTTTTTTAGGCAAACCTGTGTACCGTTCTCTTGCCTCTTGCATCATTTTTGGAATAAGATGCTTATGAGGGCAAGTATTCATAGGTTGAAAGCAATCTTCTACCAGACACATTGGCACTGCTCCGTTTGTTAAATGCTCCTCCCACTCTAAAAATTGGTTTCGTGAAAAATGCTTCTGACACAAGTATCCATTTCCCAGTTGATCTGGCGAAAACCTTGGATTTTTTGTTGCTAGCGCCCACAACTGGTACCTGTCAATAAGAGGGAGAAAAACAAGATGAAGGAATACTTATATTGTAAAGTAGTAAGTATACATTGTTTAAAAAGTGATAGTAAGAACCGTGTACAGTAAAACCTGTTAACTTGGCCACCTGCTCATCTTGGCCTGGCTCGTCTTGAACCTGCATTTTCCCATAAGACGTTCGTTACTTATTACTCTAAGTTGGCCATCTGTCTATCTTGGAAGTTGGCGGCATTGAATCAATGTTTACCCTATGATGATAAATTTGACTGCGTATCTTGGCCACGCAAAATATCGTTTTGTTATTTTTCTTAACTCTTTCGTAATCTCATAAGAACGGTAGATGTTTTGTATTTGTGACTGGAGACAGAGAAGCATAGATTCCCATGAATTGTTCTTGGAGGTCTATGGCCAGAACACTACCCTGATAAAGGGGTGGTGAAGGAAGATGTGAATAAGAAAAAGCAACTACAGGAATTCAGGACATATGTACATATTTGTTTACTCTATCTGTTTTGGTAAAACCATTAGCTATATCGGTCCCTTTCATTAGTGGGGAGCTTTAGTAATTCCGGAAAATTCTCAAGATGAAGCTAACCATCTCAATTGTCAACTGTTGGCACCTGACGGCTTGTAGAAAAGTAGCGGAGGGTTTGATATATGAATTCCCTTAAGATTTTTCTCAAAAACTTCTTTTGCCCCGAGGGAAACGTTTATAGCTCATTAACAACAGGTAAACAAAATTAGATTGTATATATGTGCATAAAAGAATAAATACTCCATATATATATATATATATATATATATATATATATATATATATATATATATATAAAATTATTTAAAAGTAGCTGTCGAGTCATTGGTTATTAAAATTTTACAACCAAGTAATACTAGCAATTCTATTCTGAAAATACACCAATCATACTTATTTTCTGTAAGTTGGTCACTTTTTAATGGAACAGATGGTAGCGAACATAGACAGGTTTCACTGTATATGCAAGTATATAACTTAGCCCATGAAACTCCGCCGCAACTCTACAATCCCATTTTGTCCCATCGCGCTTCTTTCTAAAGACATGTATTCTACTTTCACGTTCCCCTCTCTTAGACCACGAAAGCAAACATCAACATAGACGTAGATCTGTTGTGCATCATCCTCTCCCTCCCACCTCTTTCTTACTGAAGTGTACGTGGGAATGATATAGTGGTTTCTGCTCCTTCATACAACGTTTTCATTCCGTGGATACTACCTAGTGTTACCAACGACAAAAAAGGCAATATGGTTATCACAGAAGAGAGAGACAAAAAGAAGACAGTTTACTGTCGCTAGAACACGTTTCACGACACGTTTCACGTTTGTCAAAATTCTTAATCCGTTCCGCAACCCGTGTTCGCGAACCGAAATTACTTTTCCCATTGAAATTAACGTAAATACAATTAATCCATTTTCGCCACCACAGAAACATGGTATGATACATTTATTATTATTATTATTATTATTATTATTATTACATTTTTATTTATTTATTTTTGTGATGAAGAATGTCGAATAAAATTATCCTTAATCTGCTGATATCTGAAATGCTAGGTATCTACTGGAAATTTGTATCGATACTATAAATACTGACAATGAATTGGAAATTATTCTGTAATCCTGGAGAAACGTAAAAATTACCTTTAAGACCTCTCAAGATGGTAGTCCACCATCTGGGTGTAGGTAGTGATAGAGCTAACTGGGCGATCACTGAAAAACAAGCTAGTTCGAGAAACAAAATGGATAGTGTCCGTTACCGTTTATAGTTTTTTATTTATTTATTTATTTTATACGCAGTTCGTATTTGTGCAAAAGCGTAGACGCAATCGATGGAATTAAATGTTTTCACTCATTTTTAATAATCTGATTGTAAACAAGTAAGCTTCGTTTAACAGTCTGAAACTATGGTAGACTTCGGAACTATGCGAATCCATTACTGGAACCGGAAGCAGTACATTAATAAATTAGCTCCAATAGCGAGATATGATTAAAGATAGAACCTGTTCTTCGGACGCTCAATCCATATCGAAATCGCTAATTCTTACTGTATTTTTGCGGAGATCGACGGAAGTAGTTGTAATGTTCCACCATTTCCGATTTTAGAGAGAGATACAGGATAAGATGGTGTCATTACTTTACACCCAGAAACGATTTCAGGAAACTGCTTATTACTGTATTTGTATTATAAAGATCAATATTGACACCGGAAATTGTCAATTTCTACCACTTCCGGTTTAAACAGAGGGCTACGGTGGAAATGGAAACTATTCTTGGGATGCTGAATCAATACAAAAACAGGGTGTCTACTATTTCAGACAAATACTATTCCCTGACTTTTGCAGGTTCTCCAGACCAAAACAGAAAATTTTCCAGACTATATTTTAGTGAAGTTAAGTAACCACTATTCTTTAAACACTTGAAGTTTTATAATATCTGTTCTCTGAGTTACGATAGCTGTTACAAAAATATGAACAACGTTAAAATAAGTACCTATTTATTTATGGCAAGAACAATATTGTTAAATACAATGTATTTTTTGATGGCCTACCATCCACCTACCGGCCATTCCTCTCCGCACCTTGTTTCAATACAGCTAATATATATATATATATATATATATAGTAGATGTACCCCACTTGGGACGGCTGAGTCAGCGAAATTTGATCCTGTTTTCCTGGAATTGGGAGGCAAGTTTCGACAAGCCTTTAGTTGCTATGGTCATAGCCTTTTACGGCTACCACAGAAGTGCGTGGGAAAATTTTGGTTTATTTGACCCCCCGTCACCCCCTACTCCTCTTTAGTTGCTATGTTCATAGCCTTTTACGGTTACCACAGAAGCCCGTGGGAAAATGTTGGTTTGCTGTTGCTATGCTCATAGTCTTGGACGCCCGCTAGATGTAGAAAACAAGATAAAACATGAATTTTCGTGTTCTTGTCGTTTATTGGTTAATAATTTGAATCCCCAAACCCCTCACCCCTCCTGCGAAGAGCGTAAGCGGAACGTATGTGCTTGTGTAGATCATTCTGTTAGCAGCTGTTGCAAAGGAAGAAACGTCAAAAATTTAAAGATGTCATCGTCAATGAGTTTATTAGATAAGCTTAATAAGCCATCAATGGTACCCTTTACAAAAATGCGAGATTTGGAGATTGGAGTACCATTTCGTATTGTAAACTGTGAGATAATTACAACGGTATATGGTAGGAAGGCCTGTGTGACATTTGAAGGAGGTGAAAAAGTGATTTTACCTGGACGTTGTACTGAAAAATTGGAAGCAGATAATGGTGCATTATTAACGTATTTACAAAGTGGGAATGTCTGTTTAATATATAAAGGAATGAAGATTAATGTATCTGGACGTAACATGCACGATCTTGAATTTACTGAACTGGTTTACTCATCGTAAGTGTATGATACCATGTACAAACAAGATGAAACATGAATTTTCCTCTTCGCCCCTCCTCTTCATGCATGCGCAGTCATCTGTATGCATAGTGTCGTTATTCTGTGCTGACCAGCGACTGGAGTAACATGTCTTTGAGTGCTTGTGCGTCAACTATGGATACCAAGAAAGAGTACTTGTTAAATGTTGAATATGGACTTAATTCAATGAAAACCAAATTAATTTGTATCGGACTGGATAGTGATACATTTGAACCAGTGATTCGTGTTGGCAAAGGACTTGTGTTTGGAGTGGAGTTAAATTTGGCAGAGTGGGAGAAACTTGTACATTTAACCCCATTTGTTACGGACTATTTAAATTCTCAAGTGGAAATTACATTTATAAAATCTCTTGGTCGAAAAAACGAACTGGTGGTACGAAAACTAATGGGTGAAAAATTAGTGATGTTAGAGAAGAAAGGAACACTTCATGCTCCTCGAAACACTGTGTACTTAACTTCAAGTGATTGGCTTTATTTCTTGGAAATATTACCGTGTATTGAACATGCTGTGAAAAACAGTAAAGTTTGTAGTGTTGTGCTACGTGAATATTTTGACTTGTGTACAGATACTATTCGTAATCATGTACAATTGCAGTGTCTTACATGCAGAGGACTTGCCGGAATCCATACCTGTGTAGATGAACAGAGTATTATTAATGGTATGAACATTAGTTTTCCAAGTGTCTCTCTTGATAAGAACAGTGATGTGAACATTGATGGTGAACGATTAAAATTGGAAATGAAAGTATTTTGCAAACAAAAACTCATAGATTCAATTATGGCTGATTTATTTGATAGTGTATCGACACAGCCATGGTGGGGGGAAACCGAAACTCAGCCTTCGGAGGGTATCAATGAAGTGAACGACTCTTCATAAAGAAGGAGAAATTGATTTGTTTTTTTCATGTATGCTAAAGAACGTAATATTAAATGTAATAAAAAATATATATAGTGAAAAGTGAAATGTTTTATTTGTGTGTGTGTTTTGTGTTCGTTTCATACACCTCAATATGATAGGATTTTAAAGTTTTTTATAAGAAAAAAATCCTAACATATTTTTTCCTCGTATATTATAAGTGATACGTATAATAATAATAATAATGAATTCAAATTCTTGAAATGAATGTTAAAATAAAAATTAGTATTTGAAATTATTATTATTATACAACATTGTCTTAAGTATGATAGGACTTTTTTTAATTTTTAAAAAGGGACTAAAATAATTAATATTAAAATTTTAAAAAACAAAAGTCCTATCATAATAATAATAATATTGAATTCACATACTTGATTTAATTTACGAAAGAATAACTGATTAAGTATTTGAATTCATTATTATTATTATGTAGCTATATGATTACATCATTGAATTAAAAATCAGTTTTAGAATCTTTTTTTTAAATTCTTTAATTCAATGACTTAAAAATATGTTTTATGATATGTGTATTTAATTACATAACTGATCATAAAACATATTTATTTATTAGGAAACGGAGAAAATAAGAAATAAAACATTTGTTTTCAAAGAGAAAAAATAATACAAAGTGTTTATTGTTGATGAAAATATTTACACAATTAAAACGACGGTAGGTATAGTACATTTTAAAAGAACGTTAGATTTTGTTTCCATTGTTCACGTGTTGATAACTTCACAACTGCCATATACTGTTCACTGATGATACTACTGCTGTTGATGTTGATGATGAAACGTAGATAGAAGTCAATCTTTACATTGAAGATGATGTCCATACACACGATGACGATCTTTTACTCTCTGAAATGAAAAAAAATTGAAAAACAAACTTAAAATTTATTTTATCTATAATCATGAACAAATAATAATACATACAAACACATTATAATAAAGAAGAAGAAGAAGAAGAAATGGCTACCTGCAATAATATGAAAAGAAAGTAATCAAAACAAACGAAGAAGAAGAATGAAGACATGGTTACCTGTAAAAGTAAATACAGCAAACGACGATCATTTTTTTCTGGAGTTGATGAGAAAGTGTAATGAAATTCATTTAAGGACTTTCCTTTAGCTTTGAAGCATAGGAAAAGATATGAATAATGCCCACATAGGGATGATTTTACACTTTGAATTTGTTTATTATTAAATGTATAAGAAGTGGAATTTCTACGTAGAAATTGAATATGATGCATTACATATGGAGGAAATCCAAATGTATCGAAGTAATGGGCACGGCCATCAGTATGAATATATACGGAAATCCAGTGTGTGCCAAGTTTGTTCGAGGGATCTGTATTTATGATGATAGCTGCAGGTAGTGGAACATGTGCTGGTAATTCATTGGCTGCATATACGCCAACGAAATGATTGTGAAATAAAGAATTTGTTTGCAAAGCATTCAATAAATCTAGTGTAGAGGACATCATGTATAAAAATGCAGACATGTACATATATGATATGATATTTAAATAACGTACCTTTAAAAATCCATGATGATGTTCCTCTGATGATCCACTTCTAAGAGAGATTGGAATTCTCCATACACAATGCAGGAGATAGGTGCTGGTAGAGGCTTCGTAAAATGAACTTCCAGACGAACACACCCATGACGTATAAGATTCCAATGCTGCACAGCGCTGGCTTCTCCATCTTGAGTAATGTCGAAAACAAAGATAGTGTATCCTTGAGGAAAGTCAAGGCGAGGAATATTGTTGCCATGATTGGAAAAGTGAATGCCTGATCCACAGAATAAGGTATGATATGAGGAAACATAGAGGTTGTTTTCGAAAATTGGTTGTAATGGTTTTGAAGGTACAGGTTTTCCATCAATGTATAGAGAGAAGAAATTGATGTCAAAATGTTTGAAATGAAATGGATTTGAAGTTATTGTTCCTGTATAGGCATCATTTTGTGTGAACGCCACAATCACACGAGTTGGTAATACTCCCATAAATAAATTATCAATTGTTTTTGATTGAAGATCCTTTGGAATGACGAACGACTTCATTTGCACTCTTGTGAGAGGATATTTGGCTGTTGTTGATTGTAGAAGCTTGTTATGTGCTAGTTTTATTGTAGGACTAACATTAATCTTTTTAATATGTAAAGCAGCGTCTAAAATGTTCACTTTAGCCTCAACAGACGCATCACTAGCGATGAGACAAAAGTTTGGCTTTGCAGGAATTAACTTGAGACGTAATTCTACTCCTTGGATTAAAAATTTATCTTGATTAAAAATATCACAATGAAGATGTCCAAGCATGTCGAATTTTGCACTTTTTTTTGTTAATTCATAACGTTGTTGAAATCCTTTATTACCACTAGATGTTGCATCCATATGTCCAGCAGTATCTTGAAACCAGAATGCACATTGAAGATGAGTATTTTTAGCAGAATCATCATAATTTAACAGTTTTTCAATGTATGATCGATATGGATGATTATGAGATGGAAATGAAATCAGTTTGTTATTTAAATACACTTCCACTTCACTGAACATAGAATTTAAAAAGTCATTAATAGGAGCCACAGCTTTATCACTTTCACCAAATGCTGATCCATCAGGCTTAACGATTTGAGCTTCGATGTAAAGAAGAGTATGTGGTAGATCTATGTATTCATCACTTGTTCCTGGGATGACAAACTCTATAGGAGCATTATCAGCTAGTGAACTGATTGGTTTGTATGTAACGACATGATTATCCAATATACTGGTTTGCGTTGGTTTTGTAGAAAAAATATCTAGTTCACTTTTTACACACTCGCAGGATTGATGATGTAAGAAAGCCATAATGGTGATGATTTAATCAAAGATATCGTGTGATAACTTCCTCTTCTTATAAGACTGATTTTTCTTTGTTTTCTGTGTACGTTTCCTCTTGCCCTTCTTCTTCTTGCGCTTGATGATGTGTAATGGTGAAGGGTTAAAGATGGAATGATGTGTAATTCTTCTTTTCCTTCGTTGATATCCAGATCCTAGCATAGATTTCAGTTTATTTTTTGCTTTGTCTTGCAAGACGGATCTCGCTTCACCCATTCGTTGATGAAAGGATTCGTTAATAGGTTGATTGTCGATGATGACATCAGTAATAACGTTTGCTCCAGATTTTAATAATTCCTTTCCTACTGTTTTAGCTCCTTGTTTTACTAGTGGCATGACAGAACGAAATAATCCTCCAAGGAAACTTCCAATACCATGTCCAACTTGATAAGGGGAGCCAACATAAACGTTTCCAGTTCCAGAAAGAGCTTGTTTTTGATAATATTGTAAATATGGATTATTCATATTTGTCGATGTTGACGCACTGGTCGAAAATGTAGTTTAACGCATACAGTTCCGAAAGTGAATGCCAGTGGAGAGCCTGTACTATCTCTTATATCTATTTTGATGTGTTCAAAATGCATCTTCTCTATAGGCACATAATGTGGAGGATTAAAAATTTCTATAACACTACTTCCAAATGTATGATTCACAGGATTCATATTTATGATACGTAATAATGGTGCTACTGTATCTCCAACAAATACAGATTGAATTATATCACAATACACATACATTGTAGATGGAAGTCCTAAACGTAAATTTGGAATGCTTTGGCCTTGTTGCATATCCTTTAAATCAACGCTTGGATCAAACCCCAACATCGCACTAACACTTGGTGATAATGCAACGTCTACATCTATGTCTTTATGAAGACGTCGTATAAAACAGGTATTACTCTCACGAGTATAAGAAATATGTAAATTTGTGAATCTGTTGTACGTATTTATTATCTTTATCAATTCTGATATGTCAGTGTAATAACGTACAGGAATAGTTATAAATTTCCATTCATCACTTTTTGCAGGTTTGTAAAAAATTTTATTATTTTCGTCATTAATATTTAATATTGAATGAGGATAATGAATTTCAACAATAGCCACTTCCCACTTTTCATGGAATTCCATTCTTTGATGAAGTTTCGTAGTGTATGATGTTAAGGTGTTGTCAGGAAAATATTCCATAGAACTATTACTGGGAAGCGTAACGTAAAAATCTCCATCAGGTTCCATTGTACTTCTCGATCTTCTTTACGGATGATGCAGGTATCCAGGAATCGAAAGAAGAAGGATATCCTTTCCAATGAACAAGATATTCTTTTCTGCTGCCTTTTCTTCTTGTACGTATGATTTTATCTATGTAAAATGTCTTTGATAACGTCACAGGTTGTAATTCCTCTCTGTAAAATAATCCATCCAGTGGTTCCTTGTTTAAATCTTCAATTTCATAAACAGGTGGATCTCTCGGTATTATCTTCTTCACTTTAAATATTTCCCAAGTCCAATTTTGCATATATCCTTTATCAAATGTACGTTTAGTTTTACTAATTCGTACTGTATCACCAATCTTAAGATGTTTTGAGAAATTTGGATTCTTCTTCTTCTTCTTCTTTATTTTATTATCATATTGATTATGCCATACTTGTAATAGGTTATTTTGAGAAACATTTGCAGGTGACATCTTTATGCTTGAATGATAACCTTCATTGTATGATTTCACAAGAAGAGGTAATACATTTAAATAATTATACGTTTGATACTTTGTAAAATACTTCCACATTTTTTCTTTTAGAGTTCTGTTAAAACGTTCTACAATACTAGCTTTTATATCAGGATTTTTAGTTGTAATATGTTTTATTTTGTTGTGCACTAAATACTTCTGTATTGTTTTATTAGTAAACTCACTTCCTTTATCTGTTCGGAATGTAATTGGTTTTCTGTCTTTGAACACAATTTGCAATGCTTTTAAGACATCATTTGTACTTTTAGATTTTAATGGCACAGCCCATGCATATCGACTGAACACATCTATCACTGTAAGAATATAACGATATCCATCATTAAATTTATGAAGAGATTGAAGATCATTAATATCACTTTCCCACTCATCATCAATGTTATTCACTACATAGAAATCTCTTTTAAAACGACGACGTACAGGTTTGTGTAACGTATATGTTGTTTGTTGCAGTAACCATCTTCTTATACATTGTATAGGAATTTTCTTCCTTGTAGCTATCCACAATTTTTTAACAGTTGAAAACGAGGCAGGATGTGAAGGGTTGTAGTAAATCTTGCTTAACTGTTTGTTTACGGTTTCCACCTTGACCATACTGGACGTTTACAGGTACGTTTCCTTTTCCTTATAGGAGATATTACTTTTTCCTTTTCTTCTTCTTCTTCTTCTTCTGCTTCTTCGTCGTCTTCTGCAAACGATTTCAGAGGTATTTTTTCCCTTGACGATGATGCTGTTGGCGATGCTTTAGTTCGTCGTAAAATATATGACAAACGTTTTGGATTTCCAATAAGTTCTTGAGGTGTGTTATTAGAAGATAAATAATTACAAAATTTCTCCCATCCCGGTGGATTTGTGTGTTTCCGGGGTCGCGACACATCAGAAATTAAATCTACAATGTGAGATCCTTCTAGTTTATCACCTCTGATGTAAACAGTTCCTTTATTATCCCACGTGATATTATCATCATGTTTCATTCTATGTAGTAGTAATTCAGCTCTTTTACGAAACATTTTGGGTATAGATAATAATATTTCTTCTTCTACTTCAGGCTTCTCTGATTTAGTTGACGTAATTGAAAGTGTCACAGGTTCTTCTTGTTTTCGTATTAAATGTAAATATTTTTGAAGAATATTATTATACTGATTCCACTTTTCTTCATCACTAAGCGATGATAACTGTAAAATCTCTTGCATTTCTTGATCCAAATTAGATTCACGTTTCTCCAGGGCTGATGATGATGATGTTGCTGGTGTTTGTATACGATTCAGAACTTCAGGTGGAACTAAAATCATCATCTTTGCGTGTTCCATTGTACTAACGGAATAGTAAACTTGATAATGCACCAGTTAAAATAGGAGCTAATAATGCCGGTAGGAATCCACCCTGCTGCTGTACTAATAAATGCTTCTTCTTCTTTTGGATGGAGTTTCCTTTCTTCACAAGATATCGAAGCGTCCTCTTGTATCGCTTTAATCTTGCTTTCTGTGTCTTTGTAAGAGGTACATTCCCTTTTAATACATTATAACAACATTCGCAAATACTTCGAATCACTGAAGAGTCTGCATTGGCCAGTATAGCTTTACGTAATTTAGGATTTGCTTTGCTCAGCGTACGAAGAAGATCTCCGTGTTTTACTCTTGGAGACATATTGTCAGAATGAAGAAACACAGTTTAAAACAAACATTATAAACACATCTTCTTCTTCTTCTATTTCGATGGAACATAAACGTAATGATAAATATCATCAGGAAAAATATTTGTTTGAAAACGAAGTTCATCTGGCGTATCCTGTTTTAAATCAATAAAGAAATATCCATATGGTAACTTTGTTGCGTCGTTGAAACTTTCTTGAAGAAATTTTGGATTCTCAGGAGTTAATTGATAACTCAAATGTTTAATTTGTGATTTATCTCTTGGATTTTTAAATAATACGAGATAAGAACAATTTAAGCTCATATCTCTGCTTCCTTTTCCCTGATGAAATATGTTTTGTGTAATAAATAGTACACTAAGATTTCTATGATGAGAACCCTTTGTAAAGAAATCAACTATATTGCGGTTCACTTCACACATTTGATCATCAATAATAATAAGATGTGGTCCAGTTTCAGGTAAAAAGTCTTTTGTTCGAGGTAATCCTTCAATAAATTGTACTTTTGTCGAAATTTCTCTGTATGCATTTTGCCATTCTGCATAGTACCAATAAATATGACGAAACGATGTATTAACCATACGTGATAAATTGGACAGGAATCGTATTACAAAGGAAGTTTTTCCACATCCACTTGGTCCGGCAACAATACATGAAAAGGGATGTTTCCACGTCGTGTCCATGTTAAAGAATATGATCATTCTTTCTTCATACGTATATTTATAAAGGGCCTTATTACATTTCTCTTCTTCTTTTGTTGGAAGTAGTGTAGCCATATGGAAGAGTATCATATGAATTTGGTATTCTACGTCGTTTAATATAATTTATCTTATAAATTTTTGTTTCGGGCATACTGACGATAGTATGGTCTTTCCTGCGGCAAATTTTTTTCTCATTGGTAATTTTTACTTCCGTGGGACGAGATTCTTCCTCTTCTTCTGCAACCTCTTCATTATCTACTATCATTTTCTTCATTACATCAAAATTTAGGTGTTTTGAAGATTCATAGTTTAATGAAAAGCCTCGTATCTTGCATACTTGAAACTCCTTCTTCGTGCTGGGATCAAAAATACGTAAGCTGTAATTCTTCGGGCCCGCCGATACATATTCTGAAATATAGGCTTCTTTACCATATTCGAGGACTTCATTTGTTAAATCGCCTAAAAAGTCACCAGTTGGAATTGTACTTTCACCAGGTTTTTGCGTATAAATGACGGAATCAGTATCAAAATATAATACTCTTTCTTGTAGTTGATCTAAATATTTGTACAATTCTAATCTTGCTTGTGCTGTTGTGTATGCGGCTATGACAACATTTACTGTTGGTAGTGAAACAGGAACGTCATCGGTGTATTGCCAATACACATATAACATGTCATCATTTACTGGAAATATTTGATGAACATCTATATCATGAGATGTTAATTTCTCATATAATTCCTTGGGTTCATTAATAATGCTGACATGACCCATGTTCTCACGTTGACCAAATTTTCCCCAAAATGAATTTAGCATTAATTTAGCTAAACTTCTAAGTGCTGGATTATGTTTAATTTTGTTCTCATCTAGACGTATTCCTTCCTTTTCATAAAATTGCTGAATGTACTTCTTCTTTAATTCATCTGTTTCACACCATGATGGCCATCCACTAGCTTCTGTTTTTGCTTTCAGGAAGGTGTTTATGTATTCTGCAAATAAGCCGCCACTTTTTGTTTTTTCATCATATTGAACAACGTCATATGCCCATATTTCATGAATATCTATTATTTTGTATCCTTTTTCTAATGCCTTTCTTACTTCATCTGCTACCCATGTTCCATGTAGCACTCGGTCTTCATCGTTGTGATTACAAGGTGCTTGGTTTAATTCATCACAACATGAACGGCAGAGTGGAAACATCAATCTATCATTTGATTTATAAGGGAGGACAGGATGAAACAGTTGTTTTGGAGGTAAAATACTGAGCTTAACTAATCCTTCTACTTCTTCAATGGTTGGAATATTTGAATCTCCAGGCAGATAGATAATAGGATGACGAATTGGAAACTTCTTAGTCTTAGAGATAAATGGGTACAATGAAATAACATCTTTGTATTTTATGGTTTCTCCTTCAGATTCTTGTGCTTTATGATACAAACGTATGGCATTCACACGTCCTCCATAAAAAGCATCACGAGGATTTAATGGTGTTTTCTTTGTATACGGATGATTACTAACATACTTCTTCATCTCTTCATTTCCTGCCAATTGTTTTTTAAATTCACAACCCCATATTTCATGCACTTCACAACCAAAATCTTTTAATTTTTGGATTTTCTTCTTTGTTGCTTCATATCGAAATTCCATGGTATCTGTAACATTATTATAGATGGGTTTATCTCTGTCGTTAGGGTAGCAGTAGATACAACCATGTGTGAAATCGCCTTCATACTCCCAGACGTGTATTTTTCCTGTATTGGGATCTGTCCATACACCATCTACTTTCATTGATGCTATTCGTTTTTCCTTACTACGTGCAGCATTGGTAATTTGGATGTTTCTGTTTTTTTCTTCCCAAGCTATCCATTGTACTGCTTCAACTGATTGTACATCTCTCCATCGATATCCGTTCTTTGGTATGATACCAATTGTATTTTCCTTTAAGAAATTTCTACGATACACTAAATTACATGCACTGGCAATTGTAATACATTCAAGTAAGGGATTGACATTAGTTTCAGATTCAAATGTATTCATAAAGGAAATACAGGCTTGACGTAATACCTCGACATCCTGTACACAATACTTGATGAGTTCTTCTTTCATTTTAAAGATGTCGTTTTGATGTTCGGTATACCATTGGAGAAACTTACGTCTTTCGTCTACTTTCATAGTATCTGCTCCATAATATTTAATGTCTGGAAGCGGCCCTTCATAGGTTTGGTTCTCACGTCGATTAAAGAAGTGTGGGAAATATCCTTTGCACGATTGAAGCCCAAATGCACCACTTAATTTACTTAAGGGCATAGGAAGAAAGCTTAGTGAATCGATGAAGGTTACGTTTCCTATTTTAAGAGAGAGAATTTTTGCTCCATTCATGATTACTTCTGGAGTCCAATTCATCTTCTCAACCATGGTCTTAATGATGAAATGTGCGTCATATCCCTTTGAATTATGGGCAACACAGATTACTGATTTAATGTTTGGTCGACGTTGTTGAAGATGTTTTAGAAAATCTTCTATTACATTTTCTCCGTCAAAAATATTTTCTCGCTTTCCACAAATGACACAATCATTCTTGATGTTGTTATCTTCATAACACTGATAACATACATGTTGACTAACCAAAACATTAGGTATGTGTTCATATATGTTTGCGTCCTCCTCTTCTATTTTCGTATCTTGTGTGCATTCAATATCATAAAACACAATCATAGATTTCTTCTCCATCATAATTTTTTCATTGGCTTTTTTCGATTTTCTTCTTTCATTCACTTTCATGTAACATTCATGATTGGGTGGTACTATATCATAGCAAATATTGCAATAAGTTTCTCCACATACGTGAGAACCTTTCTCTTTCACTACATAAATTTTCAAACACAGGGTACAGCATTTCACAATGGAACATAAAGGCTTTCCATTTTGATACGGCGCTGACTTGTGATAGTCATAGCATGTCTGGCCATAAAATTCTCGATTACAATCATTGCAAGTAATATGGGTTTCTTTAAAGTTACATGGTGGCTTCTGATGACAACGAAAACATACAGCTGTACAATGTTTCAAATGTGCATGCTTCTTTTCATATTTCTTATGACAGCTTTCGCAATAAAACTTACAGCTAAAACATGCTGTCAAGCTTTCAATGACGTTGTAGTGGTTATTTATGAACAGTAAATTTAAAGCAGTTCTCTCGTTATCACTTGGTGGAGCTTCAAACATAACATCACTTCCTGAAAAACCCCTATACACTGTGATTTTATAATCCTTTAAATATTCCTGAAATTTACGAATTTCAGGAATTCCACCACCATGACTAAGATCTACATCGGCAGCTTCACACAGATCTTCTGCTTCTTTTTCTATGATATATTTACTTTGATGTTTTACATATCTAATGTATTCAGTTTGATTTCTTCCCTTGTATTTTTTCAGTCCTATGGCAACGACGATTGCATGTGCTAAACAGCTTGTGCCTTTATTCTTAATTGTGATAATACCACGTTTTGCCTGTACATATTCATCAGTATTCATAA
This sequence comes from Thermobia domestica, assembly GCF_964235325.1. Lineage (NCBI taxonomy): Eukaryota > Metazoa > Arthropoda > Insecta > Zygentoma > Lepismatidae > Thermobia > Thermobia domestica. Next base: position 200,531,609 of record NC_137466.1, on the reverse strand, counting down.
CATGTTGTTTCAAACGTCCTTGTCCTCTTGGCATACGTACATGATGAAAATTCACGATGCAATCTTCATTTATAAGAAAAGCCGCATTACTTTGCAGTACTTTCTCATAACTTATCCATAGAACTTCTGCTGAGAGATTTCTTGCTTCTCTGAATGACAACCAAAATGGACGGTGTCCTTCTCTCTCATTTGTGATTGTTATTCCTACGTAATCATGCTGGTCCACATTACGTAGCAAATAATCTATTAGTGCCCGTAGACTTGCTTCAATTGCCGTAAAAGGGTTTTCATCTGCACACACGGGGGCTAGACGGAATCGTAGCATTCTACCCTCCATATTGTATCTTCTGTATTGTCTTCTTCGTTCTTCTATTATATGAAATCTATTGTGTCCATCATTACGGTTGTTATTTCCGAATCCTACTTGTATATTTGAATTTCGTTGTGCTTGAAATACGGCTAGCAATTCGTCCATTCTTTTTTCTATGTCGTCTAAATCGACTTCCATTTCTTCGTGTTCTGCACTAGCCTCTGCTAATATTTCCATAATTGAGGGATATATTACTACTTCTTCTTCTTCTTTTCTGGGATCGGGAAACAAATTGTTAATCCAATTTTCTAGTTCATTCGTGTAAAACTTATCATCTTCTTCTTCTATCTTCATCTCTTCATTGTTGTAATCCTCTCCTATTATTTGGGAAAACGTGAAATTTAGCAGCTCTTCTTCTTCATTTCTCCTTTCTTCGACGTCTTCTTCTGTTCCTTCTTGTAACCACTTTATAATTTCTTTAATACGGCCTGATGCTTCTTCTGTTATCGTTCTATTGCTAGCACTGTTCAATATTTGTAATAGTTCTTCTTCATCATATTCTTCTTCTTTTTCTACTGGAATTTGAATTTCATTAGTTTCTCTTTCTCTTTCTTCTTCTTCTTCTTCTTCTGTTGCTGATGCTGTTGCTGTTGCTGCTTCTTCTATTCTTTCTTCTATTTTCATTTGTTCTTCTCCGTCTTCTTCTTCTTGCATTTTTTCATGATGATCTATTTCTTCTTTTGCGTCTTCTTCTTCTTCTTCTTCTTCTTGCATTTCTTCTTCTTCTTCTTCTTCTTCTATCCCGATTATGGCATTTATTTCACTTAAAAGAACTTGCGTTTCATTATTTACGCCCACTACCTCTTCTTCTTCTTCTTCAATGTCATTAATGAAGACCGTAATCTCCTTCAGTAAATCTTGCGTACTCTCTTTTGCCATTTTTCTTCCTCAGATGTATATACGTAATGCAATATGTGTAAACGGTATATGAATATGATATATAATAGGATATATAAATCTTATTTAAATGGAATATATATATATGTATATAAATATTTTGAAAGGATATATAAGTGTTTAAAAGAATATACGAATAAGTAAAATGTAATATATAAGTAATTAAAAAGGAATAATAATAATAATATCAACGGGAATAGGAAAAAGGATTACACTTATCTTTATTTGTATGCAACCTAAAATAAAAAAGAAATGAATTTTGTTACTTATAAATCAATATATATATATATTAGATATATAAATATATACTATATAAGACAGAACTTTATGATGTCAATGAAATAATCGCTCATCATACCTTTTAAATATTTTTAACTTTTCTTCCTATTCCATGGGATGAGGAGTGAAACAAATGTATGCTCACAATCTCTTTCAAATGTATTGACTAATGAAGATATGTAGATTACACGGCCTTTTATACTTATTCTGTTTTAGAATTTTATCGTTAATTTTAGTGAACGCGAAATCCGTATTTCCTCCTCCTCCTCTCTACACGTCTTTCTTTTATACTGTCATTAATTTTAGCGACCACAAATTCAATGCTATCTTCTTTACAACTTAACGAAAATATGCTATTGACTTTCCATGGAAAACCGTTCCTACATGTGTCTTACTTGTCTTATTCATATGCTCCCCTTAACGTGTGAATGAGGGAGGGAAGACATTTTAAACTAAAAGATTTCATCTCTTTTTCTTACGTGATACAGCGTTCATCTTTAGTGCACGGGAAGTCACAGATTGGAATCCTGTCACGATATGGAATCAACACTAGGAAAACTATGGAATCGATACTAATATTGTTTATTTTATATTATTTTTACGTGTAAGAATACCACCCCCGGGAGCCCACAACTTTTTACCCCTTAGATGTCATGTTACTGATTTCAAAGTGACTTTATTGAATACAACACCTTTGAAAACTATAGAATCGATACTAATGTTGTTTATTTTACGTGTATGAATATCACCCCCGGGAGCTCAACACTTTTTACCCCTTAAATGTCATGTTACTGATTTCAAAGTGTCTTTATTAAATACATCATCTTCGAAAACTATGGAATCGAAACTAATACTGTTTATTTTAAATTATTTTTACGTGTATGAATATCACCCCCGTGAGCTCATCACTTTTTTTTACCCCTTAGATGTCATGTTACTATTTTCAAAGTGTCTTTATTGAATACAACACCTTCGAAAACTATGGAATCGGTACTAATATTGTTTATTTTAAAATATTTTACGTGTATGAATATTACCCCCTAGGGAGACCCCGTGAGCTCATCACTATTTTTACCCGTTAGATGTCATGTTACTATTTTCAAAGTGTCTTTATTGAATACAGCACCTTCGAAAACTATGGAATCGGTACTAATATTGTTTATTTTAAAATATTTTACGTGTATGAATATTACCCCCCAGGGAGCCCCTCGACAAGTAAACTTTATGTTAGATAATATTATTACATGAGTACCGTACTTTGATCTAAGGGGACTCGGTGAATCAATGGTAAAGCGTTCACTTGTGATGCGATAGGGGACCTTGGTGATTTAGTGTCCACGTCTCATATAGCCTCGCTTCTGAAAGGGACGCTATGACAATATAGATGAAAGAATTTTTACAAGTACTAGGGGACTCGGTGAATCATTGGTAAAGCGTTCACTTGTGATGCGATAGGGGTCCTTGGTGATTTAGTGTCCACGTCTCATATAGCCTCGCTGCTGAAAGGGACGCTATGAAAATACAGATGAAAGTATTTTACAAGTACTTATTGTCTTTTCGAGTGCAAAATAATACGCGTTCAATACTACACAGAGGCTTGTAGTGTTTGAGCCCCGTCGCCCAAAGCTTGGACCTCTCCCAACAAAAAATTTCTTAATGCACGCCTGTGTACATAGCTAGTATACGAATTCTATGACGGGATTCTGAGCATTTTAGAAGAAATTGATGATAATAATAGGGAATATTTTAACTACTTTCGTCCTTTTAAAGTAATATCACATACAGCTTAGACTATAATATGGAGAAAACTGTATAAAGTTCAACTTCCTAGATCAACTTAAAGAAATGGAGAAATGTTCTCTTATTTGAGAATAGACAATTGTTTTAACTTGAAGATTTGTGCCCCCATGTTGAAATCGTGGGGTGCTGTGGATTAGTGGTAAAGCGTTCACCTCCGGTGATTGGGGGCCCCTGGTTCGATCCTAACTCTTGCCGTGTGAACTTTGTGGTGCATATAGCCTCGCTGCTGAACGGAACGTTAAACTCAAAAATCAATCAACATCATGTGTACATAGGTAACAGCATCCGAGATGTATAAGCAACACTAGTTTTGACAAGTTTTAGATCTCAAACACTGTTTTAATATTACCTAAAACACACACACACACACACACATACATATCTTCGCTTCGTGTTGTCTGAAACCATGACCTAAGATAATGTTGACGCGACAGCTGGAGAACAACATTGAAATACAAAACATGTTCTGTTATCTTATTTTTCTGCTCTTTGCAAGTAGACATTGCAGATACAAAAACTCTCTCAGTTCGTTGACTTATGTATGTGTATTTAACGTTAGATTTCACTCTTATTAACATTAGAAAATTATGAAATTAACTTCAGTGCCTCAGTGGTAGAGTGTTTACCTCTGGTGCATGAGGGCCCGTGTTCAAATCACGTCTTTTTTTTCTATATACTTATCATTAATTTTAGCGACCACAAATTCCCTGCTTCCTTTACAACTTAACGAAAAGATGCTATTCACAGTCCCCGGAAAACCGTCCTTATCATTTCATTTTTACGTTCCAGAGGGCACGGTGGGCTCAGTGGTAGAGCGTTCACCTCAAGTGCTTGGGTCCCTGATTCGATCCCAGTTCGTGCCCTATGAACTTTGTGATGGACAAACATCGTATGCTGGATTTCCCTTCGGAGTTCACCAGTTTCCTTCCACTTTCTTCATTACATCATTTCATTCATTTTTTCATTATCACCTCTCCTTCATTAGCCTAGTAGACGTAACCGTAGGACGTAAAACTCGGTGGACAAACACCGTGTACGTGAATTTAATGCAACATTTCATTCATTCATTTCTCATTACCATCGTCCCGGCTGGAGCTCATGTGATTCTGATTCCACGTTAATCATTAGGTCCACGTCTCATATAGTCTCGCTGCTGAAAGGGACGCTAAACTAAAATCAACTCAACTCAACAACTCATCATCACCGCCTGCATTAGCATAGCCGACATAACTGTAAGACGTAAAACTTAGTGGTTCAGATTCCACGTTAATCAGTAGGTCCACGTCTCATATAGCCTCGCTGCTGAAAGGGACGCTGAACTAAAATCAACTCAACTCATTACCATCGCCTCCATTAGCATAGCCGACATAGAAAGACAGACAGACCTTGTTGGCTTTATTGTTGGACGTAAAACTCTTCATTGTTTAAAAGATTTCATTTACAGACAGAAAGACAGACGTATACATCATATTATCAAAATTAAAATACCAAGTCTACAGACACTTCTTGCGTCAATTGCAATGCGAGCCAGAAAACATTCTTATCATTTTTCTCAGAACCATCATAGAAGTTCACTTGAAAGAGACTAGCAAAACAGACATTCACATATATGTCGTCAACTGCTATCTAGTTGCAATGTGCGTCAGAAAACATTCAAGAATTTCATCTTATCTTTTTTTCTCAGAAATCAACGCTCAGTATAATACAAACTAGCTTTCTCTATCGAACACGGAAACGCGAAGTAAATACATTGTCTGAAGTACATTTATAGTTAAATGAAAACCTAACATATTGTTTTATTCTTTCAGGAATAATCATAGACCGTAATATTTTTAATAATATATTTTTTACTTACCTATTTTAATAAAATCGTCTGATGATAACACTTATTCTCAGCTTTAGGCATCCAACGGACCAACCACGTACAAAGACACACACACACTCACTCACTATTACAAATATGAAGTGAAAGTTTTTACGTGGAAGAGGATCGACACACACTTTACTCTTCTAACTCTGAATCACAAATGTTCTCTGTATACACACACACACACACACACACACACACACACACACACACACACACACACACACACACACACACACACGTGTTTGTCTTAGAGAAACATGTTTCAACAAGTTCGATCATGCCGACCATAATCGAAAACATATGTCGTTACGATTTCAATACAAAAGATAATATCTTTCACATCAAGACTTGAGAAAGTCATGTTTCATTTTGTTTACACAGGTATCTATATGGGACTGTATTTCAATTCTAAATTTCGTTAACGTAGTTTTTTCTGCTATGGGAATATATTATATTGCAATTTCTCGTCACGACTTAGCAGCAAATTCATTTGGCATAATCTGATCTTTAATTTCTCTACATAAGTGATTTTAATTACTTGTCATAACAGACATCATGTGAATATTCATATAACACATTTCACATTCTACAATATGATATGCTATGAGAAGCTACCGTTATTAGAATCCATTCGCAGGGGTCTGGGGGAGGAGTGTATAGGTATGTGTTTCGTTATGGGGCTCATATATGGTTTCTTTTCTCATGTCTTTAAAAAAATTGTGAAATACAATATTTACCTTAGCAACTAAGTCAATTTCGTGAGAAGCTTTGATCATTTGAATATCACGGCTTCTACAGACACTTTGTGGGAATAGGACCAAGGGACTAATCAACACGATTTTGCATGGGTATGTGTTTCGTTCTGAGACTCATATAATGTGTCTCATCTCACGCTTTAAAAAAAATCATGACATATAATATCTACCTTAGCAACTAAGACCAATTTCATACAATCTCCTGAGAAGCTTCGATCATTTGAATATCATGCTTTCAGTTCATATTCTCCAGACATCTCGTGGGAATAGGACCAAGGGGCTTAATCGCTTATGCTCTTTGGCTTTCCAGGAGGAGTAGGGGGTGACGGGGGGTCAAATAAACCAAAATTTTCCCACGCACTTCTGTGGTAGCCGTAAAAGGCTATGACCATAGCAACTAAAGGCTTGTCGAAACTTGCCTCCCAATTCCAGGAAAACAGGATCAAATTTCGCTGACTCAGCCGTCCCAAGTGGGGTACATCTACTTATATATATATATATATATATATTTTCAAATACAAAAAGTGTGAATGACAAAACATACATAGTAATACACAAAAATGTGTACAGTATAAAGATTTTATATTTCATACCATGTACTTGTAAGGTACACTCAGTTACATAAACTGGACTATTCAAGTGATTTACTTCTATTAGAACTTTATTTCAGCACACGAAGTAGGGCTAATACATACACAACAACACACAGATATATATATATATATATATATATATATATATATATATATATATATATATATATATATATATATATATATATATATGGATACTGACAAAAATGTCGATGTGATACAAATATTGACAAACATTATGGATTTCAGTATTCTAGACTATAGAAGTATTCTATATTTAGTATTTCTATGTTAAATACTAAATACAGAATATTTTTATAATCTACAACACTAAAATCTACATGAGATTTCCAATTATGATCACGTTACTGGATATTTCTCTTAAGATTTCCCATGTGCTCATCAACTTCGTTGATATCTTCCTCAACTCAGCAGCTGCTCTCTTTCTTTCGAACGATTTTTTTCTGTCTCAGACTTCTCGTTGTTGACTTCATTCTGAGAGCCTCTTTCCATTTGACATTTGCATTTCTTGCTGCATGAATTATTGTTTTGAGATTGGTATTGCCTGAACACCTCCGTAGAACGTGTCAGTGTCATGTACCGTACTATTCTCTGCGGAACTAAAGACCCTTCGTGTAGATTATCCACAATAAACTCTTTATTCAATGAGAAACTGCGTTCAACAGAAGCGTTTCCGTGATAACACTAGAAATGTCTTAGCAAATGCTGAAAAGCTGTTGCTGGTGCTAGTGTTGTCAAGAATGAAGAACCGCAAATGATCTATAAGACCCTTAGTCAGTCAAAATTCTTCATTCTTGTGATAACTATCTTGAGTACAAATTTCACTGTAGAGTCGTTTTGGTACATCAGCAACAGGGCCAGACAAACGATGGTTCTCTACAAGCCCTTCCAATGCTATGGTTATTTGTTCCTCCTCAAGTCTCTTGTTTAAAATTGAATCGGGAGAGAGGCATGTAGCACCATAAGTAAGACTGTATTTCAATGACAGTTTATACAGAATCTTCCTACAAAAACCTCTTAAAATATGCAAATAATCGCTTCGAAAACAAAGTATATTCAATTCAGACAACTTCTCTGATTTTAATGCTATACATGTTCCAAATTCGACATCAACTTGCTTAGCCAAACACAAATCCATACTATCATCTTCTAAGCAAATTTTCGTCAGGCCGTCAGAATTTGCTGCTTAAATCATAATGGATTTTTTAACAAATCTAAATTATAACGGATTTCAGAAGTTTAAGTATTTCACCATCAAGAAGGTTGAATGTCTGCAGCAACGGTTTGGAGGAAAGCTAATTTAGCTCCAAGCAAAGAATCTTTTACACATGATTTAACAATTTTAAAGCCTTCACAAGATCGTTCTCGATTACAACCTAAAACTGAATCGACATACTTCTTCAACTGTGGTAATAATCACTGAGCTCTGTCTACTACATTCACGTTTTCTATAAAAATATGAACACTTGCAATAAGAAAAGACCTTATTAAAAAGTTACAAGCGTACCAAAAATATTCAGAGAAATTACCTGCAAAATAACAACAAACACCTCAACAGACACACGAAACGCCAAACTGCACTGAAAATGGAATATGAAGAAAATGCAATAGGAGTTTTACATCCAACTAATGTAAGTCAGCATTATATTATAAATTAGAGTTAACCACACATAGTTAGGCTCTAACTTATCGCTACATTAAGATCAACACGATCAGAACCAGTTTTATTTAGGATTTTATTGGGGGTCATCGATTGCAATAGCCTTGCTACAACTCTGGACATGAGGATCATTTTTTAACGTGCAGATCAGAAAACATGAGCTCAAATCGCAAGGTTGCCAACTCCTTTCAGAAATCCTTCATTGTATGCTGACTTCTGTTGTAGCGAAAAGTTGTTTTCCAAACATCGTGCAGATAAAATGTATTAAAAGCAATGAAATGAACCTAACTTTACAAATAATATCCAGATACAGAAAACTCTCTGATTTTTTCAGAAATTATTAATTTCCCTGACTTTTTCAGCTTCTCCATGTTTTCCAGACTAGTAGATACCCTGAAAAACAGTTGCTTGTCGCTATCTCTGACTGCTTTTGCTCTACGGCGATCAACGTTAAAACCTTAAGTGGTTATTTTCTACTACTTCCGGTTTGAATAGAAAGTTATCGGTTGAGATGGACCTATTCTTGGGACGCTGAATAGATTCCAAGAGACCGCTTGTCGATATCGCTCAGAAACCTTCCAGATAGACATAGGCGTTCTATAAGATTTCCGATACTTATGCATAGCATAGCTTGAAGTTTAAAATGACTCTGCTTGCCTTAATGAGTAAGGTTACGCTTTTATACTAAAATCTCTAAAACCGTAAAATTCCTCCTTTTTCCGAGATACATATGGAGTCATCGCAGTATACGGTAGCCTTCTACTCCTCTTACTAGGTGAACGAAGTGCTAGAACGTCGTGATGTTTATGTCAATCAATTATGGACTTGATAGTCATTGACTCAAATGTACATTTGAAGGGTAAGGAGAAAAAACAAGGAATGTCCATGTGTGTGCTTTAACGTATGCTTTGTTCTATCTGTTGGTGATTCTTGGTACTATTTGACTGTATATGCCATGCATGCGTAGATATAGATATGTCAGTGGAAAACGAGGGAAAAGATTTGACTAACTCTATTCACTGTGTACGCTGTTTCAATATTAAAACGCCGTTCTCTCGAAAATCAAGTTTTGTGACATTCCTTCTTTTTTCCCCTTACCCTTCATTTATTTTCCCTGCACTGTTTTTGAATTTGTATCACGAAAAACTTGGCCTGGAAAAGGTTAATACAGTTTGGGAACCATGATGCGTACACCACACACATATGAACTTGGCGCAATACTAGAAGTCTTTAGCTTTCTCCTTCTGTTTGTATCATTCGAATTGGTCGATGTGAGCATGGGTGAAGGTATAAAATCGGACACACATACCGTACAGGGATTAACATTCTGTACAGCCCTCAACCTCGTCTAGTGGTTAGCGTGTGTGCCCTTTGGTGCAGGTCGTCCTGTGTTCGATTAGCGGTTGGAGAGAGAGAGAAAAAAAAATTTCACAATCATTCACTTTTACAGGATTCCTACGTATGTGGTGAGCGTGAATTTTGGCAAGTTTTCCAGGTCACGATTTACAAATTTTCAGATCTATATAATAATGTAAAAAAGCAAGTATATTTTTCGCAATGAGAGGGCTCCTCATTCACTATGCATTTACATGTACATAGTGTGTAGAGAAGTTTTGTAAAACAAATTAATTTTATAAAATATCCTTTACCAAATAGCCAGGTAAGGCATAAAGAGAAATCGGTTCTCATATATAAACATTCGTACTTAAAATTCCCTACCTTTTCCAGAATTCCAGGTTGGTGGAAACCCTGCTTTATTAATAGGGGCAGGAATTTTTCGCAAGTTGCGAAATCGCGAAAGTTTTCCGACAAAGCCTAGAGTTGGTTTTTCAACGAAATACATCAGGTTGAGTAAATGGAAATTAGCCAAAATTAGCTATCTATGAAAATTAGCCAAAATTATTAGCTACAGACAATGACGTCTCTGTCAGCACCAACGCTATATGAGACATGGACTACAGATTAACGTGGTATCCAAACCACACGAGCTTCCATCGGAAAACAGAACAGAGTTTAAGCAAATTCATACTCCACCATAAAAAATGAGCCAAAGAATTGTGTATTAAAACTTTATCTACGTCATGACATAATTTGTATGATTGTCAGTAGCAGGGGCGGATCCAGGACCGACCTCTGGGGGTGGGTGGGTGGATTGTCATCATGCTACTTTTAAGGGCTCCAAACTCTGGGATGGATTTTATTTATATATATATAAAACAATAAAATTTCCTCTTCTGGGGGGGGGGAGATCGCCCCCCCTGGATCCGCCCCTGGTCAGTAGGTGGCTCTTGAGTCTGTGACTTGTTTAGCAGACAGTGTTTAACTCAACTACGGAGTATGCGTATTACATCTGCTCGCAGTATGTTGTGATTGAGTAATTCTTTCCGGCTTTCTTGGCTATACTGTTTAAAGCTGTAACGTTTCCATAAGGGCTTTCTCACTCACAGCACATCTCAATTTAAATTATTTAACCGTAATCACCTAGAACCTCTTAAACTATCAGCATCGGACCATTTGGACATGGCCCACAGCGCACTAAGCAAATACTACCTTCTAGTAACTGGATAATTATAAGATACCTCACCAGTTTTCTTCACACAAACGGACTAAATCTACAAAAAAGAAAAAAATACACAAATAAAAGGAAGAAAAACTAGAAAGAAACACCGATGAGTATTTTATTAATGAACCCCCGCACACTTCAAATGTTCTAATATACACCCAAATCTACTGTTCATAATTTTCTTCTTAAAGTTCAAGTTAAGCAAAAGTCTACTTTTAGGAAAACGTAGTTAACTAGGTCTTTGTTTGTCATAGCTGGCGTGCATCAGAAAAAGTATAGGGTACTATACGAGAACAAAGTTAATCGGGGTTGCGGAAGCATTGTATATCGATGCAAGTAAAGTAGTTTTAAATGCAACGAAATTGATGTTGGCCACCATCGGATCCATTACAAAATAGCCAACTTACAGAAAATAAATGTTATTTTAAAAATAAAAAAAAAAACTATTATAAACTGTAACATAAGTGATTCTAACGCAATAAGCACTTATTATGTACGAATTATAAATAAAAGCAAATGTATATAAAGTGGACATACCTTCCGTATATATATATATATATATATATATATATATATATATAGTAAGGCAATAATTTCGGCACCTGTAACTTTCCATTTTACTTTAAGACGATGTATGAACCAAGTTTGTTTATCTTATTGAGTTCTTCCACACAGTCAGAACTCCAACACCTACTTTGCAGTCTAAATAAGTGGTTGCTTATTGTCACAGTAAGTTGTTAGTTCAACATTTAGTTCTAGTACTGATTTCGGTATTGTTATTATTGTTCGTGTTTCATTTGTTCGTATTTTTGTTATTGGTCTTGCTAAACGCAATATTATTTGCTACAGTTATTACTTTTTATCTCCTTCAAATCTTGATAATTGTTCATAACGTGGCAACCCTCAATCAATTCTGAAATAACATGTTCAACATATGATGTTTTGTGTCCGAATGAAATAACTTCTCCCTGTACCAGTCAAATCGACAGCTCGAAAACATGTGATAAAACTACGTCATAGAGTTTCTCGTGATGGGTGGGAATACGTCCATTATTTTATTTTTATTTACACGTAAGTGCGTATTATACAAAATGAGAATCTTAAGATCTACGAATTACTTTGTATTTTCAAAATCTATACTACACAATTATTTACACAAGATAAAAACACAGGAGTTTTAGGTGCACAAGAAGTACGTAACTCATAAAGGATCCTTAAACTAGAATTGTACCGAAATATGAATTAACGGCATTACTCAGGCAGACGTTTCTACCAAATTTCGATACATTTCTTACACTTTCAGGTTAGGTTACAGATCATGCAGTATTATTTTAGCAGATCATGCAGTAAATGAAGAGCTCCATTACTACTTGCAGATTGACTTCAGGAGGGTTAATGAAACACAGTGTGGATATATGCCATACATACTACAATGCATAAAATACGAACTAACTTTTGCTAGGTGTCCACAAAAAAAAAAAAAAAAATCAAGAATGCTATACAACCAAGTCAGGGCAGCTCAGCAGAGGGGCCCGAGAGGTAGCCAAGGGTTGGTCCATAGAGAGCAGGCGCGTCAGCGACGGAGCGTATACGTATAAATGTGGGTAGTGGAGGAACACGTCCACTGACTAATTACTTATCACACCCTCATTTCTTCACGAAAAATGTCTTACATCGTATTTTACCTGTAAATTTTCTATTTGGTAGAACCGTCTGCTCGAGTGAACCCGAATTAACATATGTTTATAACTTTACGGTATTATTTTATTTACTACTCCTTTATATTGCATATAGACTCGATTTCAAGACATGGCAAGTTCGAAAGACGCACAAGGAACTATTGAAATCACGAGAACATGAGATTCGGAAGCAGTTTAGAGCAAAAATAGGTCTTAATGTGATAGACACAAAGCAGAAGACAGTGGAACAAGCAAGGATGGGAACACTGCTAGGAGATGTTTTGCGGACTCGCACCGATCTTCGCAAATAATAGGGATTTCTGAACAACTGATTACACGTTTTTCGGTGATACTATCTATAACTAATTCTGGACTTGATATTGATTCAACGCTTTTGACAGTTATGCACTGGAGACAGACAAACTATTTGTTCATATTTACAGTTTGTTCTATGTGTTTGCTAGTCTCCATAAAATTCTTGTCCATGGATCGGCTACAGAATGTCATTTTACCAATAGGTCAGCTTTCTGAAGAGGCACAAGAGAGACGGAATAAAGACTTACGAACATTTCGGAAAGATTACTCACGCAAATTCTCTCGCACTATTACGAATCAGGATACGCTACATATGCTCCTTATTTCTTCTGATCCCTTTCTTTCGCGTATTAGGCACGTGGCTACCGGGAAGAAAAGACGTTGTTTGTCACATGAAGGACGACTGCTGTTAAAGACGTCGGAGCGTGGAGCAGAAGGAGCCAACGCGGCGTCCAGCAACCAAAAGAATGAAGGCATTCCATTTTTATTCAGCGATATTGACAGTGACAGTGAATGATTGACGTACAAATGTGGTTTACAAAATCAATTCTCGTTTTTCATTTGTGTGTGTGTAATGAAGACTTGTATGTATGAGTGTAGTGCAGATTTTTATGTGTGAGTTTACTGACGTGATACATACCAATACGCAGTACTTTATCAGTATTTACAAACATTTCCTACTAACTCTCTCCTGCACATGAGGCTAGTGCAACCGAACGATGAACCTGTTCGTTAATTCTTAGTACTATAAATATACAATTTTCACATATTTGAGGCATTAGAAGCATTTTGTACATTGTTATAAATGGTTATAGGTTTTGGCCAGGTTTTTGCTCATTCTGAACCACTGTGCGGTGTTGTAAAACCGGGGGCAAAATTTATGGCGGTAACTGCAAATTGCAAGAGAATGTGTTCAAATATGGGTGCAAATGATGTCGTGGTCTTGATGGCGGGAACAAATGATGTGGCGAAAAATGAAACGAATGAATTGCGGTTGTCTCTTAAGCGCAGATTGATAGAACTTCGGAATACAAATGTGGTGGTTCTTTCTGTTCCCCATCGTTATGATTTACCAAGTTGGCCTTGTGTTAATAGTGAGGTTGACAGTGCGAATCAAGAAATCTCCATCCTTTGCAAACACTATACTAATGTGAAGTTTGTGGATATAAGTAAAATTGGTAGTCATTTTCATACAACTCATGGTCTGCATTTAAATAGCTTGGGTAAATCCTACGTATGTGATAAAATAGTAGAAATAATCCTAAACCAAGACTATGGTAAAAGTACATTAGGTAGGGTTATACCGGTACTTCCAAAAAACGGGTAGTAGTAACTGAGGTCGATCGAACAAGAATGGTACACCCTATTGTGAATAGTAAATCTAATGTGTCCAAGAGTATACTAGATTTAAGAGATAACTACAATTATAGTATAGGATATATTAATATACAAGGTCTTGATATGAAAATTTTGGTCCTAAATGAAGTGGCCAATGAGAATAATATCGATGTTATCTGTTTGTCTGAACATTGGTGTTACGAAGATAATATTAAATTTAACAAACTGGATAATTATCACTTAGTAAATAGTTACTGTAGAAAGCGTTACATACGAGGAGGGGTAGCTATATATTTAAGTACCGAGCTTAGAAGAAATTGTAATTCGTTAAATCTTGAACACCTTTCTGACGAACTAAACTTTGAATTTTCAGGAATCGTCATTGGTGATATAAAACTAATTATAGTATCTCTATATAGATCCCCTAATGGAGACCCCTTTAAATTCTTAGACAAACTTGAAAATTTATTGAATTATCTTAGCAAGCCTAATTTTAATAACTATAAGATTATTATTGGGGGAGACCTTAATGCAGAGTTTGATGTAACAACTAATAAACAGACAGTCACTGAATTCAAAAATATTTTAAGACAATTTAACTTTTACTACGTAAATAGTAAGCCCACAAGAGGTACTGCATGCTTAGATAACATAATAACAAATATTAATAGAGCTTATGCTACTAGTACAGTTATAGACTTTGCCTTTTCCGATCATAATTTGGTTTTACTTAAGATAGATAAGAAGAATTTCGAAACTCTCAATATTGCAGATGTAAAATATGTTACCACTAGGCCATTAACTGAAGATAAACTGTTAAATTTTAAAACTGCCTTATCTTATGTAAATTGGGTCGATTACCTGGGCGGCTCCAGCAATGTTTATGGAAACACACTATCAGCCAATGAGGTTTTCAAACGTTTTATTGATGTGTTCCTTCATATTTTCAACTCACAAATTCCAAAAAGGAAATGTAAAGTTATTACTAAAAACAATAAAAAGGGAAACAGAAACAACAAAATGAAATGGTATACTCCAAAATTAGCTAATATGAAATGTAAACTAATGATACTGTATAATCGATATAATAATGTAAAGTCTAAAACAAATAAAGATGCATATACAAGTGCTAAGAAGGAATACAAGCTTGCTATAATTACAGCTAAGAAAACACACATCATGAACAACATTGAAGCATCAAATAATAAATGTAAAGCCGCATGGAAAGTAATAAATTCTGTTGCAAACGAGAATAAGAAAGAAACAATTCCTATAACACCCGATGAATTAAATAATTTTTTTATTGAATCTGTTGACAGAACACGTAGCAATGTAGCATGTTCAACTACACTAGGGTCAAACACCACTATACCAAACCGTGTACAGCATACCAACTATAGATTTAGTTTTGTAAGTGTTACTCCTAATGAAATATATGATATAGTCAACAAAATGAAGTATTCTGAAAGTACTGACATATATGATTTGTCAAGTAATATAATTAAAAAAGTAATAGATCATATATTATTTCCACTCACTTTTTGTATCAATAAATGCTTAATTGAGGGATATTTTCCAAGTGTGCTCAAAGTAAGTAAAGTAGTTCCAATTAATAAAAAAGGTGATAAGAGTGATCCAAGTAGTTACCGGCCAATTTCTTTAGTCCCTATTTTCTCAAAAATAATAGAGGCAGCTATGTATTCTCAGCTGAGTAATTTTTTTAATGAGTATAATTTAATAAGTGAATCTCAATTTGGTTTTAGGGCAGGCCTATCAACAGTTAACGCCATTGACGTGCTGGTAAGAGAGGTTACACAAGCTTTTGAAAATAGGTTCTTTGCTCATGCTACATTTTGTGACCTGAGCAAAGCTTTTGACTGCGTAGACCACAGTCTACTCTTGAATAAATTAACTAGTTACGGTATAAATGGCACTGGACTGACCTTAATTCAAACATATTTGGAAGACCGAAAGCAAGTTGTCTTTACAAACGGTATACAGTCTCAAATGAAAAGTCTAAAGTGTGGCGTTCCTCAAGGGTCGGTGCTTGGTCCACTGTTGTTTACCATAATGATCAATGATTTACCAAGTTGTGTACAAGCTCAATCAATATTGTATGCTGATGACTCCACTTTTGTGAACATAAACCACGATGTAGATAACCTTGTACATTTGGCAAATAGCGTTCTAACTGAAGCAAGTAAGTGGTTTGAAGCTAATTGTTTTCATCTCAATAGAAGTAAAACACAACACATGTTATTCGGCTTGAGAGAAGTTCCAAATATTGACATAACAAATAGTGTAAAATTTCTGGTATTTATGTCGATAGTAGGTTATCATGGGAACCACATATTCAGTATATAGCTAGTAAATTATCTAGAGTTGTCTACCTTTTGAAAAGACTGAAACATTATGTGTCGGATGGTTACGTAAGAACTGCATATTTTGCATTCTTTCAAAGTATTGTCTCATATGGTATACTCTTTTGGGGAAATGCTTCACGTATCAATGATATCCTATTAATACAGAAAAAAGTAATTAGAATTATGACAAATTCACATCAAACAGCGCATTGTAAACCTTTATTTAGAAATTTGAGAATATTAACTGTGATAAATTTGTATATATATACAGCTATTTTGTTCGTGAAAAACAGACTACCTGAATTACAGTGCAGATACAACTTGCATTCGTACAATACAAGGTACAATAAACTCATAGATGTACCATATAGAAGACTCAATAAGTCGAAGAACAACTATGATGTAATAGGCATAAAATTGTATAATGGGTTGCCAAGTGAATTATCTTCAAGTCCCATGAATGTGTTTAAGCATAAATTATACAATTGGCTAATAGAAAGACCGTTTTATTCATTAGATGAATACTTTACGCAAATTAAATGTGAAAGTTAACATTGTAATTTTGATGTATATTTTGACGTTGTCTATTGCCATAATTGGTTCAAGGACAATAAAATTATTATTATTATTATTATAAGTAAATAAAAGTCGCTTTGTTACCCCCTTTGTAAGTTCGTACATACTCAATGAATAATCCCTAAAAGTATGAGCGTCCTGCTCCTTCGGGAACTGATACAGCTTCATGTATACTATTCCCGGATCGAGGAATTGTTTCTAAAAAAATTTAAAATTTCGGTAATTTGTTGACGTTAGGTTAGTTTAAATTAGTGTAGGGGTCTAACATAATTGTCCAAAAAAGTGATTGAATTTCGCTTATTTCTACCAATATTAGGTAAGTCCAGGGTAGCTTAGGTTAGTTTAGTTTAGGTTAGATTAAGATTTGGTTACGTTATGTTAGGTCTAACTACTTGCATCATCCATATCTGCTGTAAACTTTGTGTTTTTTACGTTCTTCTGGACCCCTTCTGTTAAACATAACCCGTTCCGGCAAGGTTCTAGATTACTGGTCCCCCTTCCCATTCAGCAGTAATAAAGACAGAAAACAACGTGCCCTGCAGGGCTCTAACCCGCCTTCACTCGCTAATGCCCGCTCGGCAATACTGTGTAAATTATATGTATAAACTTTAGTACAGAAAGAAAACAACCCAGCTACTACCAGTAATCTAAAACCTTCCCACCCGTTCCTACTTATCAATGCGCAGCTGGAGCGTGTAGTGGAAAGTTTACCCAAACCGGGTAAAGCGCACAGTACTAATTTTGTGAACACTGGTATTCAAATACTGAATATAAACTCACAACAACAAATATAAATCCATGTATTTAATTACAAGTATTATACTACAACTGCTTACCTTTTAAAGTTCTTCGGGAACCGAAAGAGCCTAGTTTCTGGAAAAGTGCTGGTACATCCAACGGCGCAACATTTTCTTCCTGTAAGATAGTGCTCCCTTGGCATACTATCTATACGCCGAAGGAAGGCTTCTGCAGCGCTTTGACTCATTATAAAATACAATAAATTCCACGAGACGCTTACACATACACAAACTACGACCAGTTGTTCTGAAGTGGAAAAATTATATGAAAATATTAAAGTGTTCGCACTAAATATCTTCAGTCACGGCACAAGTCACAACCAAAAGTAGCACTTGAAGCAAAAATTAAATAAAACTATTAAATAAAAATTAGTATATGAAACGGGAGTTAGACAAGGTCAACCAAACAACAGATCACATACAGGATTTGCTATTCCCGCTAAAACGATATAGATGGATTTGGATACCTTCTGAAACAAGAGAATAACGGTATGCGAGAGTAAGCGAAACTAGCGACAAAATCTCTCTCTCTCTCTCTCTCTCTCTCTCTCTCTCTCAATGTTTTGATGCTCCAGGAACTCGTCCACTGAGCAACCCAGTCGGTAAAATGGGGATCTATACTTGTTGAGATGAATGGTCCAGGATGAATCCCGGAACGAAATAAGTAAACACAATCGAAGCAATCACTTAGGGCCATATGCATAGTCGACCACGTAAGGGTCCCCTAGACGAACCGTACCTGTGGGCTTCCTCAACCTTCCCCTTGACTGTGCAATGCATAAAGCTTCCAAAGTGATCCCTCAGGTACGGTTAACACTGAGAGCTGATTGGTCTAGTACACCTCGAGCGAGGCTAAAATTTTGTCAAAAAAAAAAAAAAAGTTGAAGGTAGAACTCCGAAACTCAATTCTACTATGATAAAGAATTGACATCGAAGCAGCAACTGCATGGATACAACGTATGCCATATCAAAAAAATGAAATAAATGTTCTGAACTTTGCTCTTGCCAAGGCGGAAAAATAATGGTGTAGATTAGGAATACAGTTCTTTTTTTTTAATTTTTATATAAAGTCTGTTAACTTGAAAATAGTTATAAAGTGATATAGAAAAGCGGAAAAATATCGGTGTAGATTAGCAATACATTTCTTTTTTAATTTTCAGGTAAAGTCTGTTAACTCGCAAAAAGAAGTATGGATATGTAGCTAGAAAACGTGTGAGGCTGTAACTTTACAATAGAGATCCCACTAGAAATAAATTACATATACAATGTAATTTTTTTGGACAAAATCAGCCCATAGTATTTTTGTGAATGTATTTTCTAAACAATTTGCCAGTAAAAGTTAACCTTAGGAGGGCATAAAAGTTATGTCTATAAATACAGTATTTTGGGGGGGGGATATTCCATGCAAATAGCGTAAAACTTCTTATCTACTTATTCCTAGAGTGTTATCATCTAATTGCGTACAATTGTATAAGACATACATACATATAGTGAAAGCCAGACGTCTCAAAACCACGCACCCAACTTTGAGGCTGCTTATTACAAGCAATTTTTACATCTACTACGGTTTAATGCCAAGGTGAAGCTGGAGAGCTACAGTCGAGGTCCGTCCGTAGGGTACGGGCGAGTTTGCGATGGTGTGTAAACGAATTAGGGGTTCACTCGAGCAGACACTTAGAGCTCCTCCGTGGCTAAGCGGTTAGCGTACGCGCCTTTGGCGCGGGAGACCCGGGTTCGATTCCCGGTGGGAGCTCATGTGGTTCGGATTCCACGTTAATCAGTAGGTCCACGTCTCATATAGCCTCGATGCTTAAAAGGGACGTTAAACTCAACTCAACTCGAGCAGACACTTTTACGAAATAGAAAATTTATAGGTAAAATACGATGTGAAGCCCTACATTTTTCGTGAAGGAATGAAAGAGTAAATATAAATAATTACCAACAATGGCAGCATATTGAAATGGTTTAAGTGATAATGAAAGTATTGTAT
The DNA here is from genome assembly GCF_964235325.1 of Thermobia domestica. Lineage (NCBI taxonomy): Eukaryota > Metazoa > Arthropoda > Insecta > Zygentoma > Lepismatidae > Thermobia > Thermobia domestica. The sequence continues at coordinate 200,511,743 of NC_137466.1, read as the reverse complement.
GTGTAAGTGTGCTCTTCCACTATCCTCGTATATACGTATACCCCCATCGCTGACGCGCCTGCTCCCTATGGACGCACCCGCTCACTATCACTCGGAGTCGCCTGATGCGCTCCTACCATAACTCAGTTAGGTAGCATTAGTGCTTTTAGCCACATAGCACAAATTGATTCGTATCTTATGTACTGTAGTTTTTGTTATACGCCCACACTGTATTTATACTGAGCCCTCCTGAAGTTAATCTGCAAGTAGTAATGGAGCTCTTCATATAGACATACTTTGCTAAAAGAAATACAAAGCTCTAACCTAACCTGAAAATGTAAGAAATGTGTCAAAATTTGATAGAACTGTTTAATCGAATAATGATCAAATTAGTATAAAAATATGCATCTATATGTAGTAGGTGGTCACTAGAACCTAGTTTTTCATTATAATTGCATAATTATGAGCCATACTTCTTAACACTGTTTCCATAATCACATGAACCGATGCATACTTTGAGCAATTACAGCGCGTCGATAAACAGGAGTTCGATGATTTCCACTTGTCTTTCCTTATACGCATATCACCAACACTAATGTGCCTGCTTCCGCGGACAAAATCATGCGTGATCCCTCAAATTGTGCCCAGCTTGGAATCGGAATAAATGCAAACTTATCGTGTGTTGGGCATGGTTTTTCGCACTTATTTATTTATAATATATAAGTTTGCAAGCATATTATACATGTGTACGCAGCTGGTGGTCAGGTAAGAAACCAAGAATGCAGAAGACGTTAGATTATTAGTGAAAAAAAAGGGATCCTCAAGTTTACCTATGCTAACTGAGAAATGTAGGAAAACACCAACAGGGAGAAGGATTTAAAACACATTAGAATAACATTTTCACGATGAAATATGTGTAACTATGAGTCAATTTTTCCCATCAGTGATGATTTTTTTTTTTTTGTGGCGATTTCAATATACTGTGGATGAAATGTATTAGTAACGAAAATACTGAGAATTCACATTGAGCACGATAGGCTATGTGGTCCTGAGGGAATGTCATGGTTCTCGGGGAGAAATCCCCCCCCCCGGCCGATCCTTGAAATCACCACTGGACCCCTAGAATCAATTCTGAACCTATTCTACAATCTAATCTAAAATCTACTTCAGTACCAATACTGTAACAACAAGTATCTCTCGCTTATTTTATTTCAGGTAGAAGTTGTTAGTCCATTCTATGACCTTGTATTCAATATTTGTACGAGCGAAAGCAAAATATCCTGTAATCTTCTTTCAGGAATTGGTATATATTTTTAAATTGGTTGCCATCAATATGTCATTTATTATCGCTTAATCAGCTCAACGAATTCGGTAAACTCATTAACATACTCAAATATTTTGTCAGCACGGAGCATATGCATTTTATACAACAACAGAAACTGCTACGGGCTAGCAAAGGGTGCGTTGAAGCACCCCTAGCCATCCTCTTGACTTACGGGAAGGTTGCGGGCTTGTTTGACCCTGCGGGAGAACTCTGCAACGCAAATTATCACGTGTCCCGTACGTAGCCCCTAAGTAACCCGCAGAATAACTATGCATACGGCCCTTAATGTGGAACACTCAGTTTTGGGAAGTAACGTAACGCAAGTAACGCGTTACTTTTTAAGTAATGTTTCCTAGTAACGCGTTACATTTTTTCCAAAGTAACGTACCTAGTTTGCGTTACTTTTTCCCCGTTATATTTCGGATGAGTAACTACAATATATGTATGGGCTATACTGTATATTTTTTCGAAAACAAACGTTTCTTTCCCATAAGTGAATTTCTTAGAATGAAACAATCGAGCATGAACTACGTATGTAAGTGACCGACACACAAAGAAACAGATAAGTTCGTAGTGTCACTTGCTGTTTTTGGAAAATAAGGACAGCCTCAGGAAAATCACGTGTACAGATTCCAAGCACCTGGAAGATTTTGTCGTAGATTTTGACAGCTCCAAATCAATACATTCAGTGAGTGAACTAGGAGTGCAATGATACCGGTAGTCTATTTTACTTTGATTGGTGTTGTTTTTATAAAGATGGAGAAAAAAATTTTACCGTTCGAGCATTTGAAAGAATACTTTTTTCTTAAGAGCTGAGGATGATGGTGAACAGAATTTAAAAGTAAAGTGTCTGATGTGCCCCGGCGGAAAATATCAACAACTAGGGTGCCATAATTAACGATATATATTAAGGGGTTAATATGAATAAACTGTTCTGATGAGCAGGCCTACTTTATTACTAGACAATAGTTTGCTGATGGTATGTAATATTGGAGTTTTTTCAGAACAGTTTGCTTATCCTAGAGTCCGGTTGATTATAGAGTTTGAAACTAGCTTTAAAAAGCATGTATCGATTTTAGGCAAGTTTTGATTCACTCACAGCTCATGTGTTCTCATTTTATTAGTTGTAGTGTAATGTTTCTCTATATTCTGTATTTTTAATTTTACATAACAACATTGTTATTATTATATAATTAGTTTAGCAGAATAATAATAAGAAACCATTTTTTCTAACGCATAAGGATGAGCACGAGCAGGAGTGTAGCCAGCAGGTTTATGTAGGGGGGGCGTCGTTTTTCAAGGGGGGGCAGCTACAAAGCCAAAAGAAATTATGTTGCAGCTAGTGTTTTTGAGGCCTGAAAAAACCGGCAAATTTTTGTTTCCTTCCGGGAAACTAAAAAACACTGGTTCCTAGCTTATTATTATTATTATTATTATTATTATTATTATTATTATTATTATTATTATTATTATTATTATTATTATTATTATTTGCTTTTTGTCCATAAATTATATTCCAGGTAGTTTTTATTATGCTTGACCAAGTTTTACCCGCTCCCTTCTACTTGTCACACTTCGTAACGCAAGGCCGAACCCCTCCCCTTTGTTACGTAACACTTTTTGATCTTAGTTTTTTCGTTATTTTGATTATTTTAGGAGTTATTACAATAAAAAAAACTATTTTTAATGGTAGAACTTTTTTATTACAAAATGCTTATAGTGTTTTTTGCCAACAAATCAAACTATTAGCAAATGATAGCCTCGTAATAATCTTTTATCCCGATAAGGTTGTTTAATTAACCAATCCTAATTCTTCAAAACTACTGTCGTTTCCCCAAAGAGATCGCATCCATCATTTTAGGTCACTGGTGATTGGCAAGGAGAAAGTACTGCGGAAGATGCAGTTAAAACAGGATTTAAAGAAATAACATCGACCTCTTCTTCCGAGATCGAGGATGCTTTGTGCATCTGAGGTTCGCCAGTGTTAACGATGCAAAGTTCCGTTCCTCGTCGACAACAGATTCGAAGTGGCTGCACACATGAAGAAACAGGGACATCTCGTTTGTAAACAAGCTTTCGATCATCTTCTTTGGACTTCGGACTTCAGTTTATCACCTTACAAATTCTTTTTTTTTTTTTTTTTTTTCCTAAATCAGTGGGAGAATGCGAATAAACTCAATTTCTTCAGAAATATTCAAATCCAAAAATAATAATAAAAAAGTAGTACGACATTAATATCCGACGAATTAGGTTTTTAATGTCTTTAGGTCTGCAAATCGTGCATTGTTCCGTCGCGGAAAATATTTCACAAAAAAAAAAAAAAAAAAGTTTCTTCTGTTTCACATGCGAAACTTCTTCGAAGAAAAGAGTGGGTAATGATTCGAATCAGTAGTTTTAAATAACATTCTCAGAAATAGCGATACAAGTGGGAACGCGAAGGAATTTTAAAACGGTGGTTACGATCACTAACAACTAACTACAGAAAAGCGTGTGACGTAAATGCAATGCTGCGATAGCCGCAAAACGGAGTTTTATTGTATTGTAATACACACAGGGTTCTTCACCAGTCATGCTGGTGTCTAGTGCGTCTTCGAATAACTTCTGTATGATTCAATTTATATAGGCTATAGTTCGCAACTTTCCGAAATAATGTAATTATTTATTTATCTATCTATATATCTATATATACAGGATGAACGATAAAACTTGGATGGGTGATAGTACATCTTAAAAAAAGCAAAACAGTCCTAGTGAACATGGGGGAAATTCCGTCCTGTTTAGGAATGACAGAGTGTTGAAAGCGTGGGAACATGAACTTCAGAGGCCAACAGCTTAAAAACAATACATCGTGGAGAGTGTGGTTAAAAACGTCACTTAGAAAGTCATACCTACTCTATTGAAAAATGCATATTTGAAAACGCAGCTACGTGTGCTCACGGGATTAACAACGTGTGACACTTCTTTCCTTTATAGCATGTCCGGGAAACCCTCCGTTCCTTTGGGGAATCCCTTGCGCACGCATAGCTGCGTTTCCAAACATGCATTTTTCAACAGAGTAGGTATGACTTTCTAAGTAACATTTTTAACCGCACTCTCTATGATGTATTGTTTCAAAGCTGTTGGCCTCTGAAGTTCATGTTCTCACGCTTTCGACACTCTGTCACTCCTAAACGGGACGGAATTTGTCCCATGTTCACGACAACTTTTTTTTTGCTTCTTGTTAGATGTACTATCACCCGCCCAAATTTGTCCCCGTAGTTACCGTTCTCCCTGTATATCTATATCTATCTATCTATCTATCTATCTATCTATCTATCTATCTATCTATCTATCTATCTATCTATCTATCTATCTATCTATCTATCTATATCTATATCTATCTATATATATATATATATATATATATAATGAAATGACTACATTTCTAACAACTCTTGTGCCACCCGACTGATTTCGATTAAATTTTCAACGAAGATGAGGTTCGGGCCTGAAATGGTTTTTATAGCTTCACTTTGAAGGTGCGCTTTGAAGAGAAGGGGAAGATATACAAAAATGATCGAAAATGACCAATATGAATGTCGAATCATAGTTTTCGGAGTGGCTGATATGAACAGTGCCACTTCCGATGCCGTTTAAATCCAAATTCAGTCCCCATTAGTACTCCTAAGGGGGATGGTGACATGTAAAAATAATTGAAAATTACCGATTAATTGAAATCCATACTGAAAACGTTGTTTTCACCACATTTTTCATCTGATATAAATATTTTTTTTTAAATACTAGTTACAGCATATAAAAATGTGATGCAGGCCTACTTACAAATCAGTTTAGTGCCATTTTTTTATGGTAGTATTTACAGTACCTTGTTGAAACGTTTGTCTTCAAAGTGTCAAATATAAATCGCAATAAATTGTGTAATCTGCTGTAAAAAAAATAAATAAATAAATAAATAAATAAACCATACTGTGTCATTTGGGGAGCCAGGAAATCATTTGGGGGGCCTGGCCCCAATGGGCCCCCCCGTGGCTACACCCCTGAGCGCGAGTCAAGATAAAACTCGACTTCACTCGAATTCAAGTCGAGTTTCGAGTCAAGTCAAAGGTAATATTCTCAAGTCGAGTTCCGAGGCGATTCAGTTTTTCGCATCGAGTTTCGAGTGCAGTCGATCTTGATAAATGGCTCTTTCGTTTTAACTCGTCTTGAAATCATGGTCTAATTACACTGGAAAGCGAAAGCCATAAGAAATGTAAGCTAAGCAGTAATATGGAATACTTTTAGTGTTGCTCACGAGAGGGGACACTGCTCGTATCTCGTCTCATCTCGATAGCGAGACCACAAGAGTTTTTTTTTTTTATAACAAGCTCAGCTTCGCTCGGCTCAACTGAGAAAATGGCTCGAGCCAACTCGCTTGGGGTGAACCATCGATACGAGCTGGCTTGGTTGGGATGAGTCATCTGCTCGGTTCGGCTCAATTGAGCCGAGTACTCTAGCCAAGTTGGTTGGGTGAGCTGTTGGCTCAGCTCACTTCTTGGTTCGGGTCGATAGTGAATAAGCTGTGAGCCGAGCTGCTCGAGTCGTTGACAATTCTAAACCCGGGCCGAGCAGTTTTGAAGATATTTGGCCAGTGCCCTATAACTTTTAACAGCGTTTGGCTCGTGCTCAAATACTCAATCTAGACCCTCAACCCAAATTCAGAATCTCGTGAACAATGTCCTTGACTCCTAGATTTCACGACTACCGAGGTTGGCAATCAACTATAGTTGTTTAGTATTCAAATACAAACCACCTATCTTCCATGTTTATATACAGTGTTGTTAAAACTATTATTATTATTATTATTATTATTATTATTATTAATAATAATAATAATAATAATAATAATAATAATAATAATAATAATAATAATAATAATAATAATAATAATAATAATAATAATAATAATAATAGCGGTAGTAATAGTAGTACGGAAAATTGAAGTAATTTTTTCACATATTTAAAGTTTCGGACCTAAAAGTAACGCGTTACTTTCGAAGTAAAGTAACAGTTACTTTTTGGGGCAAGTAACGCGTTACTAACGCGTTACATTTTAAGAGAAAGTAAAGTAACTTGTAACGCGTTATATTTTTTACAAGTAACTTACCTAACACTGGGAACACTAACTATGTCGAAGACACTACATACTACAAGCTGCTATGAATAACAAGAGCACTGCACTGTTGATCACTTTGACACCATTACAAGTCGTAGTTGTTCACTATGTAATATTGTAGCAGATGACAAAGAACGAGGTGTTTTTTGTTAGCTAGTAAGAAAGACACTGTTACGGGGCTAGTGAAATAAACAGAATTAATGACTGTGTTGAGTATCGGACGGTAACCAGGCGTTACAGACCACCGAGAGGTCAGGTGGTAATTGAACCTTCATTTCCTCCACGATAACACAAACGTGAGGGGCGCTGCTGCTGTTTATATTGTTGGATGGGAGTCTGAGCAGTATGAAGACGAAGGCGAGAATATAAACAATGATGTATTCTTGTCCAATTATGAGGGGGCCTCCCATTTTCTCGTGGTGGGAATCGGTTCTATTTGCCAGTAATAAATCCCTGGTCCTAATCGCTGTTGTTGGCAGGTTCGCCATTCGGTTTGCCGTTTCTGTAGCAGCATCTCGGAGAAAGAAGATGCTGGAAGCCGGAGATCAATCGATGTGCCATGTTGGGTTGCATATGTGCTCAAGATATCACTGACTTCGTTCCCGGGGAAGTCGCAGTGGGATGGCATATGAATTAACGTAACCACTTGATGATTGTTATTTAATATTCGAAGCTGTTGACGAATATTAATGTGTAACCATGTATTGGCAGATGTCCATGGGGTTCTACATATTCCTTGTAACGCACTAAGACTATCACTACAAATGCCCACGATAGATAGTTTCCGTTGTAGGGCGACTTTCAATGCCGTGCGAATTGCCTAGGTTTCTGCTAAATAAATTGATGTATTCGGTGGAAGTCTGTGAGTCTCTGCGTAATTAAGCGCTGGTATATAAATTTCTGCTCCAATCACAGATCCATGCGGTATGCTGTTTAGAAGCATCCGTGTAAATTAGAATGGTATTTGAGCGATAAGACTGAATGTGGTGTTCCCAGAGATGGCGCACTATCTGAGGCTGATTGAAGCGAAGACGTTTGAAAGAGATCACCGGTTGCTCAAGTGTGGGAGAATGTAGAAGAGTTATATATTGTGCCGTATAGCATGGTAGTTTTGGTCCTCGATGCAATTGATTGAGCCAGTTATGAATATTAACGAATGCTCGATAAATCCAAGGTAGTTGTTTATAATATGGGAGTCGGGTATGGAGGTTTCTATTGTATAGGAATTGTAATTTCGATAATAATAAGGAGGAGGTGCAGCATATGGTTGAAGGAGGAATATTTGAGCCACTAAATATGTTTTCGCTGGGAAAGGTATTATTCCAGCTCCTTCTAAAAGTCCTGAGGAAGGTGCCTTCTTTCGTTGTCGGAATATAATTCGCTGTGTTGTGGCTCGAAAACGGATGTGCAGTGGCATCGGAAGAATTTTTCAGTTGGGGGGCAAACTACTGTCTTGAAAATAGACACGGGAATGTAACATGGGTCAGATAATACGAATATATGTTTGTAATGTAACAATAATTTGATTTGATTGATATTAATAATAATAATAATAATAATAATAATAATAATAATAATAATAATAATAATAATAATAATAATAATATAATGAAGTTGTAAACAGTTTTGTGAGAGTGAAATTTCCATCTATGAGAGTCATCTTCGTTTACATCTTTAGATTAATTAATCCCGTGTCAGTTTTGTGCTGGATTTTGGTCTGGTGCAGAAATTTTCAACCACTGAAATCAGAATTAAAAATGGTCACACGGACACTATTACAGAATCTTAAAGCTACTTAAATCACTTGGAAACGATAAAATTAAAATTATATTTTTAAAAATCCAGTTCTAGTGTTGCAGTTCACTGTAATATTAGAAATTGCTATTTAGAACTACAAACTTTGTAGCACTTTGTAGTAGAAAGTAACTTGAACATTATAAAACAGGCTACATAATCAAGTAAAAATAAGAAAATATTTTTTTCTACCTACTACACTTCGTGCCAGAAATGAAAAATGGAATTTTCACTAAAGACTTCATAAAATGTATATAGAAAATTCAATTACACTAATTACGAGAGTTATTTGCATTTTTTACTACACTTACTTCAGTATATCCAGTTTGTTATTACATTCACCTCCCTTCCTAATCTCATTATATTCACTTCACTTCACACTAATAAAGTACGACACAATTAATAAGGAATAAGTCAGTTTATATTGAATTTTAAGTGCTATTTTGTAATTTAAATAATTGGTTATATAACGCATAACATTTTCACTTACGTAATTCTACATTTATTTCTTTTCAAAATTGACCAAAAGTATATTTTTTTTTTCGCTTGTCTGATATTAATTCTCTTGTAATGGTGTTTAAATCTAAGTCCGGTCGCTACACATATGCAACAACAGCAGATGAGCCAATCTTTCCTGCGTCATGGACGTCCTCAAATATGTCTTTAGACGACGTGAATAGCTGAATAAACTTTCGCAAATGCTCAAGAAGCTGGCATAGTGAGAATGAAAGTCCCTAGACGAACAATTTAGTCGAGAAGGCTTCGAACAGTTGGGGTTTGAGCACTAATAGTTTTTAATATTCTGGTGGTCGTCAGTGACTCAGTCGTCATCAAAGTAGGTGGAAGCAGCCTGAGCTGAGCTCATAATCTATCCATGTTAAAATCCGACTCCCAATTCTTGCTTCAAATAATCTCTTGAGAGAGGCCCACCAGCACATAGAGCTCCTTCACAAAGTATCTTCTAGAGTTTTATGGGTTGTTTGAGGCCTGGTTGATTGAAACGACGCTGCACTTCATTCATCAAATAGTCAATGATTTCGAAGTACATTTTTGGAAGATCTGATATAAGTTCTAGGGTAAGTGCTATAGAAGGATTATCAATCTGCTCCAACCTAATTGGTGTTCTGTTTGATCATGATGAAGTGGGCAATTTTAAGTGTAGTCTGTCTGCATTTACCTTTGTTTCCTTATAGAGGTTTTCAAATGAACTGTCCGTTCGTAGGTTTCTCAGAGTATCCTCTAGATAGAATTGCTGCTGCTCTTTTAGCTCCAGAATTTTGAAGCAGTTTCGCCAGTTGTCCGCAAGATACAAAACCACGTATACTGACTATCAGAAAAAATATCATTCCGAATTTGTTCATTCTTTTCAAATAACCTTTTAGAATTACTTTTTGATCATCATTTAGACCACTTGTATTACTGATGATTATTTTCCAACGTGATTTGAATTCGTTTGTAGTAGATTGAAATCTGCTTAGAGATTTTCGCCTAACACACCAGCGAGTAGGACAAAGAGGCAGCAAATGTTTAAGATTACTTTCGTTGATAGTTTTACAGGGTTCAAGAACAATGTCAGAGTATGTTGTCTATCGTTTTACAGAACCCAGATTGATGTTTCAAACGTCTTTCACTATGGCCCGTATGTCACACAAAGATTCGCATTTTCGTGCTACTTCCTGCAATGGAAGATCTAATGCATGATTATTGCAATTAGTGTTGTAAATAGAAAAAAAAAAACGGTTCGTATTTTTCAGAAATGTACGTTTTTTTAGAAAAAAACATTGCCTCTCGTTTTTTTTTCTAAATTTCGTTTTTTTTTTTCAAATAGTCATTTGTAATGCATCTTAAGTCTATTTAAGTATGAAATATTATTTTGTAGGTGTAATCACCGATAATCATGCCTGTTGTTCTGTATGGTTGCGAAACGTGGTCGCTTACTCTGAGGGAAGATCATAGACTAAAAGTATTTGAGAACAGGATCCTGAGAAGAATATTCGGACCCAAGAGGAACGAGAATGGGGAATGGCGAAAGCTTCATAACGAGGAACTACATAGTTTATACGGTTTACCCAACATGTTAGGGTCGTCAAGTCTAGGAGGCTTAGGTGGGCAGGTCATGTAGCTAGAATGGAAGAAAGTAGATACGCTTTCAAAGTCTTGACTGGTAGACCCATAGGAAAACGACCATTAGGAAGACCTAGGCGCAGATGGGAGGATAATATTAAGATGGATCTCGCAGAGATAGGAATACAAAGTAGAAACTGGATCCAATAGCTAAGGATAGAAGTCAGTGGAGAGCTTTTGTGAACGCGGCACTGAACCTCCGGGTTCCATAGGCCATAGAGTTAGTTAGTTAGTTAGGTGTAATCACCGTAAAATGCAACATAAATTAAACGCTAGATACTGATACGCTACAAATATTTTACAATATACATGAGTACCATACCTATTAACAATTCGGGTTTCAGCAGTTTTCATCAATATCAACCAAGAAATAAAAGTAGAAATGAAATTTTATTTTTTCGTGAAAGCAGGCCTTTAATAAGTACGAAAATAATGTCACGAACAGTATAAAATTCCTATAACTTGTCTAAAGGTAAAAACTAATACTAATTTGCCTAATAGTATTTTTCTAAATGTCATATATAAATAATTTGTCGACTAGATATATATGATATGCAGAGCCGGCTCTACCATATATGCAACACGTGCATTTGCGTAGAGCGGCAAGCTTGGATGGTCTGGCAAAATCTGTCACAAGTATATTATTTAAATTAAATATTTCTTGTTGAAAACAGACTTCATGATGATGGTAGTTGCATTTACTAAGCTGACCTTCTATTTGAATACTACATTCATAAATTATGTTTAGGTTGCATTAGTTTAAGGCCACATGGGCAATGCTAAAGCAAATAGTCGAATAAATCCGAGCACAAATTGCTTGATTATTGTCATATGCAAGAATTCAATTCTCGAATAGTAGTGAATATCTGTTCCATTTAGTAAATTATCACAGTTTTGATATGAAACTAGTCTTGTTTTTGTCATAAACAAGTTCCTTATCATTGAAGATAGAAACAAGTGTTTTTAAAAAATGTTAGAAGATGAAGAAAAATCATAGGCGGCTGCAGATATGAAAAAAACCTACCTAACCCTCAAAAAATTCCTACAAAAGGTTTCTCAACGGTTTTTTGTAGTATCAACTGTGCTGAATAACATATTAAAAGTTTACCAAAATTTGACCACCGGAAAGGCCCAATTTTCAAGATGGCGTCCAAAATGGTTGTTAACTCTTTTACAATTTTAGGCTTTCATTCAAGTAGCTACTGAATCATCACTATTTATCCTAGGATTATGGTTCGTACATCATTCTCTTAGGAATAAAACAAGCTTTCAAGTGGTGCCATCCAAATGTGTGCATGACCTACGTGGAAAGGGAAATTGAGAATAATTTGAGAAATTTCCCTCTTAAAAATCCCTTTTCTAAAGTTTTGCGCCCTCTGAAGCGGCTCCAGGTAAGAATACATGACCCAAACCTTCCTAGAGAAGTACTATGAGATATAGACTATGTACGTGCCAAATTACATTGTGAAATCTTTAGTAGTTACGACAGAATAAAATATTTACCAATATCCTACTCTGTGAATATATCTAACCAACCATACAAGTAGACAATAAATAGGACAAAACATAAAAGTTTCTAACACAGTACTATTAATCTAGGTATTATCATTCGTGACTTATTGTTTTTAGAATGAAGCAAGCTTTCCTATGGTATCATTCCCATGCGTCCATGATGCACGTGGAAAGGGAAATTGTGGATAATTCGGAAAAATTCCCCCCAAAATCCCCTTTTCTAAAGTTTTACGCCCTTTGAAGCACCCCTGGATAAGATTACACTACCTTAATGTTTCTAGAAAATTACTATGCGGTATATGCTATGTGTGTGCTAAATTTCATTCCGATATCTCATTATTTTACTATGTTATTTGTTATTACTTTACTGGGTTAATTGACATAGTATGACAATGCAATATTGTTTTATTTTGTTCCTTTCAACCTTCAGTAGGAATGCTAACCTTGCAACCCGAGAAATCTGTCCTATTGGCCATGAAAACTTAAGTTGTGGCTCAGACATTGTACGACTTCGTCAGAAGGGAGCTGAAGGAGTCATCAAAGCAAGTTCAGAGAGAAGAGATAAGTTGTTAATTTCAACAGGAGAAAAAATACACTCAAAATGCAAGCAGCGCTACAGCAACACAAAAGACATTAAAAGTAAACAACAAAAAAGACTTGAACCACCAAAGAGAAGTGCTAGGATATCTTAAGGTCCTTCTAACAGCCAAATAAATTGTCTCTTCTGCGGTATTACAGTCACACTAGGAAGTGCTGGTATTAGTTATGTGAAAACAGAAGTAATTGTGAACAGTATTATTGAGTGTTGTAATAGTCGTTTAGATGAACGGGTGAGTATCGTGAAAGGAAGAATATAATATTATGGACATTACCTGCACGCCGCTGGCTGTTTTTACCATCACTCTAGTAGCAGTAATTTTCGTTCTGAGCTTTGCATACTGCTACAGTTCCATAAATACTAAGAGGCGAAACGCAGTAGATCTGGCCGACCCAAAAACAAAGATTAAGAGCAAGCATTCTTCAAAGTTCGATCTTATCTAGAAAATAATGACGATGAACCCTTTCTTTCATACCTGATTTCCTGTAAAGTTCGTTAAATGGTATTTTGTAGGTAAAATATAAAGTATGATGACCGGGAAACCAGTACAGAGCGCTTTACGTGGACATCTCTTGTTAGACAGATGTCTCAACTTTCTAATTGTCTCAGATCTAGAAAAAACAGCGCACAAATTGTCACTAGTGAATGAAGCAGAAACGCTATATTCATCAATGATATCGAAACAGATTACAATCGAAAGTTACATAAAGTCGGATACGCTAATCGAAATAAAGAAAATTATTGACACAAGAAATACAGACTTTGGCCACAGGTCAGAAACAAGTTTACTTTGGGCAAACTATCAGAAAATGTTGCAGGTTGCCCGATCACTCGTCAAAGCAGATCGCACAGGGTCCTGGATGATGCACCTGCAAGCGGTGTTAGACTATCTGCCAATATTTGCTGCTGCTGGAACTTTTCATCTGCTACCTAAAATCTGCATATATCTATGTGCAAGAAATGAGTCAACTGCAGAGCCGCATCCTGATGTATATACCGCATTTGCCAAGGGATTCCATGTGATTCGCCGCAGTAACCAGTTCTGGGCAGGCCTTAGTCCAGATCTAGTAATCGAGCAGACATTAATGAGATCCTTAAAGAGCAGTGGCAGGTTGATCTACGGAAGTGGCATGACTGAAGAAATGCGTGCTTTGTGGACAATGTCCACACCTATCTCATCTCAATATCAGGATGCATCCAGGAATTCAATGGTCTTACATACACAACCAGTCATCAATATCGAGAAACAACATTGTCAAGGATGAAAAGAGATCACTGAGACTTGGAGAAGATTAAAGAAAAACTTGTAACCTTTATGCCATTCTCACCAGACTCTTTGAGAAATATTGTTACGGGTGTAATTGCCAAAGAGGATGTCAATGTGCATAATTCACAGATGATCAGGAAAAATATTGTACAAAATATAATTGGAAAACCAATTTTAACGTATCATTTAAAAGAAAAGACCAAGCAAAAACCCTTGCCAACGAGTCCAGCATTAAAATTGACAAAGACAGAACCATTGATCCTGCTCTTCTCTATCAACGATTTTTGGTTGTCAAAAACTTGGGAACTTTCTCTAGAACGTGTATTGAGCTATGAGCTCAGTCCATTTGCAGTAGCCATGTTTGACGCCAAATAAATTTGGTAAAAGTGACAAAGCTCAACTGGCTCATACGATTGAGGTGTATATTACTAAGCAATCTAAACAAGCTATCATGGATTCGGTTTCAGCAACTGAACATTATGTGTTAGATGGTAGTTCACTTTTTCATCGGCTGCTTGGATAAAGAGCAAGAGTTATGGTGGCATTGCACGTTCATACGTAGAATTTACCATAAAACATAATGGTAAAGCAAATGTTGTTTTTGACTTTTACGAAGCTGGTCCTTCCATCAAGGATAATACACATCATCGAGGAGGCCAAATCACCCATTTCACTATCAGCTTCAATGAAGCAACAGAGTTTCTAGGAGGGAAAAGATGATTTTTCTGCCACAACTAGCAACAAACAGGAACTTTTCACATGGTGGCAGAAGAACTGCGGAAAAGTGGCTGCAGTGTTATCAATGCATCAGGAGATGCAGACGTAGACATCGTCAAAACATCTGTCAATTCATCAGAGCAACATTCAACAACATTGAATGGGGAGGATACAGATTTACTCATCCTCTTTCTTTATTGTGCTCAGTTTGATAATAAAGGCCTATATTTTCGTTCGGACAAGTCTACACTTCATAAGATATATGACATCAATGAAATGAAACGTGTTCTGGGTGGTAATGTATATTCGCAACTGTTGTTCATTATGCTTAAACAGGATGTGATTCAACTTCGCACATATTTGGTGTAGGCAAGAAGTCAGTATTCCAAAGATTCATAAGCAGTGAAAAAAAAATCAGAACTGTGGAAATGTGTTCCTGCTGCCACATCAAACAAAATTTGTTGTAGCATCGTTAGGGGTAAAGGTAATGGCTATCTTGTTTATACGCAGAAGTACTGACCTCTTTGCGCTACCAACTTTTCAGTAAAAGAAAAACTGTTTCTTCCATGTCACTCATCACTCCAGAGTGCCTTCCTCCTACTGAGTCCTCTACAAAATACCACAGCTTTAAAGTTTATTTCCAAATCAAGGTTTGGATCAGAAATGACAGTGATATGAATGCAATTGGTTGGAGGTGGAAACTATGGCACAATCAGTATATACCTGTTATGACAGATACATCTGTTGCACCTGAAAGTCTTCTTCATATGCTTCACTGTAATTGATCAACTGTCTGCCTAACAAAACGGTGCAGTTGCAAGAGATATGGACTACCATGCACATCTGTTTGCAGACCTTGCCAAACAGAAAACTGTGAAAATATTTTCAATGAATCTGTTTGGGATGAAGAATGTAACAAGGACTATTCGTAAATACGTTAATGTTTAATAAAACGTATATTAATTTTGTGTAAACTAAGGACAAAGAAACTATTCTTTACCATTTAGATGTAACAAATGTATTTTAAGACTATAAAAAATACACTTCAAATACATTAGAATGAAAACTGAGGAAACAAAATATTTTGAATGAAATAGTATGGGAAGAAAAAAAATCTTACAATGATTGTTTGTAAATATGTTAAAGAAAAATTCTGTTAATTTTTGCTAAAATAAGAATAAAGAAAGCACTGTTTAGAATTTAGGTGTAGCAGATGTGTGTTAAGTCTATAAAATTATGAGTAGACACTAGAATAACTTTTGTACGATGAAAACTGTAGGATGTGCTATTTATTGCCTACTTATAGGTTCGGTTAGGAATATTCACAGAGTAGGATATTGGTAAATGCTTTGTTTTCTCGTAACTATTGAAGACTTCAGAATTTAATTTCTCAAACATATAGTCTATTCATCATAGTAATTTTCTAGAAACATTAAGGCACTGTACTTTTATCTGGGGCCGCTACAGAAGACGCAAAACTTCTGAAAAGGGAATTTTTAGGGGAATTGTTTTCGAATTATCCACAATTTCCCTTTTCACGTGTATCATGGACGCATGGACATGATACCATAGGAAAGCTTGCTTCATTCTAAAAATAATGAGTTACGAATGATAATACCCGGATTAATAGTACTGTGTTAGAATTTTTTATGTTCTGTCCTATTTATTGTCTACTTATATATTTCGTTAGGTGCATTCAAAGAGTAGGATATTGGTAAATTTTTTATTCTGTCGTAACTACTAAAGATTTCACAATGTAATTTGGCACGTACATAGCCTATATCTCATAGTACTTCTCTAGGAAGGTTTGAGTCGTGTATTCTTACCCGGGGCCGCTTCAGAGGGCGCAAAACTTAGAAAAGGGATTTTTAAGAGGGAAATTTCTCAAATTATTCTCAATTTCCCTTTCCACGTAGGTCATGCACACATTTGGATGGCACCACCCAAAGCTTGTTTTATTCCGAAGAGAATGATGTACGAACCATAATCCTAGGATAAATAGTGATGACCCAGTAGCTACTTGAATTAAAGTCTAAGATTGTAAAAGAGTTAACAACCATTTTGGACGCCATCTTGAAAATTGGGCCTTTCCGGTGGTGAAATTTTGGTAAACTTTTAATATGTTATTCAGCACATTTGATACTACAGAAAGTCGTTGAGAAACCTTTTTTAGGAATTTTTTGAGGGTTAAACCGTATTTTCAGCCGCCTATCAAGAAATAAAGATAAAAGAGCTAGTTGCACTGGAATTGCAAACTGATACATAGAGATTGAAGCTCGGTAGTGAATTCTATAAAAAGGATTACCATCTTTCCTCTGCATGTATGTTTACTTTATCTTTCACTAACATAATAGATTAATAAAAGAAAAAAACAGACGCAACGGGATTGCATTTTAAGTACGTATATAAGCCTTTCTGAGTGCGACTGCACTTAACCTCCCCTTCGTTGTTCATGCTGAAGTAGCATACTTAAAATCATGACTTTTAAGATTTGTTCTTTCTGGAGAAAGGGGGAGGCGGCAAATTATGCCATTCCACGAGGCGACAAATTGACTAGGGCCGACCCTGATAATATGTATATAAAATACATGAATATAGGATGACTCAATTTGAAGTAATGCATGGTGTTTCAAAATAAATATTGGGGTTTTGAAACTTTGTACGCATGTACATGCATTGTTTCTTCTGTCTGCCGTTAGAAAGAGCAAGTAGCAAAGATGAAGACTAGAGAGCAGAAAGCTTTTTGTGTTTCAATAAAGACTGAATCTCTACAGTGCAACCGTCTGTGTGAAGAATACTAAGGAGACGCTTGCAACTACGTCTTTATCGTTTGCAGTTGCTACAGGTCAAAGCCTACAGACTACGGTTTACGTGCCAATTTCGCAAGTGAAATATTGCTGCATAACAATGAAGATTTCCCGGATCGTGTCGTCTTCAGTGATAAATCGACATTTCATCTAAGAGCTAATGTGAACCTCATAATGTTTGCACCTGGCTGTCAGCAAATCTTCAGGAGATGGTACAGTTGAAACGAGACTCCCTTAAATTAAATGTGTTTTATGCCATATGGCGGAAAGTTTATAGGCTTTTCTCGCCTATCGACTAGATGTGTGCCGTGTGACGAATGAATCTCACATCGAACACTTGTAGCAAAGACTGTTTGAGGTACTCTTTTTTTACTTGATGCATTGCTTATAATTGTACGTAAAATGTAATAAGTACTACGAAGACTTAAAACCCCAAAATTTATTTTGAAACACTCTGCATTTCTCACCAACAGTGTTGGAACTAAGATGTAAAAAGGAGAGAAAATTTTCCTTATAAAGTTATTGTTTACAACGATATTATTATTAGTCGAGACTATAACTACAATAACAACAAGAGTTAGTAGTAAAAAAAAATGTAATCAAATGTATACCCGGTGGCGCAGGTGGCCAAAGTGGCACACACGGGTGTGTCACTTGTTTAATCCGCTCTTGTGTGGACACTAATTAAGATATCGGGATATTATTCTTGCAAAATATGGTTGGACTATAGTTTACCATATTAATTTCATTTTCTTCTGGTGTCGAACTTCCTTCTCAAATTTCACTCCAGTCAAAAATTCGAGAATTTTCTAATTTCGAATTTCCTTTACTTCTTTTTTCCCTGTAGCTTCCTTCGTTATAGAAAGTCATCCTTAAGACTTGCCAGGTATATACCTCAGATAGATACCTAACTGTTGACATCAATTGGACGGGCCTGCGCGCAGTGCTGCCAATTAGGGAAATTAAAATTCTCCTATATTTGGGCAAAAAAATTAGAAACTTTTGTTTATAAATCCGTACCTATACGTCCGAGTGCAAGTCAACGTAGCCATTATCAACGTAGTCAACGTAGATAGTAACCATTATCTATATAATCTAAGTATCCATTATAATGAGGAAGGCTAAATTTTAAAATATATATACTGTTTTGGTGAGTTGGAGTCTTATTAGTAATGTATCCATGTCTTTCAACGGCAGTTTTACTCTTGCAGAAAGGCGATCTTGCATTAATGGATGCAGATTTACTTTAAAAAGACTTAGCTGTTATCGGTACAAGTATAGAGAAGTGCCATAAAAGCTAACAGTAAATAGCTACAAAAAGCACTAACCAACTTGTGTTAGGTAGCTACTAAAAGCGAGAATTTAGATTTAGGATTTAGGATTTAGATTTCTGGGCTTTCGGCATCAAAGGGCACGTTAGCCCGTCACGTTTTTGAGGGATGACGTCCCTCGGCGAGCACACTGAAAGGGTAGAAAGAAAGAATTGAGAAAGGAAGGAAGAGGCCTAGGATCTACGTTAGGTACCACCCCGGCGTTTGCCTAGTGTGAATAAGGAAACCTCCCTCAGGATGGTTCGCATTAAAAAGTTTTTTATAGTTTTTCGATCGAGTGCCCCCACCGGGAATCGAACCCGGGACCGCTTACACTGAAAGTAAAGCAAGAATGGTATTTAAAGCGCACAGACTAGGAACAGCAAAACCTTTGCTTAGCACAAAATAATAGATTATTTTTAACAGGTCAAATCATAACACTTACTACGTTACTAACGGGAGCAGGTTTTGTTTTGATGCATTCTATTTTGGAAGATTTACAGACAAAATTCAATACTTTGCATGAAAAAAAAACATGTTTATAAGGAGCAAATTTCTGCAGGCATCAGAATTAAATACAAAGTAATATACCTATATTTTAGGTTTACAAGTGTAAGGTTACTAGTGTGAAATAATTAGAAGTGCTTTACGATGGATAAAATAAGTGAGTGCGTATGACAGATGGCTCTATTAGATGTTATTTTCCACCTGTGGTATATTTCTGAAAAGTGTACAGGACCTTTATTTTATGTTTACAAGTGCAACCTTACAAGTATGAAACCTTACCAAGTGCTATTGAAACTCGTATCATTGTCAAAATCAACTTTTTTTCCACTACCTTCGATTGCGCGCACACTTACCATCGCTGGCGCTCCTGGTCTCTTCGGACTTCCCCTCCCGCGCTACTACGCGGACCCACTGGCTTCGTCCTGTCTGACTCCGTTAAATAGTATTTTTCTTTTAATGGCCACCTAGCAAAGGTTGGTTGCGTTTCTTAACTATGTTTTATTCTACGCACCCGGAAGCCGTATTTATACGCAAATTCTGAAAGAATTGTAATTTTTCAGCAATTACTTCTTATGGCCCCTTTGGATTTTATCTATGCCAAGTGAGGTATTTTCATGCTGCCCAGAAACTTTTTAGGTTATAATAAGAAGGATATTAGTGAAAGATTTATAATTTTTCAACAATTCTTTCTAGTGGCGCGGCAAAAGTAGACCTGTTTGTTCTAATGGATCTTATATAATCTAGCGTAAAAAGCGACAGGCTTCATGAACCAAGTTATCTTTTGTTGAGATATATCTTCCACACCTGTACCTGACCTTTTCGAAGCATTTTAATATTTTTAATTTTATTACGTAGATCAGGAGTTGTGATTTTTAAATTCATTTGATGAATAAATCTAGTGCTGTTCCTCTAGTAGCAATATTTCTGTAAAGAGTATTTTTTGCATTCCATAAACTTTCATTTTTCTCATATAATTATAAAAGTAATTTAATGCAAAATAAGATTAACCGCATGTCGGACACTTTTCCTTTCCCCTGAAAATGTTTTGGAATCAGGTGTTTACACTAGGCAATCTAGTCGTATTCGCTAGGCAATCTGATCGAATCGACCACAGAAAATAGAACTTCTTCCAATTCAGTTGCCAGTCGATTAGTCGCCTTCGATCAACAAGCGATTAAGTTGAAGTCTCGTTTACACGGTCGATTAAGTTGAAAGTGACGTCAATTCAACTGAATCGAACGCAAATCGACTAAGTGTAAACGCCCCATAACATGGGGGCAGAAAAAGCGCCCGGTCCCTTGTTTCAAAGAGAAAGATGAATCTGGAATATAGAATTTTTTCATATTACCATAAAATGCAAAATTTAGTTCTTATAATCAGTGGTGTGTGATGTTTTTACAGTCTGAAAGTGATGGGGGAAAACGAGTATCTTGTCCCCTCTGAAAATTTCAGGAGGGACAACTGCCCCCCTTGCCTCCCCGGTTCCGGCGCCCCTGCGGATGTGATGTTCGCTGATCCGTTTGGGTAGTGGAGAGAATAATATTCCGCCATAGTGAAGTTTTGCATCCACACATTGAATATTGACTTGTTGCAGGGAGGGTACATCTGTTCTCTACTCCTTGTGGCTGATGCAGGACAGCAACTTGAAATAAGGTTGGGCTCTAAGTGCTATTGTTCTGAGATGATGCTTCCAATTTAGTTTAGAATCGAGATGGAAACCAAGATATTGTAAAGTAGATATAACTGGTAAAGGGGTGTTATTTACCGTGAGATGGATTGGAAGTTGAAAACGTTTTCGGGTGAAGAGAGTGCAAGAAGATTTCGCCCAGTTGACTGACATGTCTTTTTCAGAGGTCCAGGAATGAAGTTCTAGGAGAGCGTCGTGCAAAATGCGTAGCCCTTAAACTATATTAGAAGTTTTGACGTATAAAAAGATAGCATCACAGTATTGTTGAATACGAACCAGTTTTCTTAGTCGTCGATGGAGAGAGAGTGTACATATGTTAAATAGAGTTGGACAGAGAGTAGAGCCTTGAGGAATTCCCAATGATGTTGAACGGTAAGAAGAATATCTGTTATGATATTTGATGCAGATGCGACGCTGTACCAACCAATTATGAGTATAGCGGAGAAAAGGTGTAGGAAGCTGGAGTTGTGCCACATGAGTGATGAGGCGATCGAGAATGATGGAGTCATATGCATGTTCCAGATCCAGTTTAACAGCAATCAAATACGGTACTGACAATGTTGAAATGTGTTCCAGATGTCTAGAAGAAGAGTAGCAACCGAGTCCAAAGATGACATACCTTTTCGGTAACCAGTTAATGTGGGTGGGAAGATTGAAAAATATTACAAGTGTCAGTTCAATTTAGAGAGGATGATCTTCTCAAAAACTTTCACTGCGCATGAAATAAGAGTAATCGGACGATAGCTCTGAGCCAACCCGATAGGTTTGTGTGGTTTAAGTATAGGGACAACCACTAAGTCTTTCCATGAAGGTGGAATGTGTCCTGTCCTCCATATCTGAGAGTAGATTTGAAGAAATAGGGATTGACCATATGGAGATAGGTCGTACAAGTGTTGATATCTAATTTGATCTCTCCTGGGAGCTATGGATCGCCGAGCAGTTAACACCAGATTCAGTTCTTGGATGGTGATATTCTTGTAGGTTGGTCAAACACACTCCGGATCGAGAAGAGGTTGGATGGTTCGTCTGTAATTCAGTGGTTCAGGAAGCGTGAGAAGGCGATGAAATTCGTCAATCCAAGGCGGGAGACTTTCAGTGGGTAATGCTCGTAGAGGAGACCCTGTTATTTGGTTCCGTATAAATGTCCAGATAGAAGACGAAGTAGCCTGTGGGTGGAGCGTGGCACAAAATTGTTGCCAGTGTTGTTTGAGACATTGCTGGATGTATCGTTTATACATTACCTGGGACTGGCGATAGAGTACATATGTTTGTTGACTTTTCTCTTTAAAAAATGCCTTTTACTTATGTTTACTATCATTGAGGACTTGCTGGCAACGCCTGTTTCACCAAGGAAAATGGGAACGGGATGCTTGAATTCGAGTCTGGCTAGGAATTTGGGAAGGAGATGTGGAGGCTTCTGAGGATGCTGCTTTTATAATATGTATGAAATAAGAGGTATTAATGGGAGTGACTTGTGAAGAAAAATACCGAAAAAGTTCGTCGGTCGCACTCTGGTATGTTATACGATTGTATGATTGAGGAATGCGAGAAACGGTTGGGGCAGATGGCGAGAGGCAACTCCTTCAAGTGTAGTTATGATAGGAAAATGACCGTTGCCACCTGTACATCCATAGACACTCCAACTATGGTTTGCATACAGAGCAGAACTGAGGATGGTGATATCAGGCGCACTGGGATAACCATTGAGGTTCGGGAGGCGAGTAGCAGTCCCATCATTTGCAATGAGGTGAGTTGTATGGTCCATTGCAGCAGGAAGGTTCCGGGCAGCTACGTTGGTGTAACGATTGCCCCATTTTACACTTTTACAGTTCGGATTTCCCCCAATAACACAGGGACCTTGGATTGAAGTAAATAATTGTTCCCAGTAATCAGTTGTAGGAGGGCTGTCTGGTGGGGCGTAGATGTTGATAAAAGTGAATCTAGCACACAGCACTCCGAGAACTTGTATTTTTGCTGAGCCGGTTGGTGGAAATGTTGAGATGACACGAGCCGGTAAAGAGGTGCGGATACCCAAGGCGATCATCCCGAGGACGCTGATAAACTCGGTATCCAGGTACTCTTAAGTTGTCTTCAAGGCGAGTCCAGGTTTCTTGTAGCAGTATGATAGCCGGAGTAAAGAAGTGGCATAGTTGCGATAAAAACACCTCCTTGCCACGACATTGTTGGATATTCCAATGGAGCATTCTTAACTGCTGCAACTGAGTCATTCTTGTATATGTTCCACAAAGCGAATAATTCGTAGTAGTAGCGCCTGTAAATCTAATGCGGTAAGTGGCTGGGTGTCGGACTGAAGTTTGGGAGTTAACTGATGCAATTCCTGTAGTAGTTCCTGTTTCTTGACATGACTAGTATCAAGTTCTTGGTTCCAGACTGTCTTAGAAGAGCCAGTATACAAGTTATTTCCTCTGAACGTGCGAGTCCATCTAACCGGAGAGGATCCTGAAGAACCTATTAAAGCACTTCTTCTGAGGAAGAGTAATTAGTCGAGATTGGAATAAACGAAGGTTTCTGTGGAGCCGATTGGATAAAATCATGTCCAGTTGGGCGTCGTCGTTTTGGAGGAATAACGTGGCGATGTTCATTGTGGAGCTCTACTTCTTTACGAGAGGGAAGTCGTTGGGGGTTTAGAAGAATAGTGGTAAGAAAGGGTGTTCACTTTCGTGGGAGAGAAAGTAATTGGGTGGTTCTCGGGCGTGAGCTGCTGAGATAGTGCAAGGAGTGGGGAGTAGAAATTAGAGATAGGTACAGCCGATTAAGGGTTAGGAGATGAGCGCTGCAAAGGAGGCACTTGTTTTTGCGCTTCGTTATAAGATAATTTTTCCAATATCATGAGTTGATTAATTCTCTCATGTCGTTTCCGGGCCGGGCAGGTGCGTTCAGTGACTACGTGAGATCCGTGACAATCTGCTCTAATTATGAAAAGTATGAACTAAAAAAGTATTCATCCGGGTATAGACAAGAGTTCCGGCGTTGCCGCTCCAACTCAGGTAGAACAGTATAAAGCTTTCAGTATGGCTAACCCCATTACGGTTATTATAGTAGCATCGTATAGCGTTTGTTCCGTCTGCCATCCGTAGCTTTTATGGCGTGATTGAAGAACGTACCTTTCTGTAGATAGACTTTGCAATCAGCCCACATCATGCGACAATGTATGAAAGCTATTTTATTCTACTTTGTTCAGCTTAAAACACAAATTACTTTGATGTAAATTACGTCTGGAAGTATGTAAATGTTGAATAGAGCTAAACTTCTCTACTCCCGATCCAAGCCTTTGTATTATGTTTTTTTTTTTTTCATAAATGACGTAAAGGTTATGCTCTAAATAGAAAAGGGGGAGTGTGCGAGGTATACTTCCTTAGATCTTCCACTTCGAGCTCTGCGTAAAGGAATAGCAACACAGTTTAAAAATCGAATCTTCCTACCTGAAATATTTTCAGTGCATAGTTGATGCTTGTATTGCGACATTGGGAGGCATAGCCCCACACGGACCGTAGCTCCAGGGAGTCAGTTTAGTACTTATCTTTACTTTCCAAGCTAATTTCGTCACTATTTCAATATGTATTTATTATTTTAACCCTTTACGTCATTTGTAACCATATGGATACATAGTTTTCGTAGGTTTCTATTACTTTAACGAAATATTTGATTGACGTTCTTGCACATCGTGTCCATTTGGACACATTTCCTGCTGATGTTTGATGGACACAATGTGCGAGAACGTCAATCAAATGTTTCGTTAAAATAATAGAAGCCTACGAAAATATGTATTCAAATGGTTACAAATGACTTTTAATACCAACGCCCTAGCCACACTGAAATATCACTCCCCGTGAGATCAGCGAAGTCAAGCAGTCCTGGGTCTGGTCAGAGAAAGATAGGTGTAACCATTCGTACTCAGCAGACGGTGTTGGCGTTGCGGCGTCCACCCAGCGTCGTGAGGACAATTGGGAAGCTATTTTTAAAAAGTAGAGAAGTGAAGTCTAGGAAGCGAGGATAGCCGATCTGCTGACAACACATCACCCCACAGGAATGAGTGCCATTAAGTCTAGGCGTCCTAAGAGCTGTTGCGCCAGGAATTTAGTTATCATTATTATTATTGCTAATAATAATAATATTAGCAATAGGCTTAATAAAGATTCTGCCTGTTTGCTCTGCTCGTACCTAAGTACATTATACAGGGGATGACAAAAAAAACTAAAAACACCTCATATAGGACACGTAAGTTTGGCCCTCCACTGTACAACACGTGTTGCAGTTGCCGATCAATTTTTGTTTTCAATGTGTCATGTGGACCTTCCTCTTCCGTCAGCAGTAACCAGTTCACCTGTGAGTGTCGTGGTGTGAAAGTGGCGCGGTAAAATGGGCGACCTGACAGACTTCCAAAGAGGCATGATCGTTGATGCCCGTTTGGTTGGAGCTTCAGTGGCAACAGTGGCGAACATTGTAGGGGTATCGAAAGGCACTGTGTCCAATGTCACGAGGGCATACACAATTCATGGGCAAACGACGTCTGCAAAGCACAACGGTGGTCGAAAAACAATCCTGTCAGATAGGGACCGGAGGGCATTAAAACGGATTGTAGCAGCTAAAAGAACATCACTGCAATGAAAATTACGTCTGAACTCAATTCCGGCCTACAGAACCCGGTTTCATCGAAAACTGCGACGGGAACTTCATAAAATGAAAATTCATGGCAGAGCCGCTATCGCCAAACCCCTGGTCACAGCAGTAAATGCGAAGAGGCGTATCCAGTGGTGCAAGGACCACAAGGCGTGGACTCATGAGCACTGGAAACACGTAATGTGGTCCGATGAATTGACATTCACCTTGTTTCCAACAACCGGTCGTGTTTACGTATGGAGAACACCATCGCAGGCCTATGATACAGACTGTCTGCTCCCAACTGTAGAGCATGGTGTAAATTTAAAGAGAATCTAGAAAAGTTTTTGGTTCGGATTGCCAAACTGTATTATGACGTGATATTATGAATAAACAATGTCACGTGTGCTGGCGTCAAGTTTCTAAAGAGAGAAATTTGAGACTTGTTAATTTTGGAATTCGATTCCTTAACTCCACTGGCGCAAATCCCGGGGGACGAGGGGGACATGTCCCCCCCAATCTTGGACCTGGGGGGGACTGTCCCCCCAATAATCTGACTTAGAAAGTGCTTTTTATGATTAAGTGTGACGATTTGTGTCCGACTGCCACAAAGAAATGTAAGATGAAATTGATTTCTTTCTATTTTTTTTTTTTTTTTTTTTTTTTTTTTTTTTTTTTTTTAAGAATCGTACTCTGCAGTATTTCAAACTGAACTTCGTGCTATAGTGCGTTTAGTAGTCTCACTAATATGTATTAATGCCACTTCCGCTACTTGGGCACAAATTGCAATAAATGCCAGAGGAGGATATGACCCTCTCCTCATGCTTGTCTCAGCTGTAGGTACGGGCACAACTTCCGGGGAAATGGGGAGATGGTCCCCCCCCCCCAACATTGGAACTGGAAGCTCTCCCAATAATCCTATTTGAAAAGTGGTTTTTGCAGATAAGTGTGATGATTTGAGTCCGACTGCCACAAAGGAAAGTGAGATGAAATTGATCTCTCTTCCATTTTTAATGAAAATGAACGAGTGCGACTGTGCGTGACATAACCTGATGTGAAATCTTATCTCCTCCTCGCCCCTAGGCCCTAGCACACGAAGAGTATATAAACTATCCAATGTCAGTAGAACCCATCTTTTCAGTAAATGCGCATTTCATCTATTTGTAGTATCAGCCTAGGCATCTACTCATGATCGTAAGCTAACTAACTCTATACCATATGGAACAGTGAGGTTCAATGCCGCGTCCTTAGCCAACTGGATCCAGTTTCTACTTTGTATTCTTATTTTTGCAAGATCCATCTTAATATTGTCTTCCCATCTGCGCCTAGGTCTTCCTAATGGTCGTTTTCCGATTGGTCTTACCGCTAACACTTTGAAAGCGTTCCTACTTTCTTCTATCCTGGCTATATGTCCTGCCCACCTAAGCCTCCTAGACTTGATGACCCTAACAATGTTTGCTAAGCCGTATAATTTATGTATTTCCTCGTTATGAAGTTTCCGCCATTCCCCATTCCCGTTCCTCTTGGGTCCGAATATTCGTCTTAGGATCTTGTTCTCAAATACTTTCAGTTTATGTTCTTCCCTCAGAATAAGCGACCATGTTTCGAAACCTATACAGAACAACAGGCATGATTATCGTTTTATATATCTTAAGCTTCAAATTCGTCGACAGAATTCGCGATGACAAGAGATTTTGAACTGAATAATAACACGAATTCCCTGCTTTTAGTCGACATTTAATTTCTTCGTGAATATGATTTTCGTCTGTTAATATTGATCTTAAATATTTGAAAGTATCCACTTTATCAAAAGTATTATATAATATTTTAACGCATTCATAATTTGCCGTATTACGGTCCCGACACACTTCCATGTATTTAGTTTTCTCTGCATTTACTTCTAAACCCATGTCCCTGCAAGCGTTTAATAAGACCTCTGCATTTCTTTCTGCTGTTCTCCTATTATCCCCTATTAAATTTACATCATCAGCGTATGCATAACCTGGTGAACACTGTTCAAATCTAGGCCCTGGTTGCTATCTTTTATTTTCCTTATAACGTATTCCAGGACAAAGTTGAATAATAATGGCGACAACGCATCTCCTTGTTTCCGGCCATTCTCAACGTGAAAGCTCGTGGCCAAAAATTTTCCTACCCGGACTTTACTTTGGGATTCATTTAAACATGCCTTAATGAATCTAATTAGCTTTTTCGGTATTCCAAATTCTGTAAGAACGTTATACAATATTTCTCTCCTAACCGAGTCGAAAGCCTTTCTAAAATCAATAAATAGTTGATGTACCGGGCTACTGTATTCCTACTTCTTTTCGAGTATTTGGCGAATGTTAAATATTTCGTCGGTAGTTGATCGATTTCGTCTAAATCTGCACTGATAATCGCCAATAATTTCATCTCCGGATGGGGTCAATCTTGCTAATATAATATTTAAAAGGATTTTATAGAATGTTGACAGAAGAGAGATGCCTCAATAATTATTACAGTCAGTTTTGTCGCCTCTCTTGTGGATTGGAACAATGATTGATTCTATCCACTCTTGTGGCAATTCTTCCTTGTTGTAGATGAGGAGAATGAGTTTGTGTATCTTGTTCCACAATTTTTCACCTACAGCTAAAATTAACTCAGCCGGAATTTCGTTTACACCTGGAGATTTGTGTTTCTTTAATTTCTTTATAGCGATTTCTACTTCTATTTGGTTGTGTTCTGGAATATACGGTTCTGTGGTGTGTATCTCCCTTTCTCCACGCACATTAGTTTTTGGCTGCGTGTTAAGAAAATCGTTAAAAAAATCTTTCCATCTATTTAAAATGCTATCCGTATCAGTGAGAACTGTTCCATCAGTTTTCTTTAATATAAGCACGAGATTGATAGCCTTTCTTAAATTCGTTGATCCCTTTGTACATGTCACGAATATTTTCATTTTTACTATTATTTTCAAGTTCCTTAATTTTAGCTTTCAAAAAATCGCGTTTCTTTGTTCTAAAAGTTTTGGAAGTTTCCCGCCTGCTGTCTATGAAATTTTGTGCAGTTATTTCATTCGGATTTTGTAGCCAACGTAATTTTGCCTATTTTCTCTTCTCTGCTGGTTCGAACCATGGTTTGTTCCTACGTATTTCCGCGTGTCCCAATTTTTCTTTTGAGAGAGAATGCTTCGTAAGCAAAGAAAAGAATTCAAATGTTGGAATATTTTTCTCCGTAATCTTAAGGTTACATGTGTTAACTGAAGAGTATATGACATACGCCAGATTTCTGTAACGATTCCTGTAATGTTATTGAGATTATCATCATTTTGCTCAAAGAGTATTGTTGCGTCATTGATATTCTTTCTTCATAGTTTTGGGGAAGTCATTATTTATGTTATTCTATTACTGTATTATAAAACAATTTTAAAGTTGATCCTTGTGGATGCCTAATTAGAAACATACCAATTATAAATATGCATGTATTCAGATTTCAGAATGTGTTCACGACAGTGATTTGTAATACTGATATGCACTACTACTTCATCTACATCGCCTAATATATAATATACTCTACAACAGGTTCACCTTAGAAATCAGATTCATCTATCGTAAGATGAGTTTCATCTCTCTTCTCTAGAATAAGCCTCAAATCTGCCCACCTCAAAATGTTGAAGACAACCAATGGCGTATTTAGGATTTTGTTTAGAGGGGCTATGCTCAACACAAGGAAGGAAGTGGGCAGTTGTGCACCTGAGATTGAGAATTAAATATATTTTAATTTATGCGTAAATTGAAGTTATAATGGCAAGAATTGCAAACCGATAAATCCTATATGATATACAAAAAATTAGGGGTGAATCTAACCCTTTATTCTATTCATACAAGAAAAAGGAAGCATCCTCTTGGCCTTCCTAATTTCCCGGTCTAATTATCCCCCCGTTTTGATTTTCTTTAATTCAAACATTTCCTTCTTTTAAAAATAACTAAACGATATAAATTTTCCTTTGTTATAATAACTAAAGTCCTGTCATGTTGATATCCGCGCAAGTTGGTGAGGAACACAGTTTCGATTATCAACTCCTCTTAGTTTTGGTATTACTGATGACGGCCGACTTGAATCACAACTGACAACGGTCGATAAAGTATAAAAGGCGAAATGAAAGAACGTAACATCAAGAAAAAGAAACAGAAAAGTAGAAAGGACGAAAGAAAGAATAAAAGGACGCAGTTCTTACATGGAATGAAATTTGACAAATACAGTATTATTTCTGAACAAAGAGCATAAGAAAATGGAAAGTCATGACATTCTTAGAAATGGTAAGAAGGATTATTGTTGTGCGTGGAATGACAAAACTAACAAATATATTTCGGGGGGTTGAGCCCGATAGCCCCCTAAATAAACCACTGAAGACAATTCTGCTCCCCTGATCCTTCACAGCATTGTTTTTCAACTTGATAAATATTTTGAACATCGCTTATTTATATATATATATATATATATATATATATATATATATATATATATATATATATATATATATATATATACAGTGCCGGATCCAAGGGAGGGGATATAGGAGCTATACCTCTCCCGCTTGACGCTCCGGTATACACTGCTGGATAAAATGGGCTTCAATCCTGCTTTACACTGGGTAAAACGGCAAAATATGGTTTAGCCCCTCCCTTGATCATATCCTGGATCGTCGTATATATATATAATATGGGAACGGTCTTACCCGTCCCCCCCAATGATGAAGACAAATTTGCGCCGATGCTTAACTCTGATTTGCATATTCAACATTACCTAGAAAGACTAATTGATGCAATCACGGATTTGCCTAACATTGCATTAAAAAAGTGAATAACTGAGATTCTATTTAAAAGGGGATGGTGTCGAAAGGTGGTGGCTCATCTGCCTATAACAAAAAAAAAATAAATAAATAAATAAAATAAAATAAAATAAAAAATGAATAAGAGTTTGGAGAAGTTAAGTTGAGTCCACGGGGCTCGAACTTCAGTTCTCCAAGTTTAAAGTACGGGTTTCGAATAATTTCAAGTTAAAGGAGAAATAAAGTTAATACCGAGATCTAATAAGAATTATGAATTAAATCTAATCGATCCTGTTTTCCCCATAACGGTGTCTCCAAGGCGCTGGGAAAACAGGTGCGTAGTTAATTATTAAATGTATCCATCTATAATATTGTCGAATCTCACAAGCTGTAAGACTGAAAGAAGGATCTTTCGCTACTGAAGTTTTCTTTCAGGTTGGCTACACTGACCATCACTTTTTAAACCAAAGTAATTGCATAAAGCAGAAATTATTTAAGGCGGCAGACTACTAAATATTTTTGAAAAACTAATAATTTTTCTTTTGCCCGTTTTTCGTAAGTGGAAGGAGGTAATAAAATGTAACTTACCACAATAATAGATAATGTTATTCTACACCCGAAAATACGAATCGGAAGAATTTTCAGTGTTGCCATGCATAGAAATTACAGTGTGACCAGAATTTGAATTACTCAAAAATCTAGGTTAAGGCAGCAACTAGAAAAATGAACTCAACGGTAATTGATGACTTATCATGCTGTCTAGGTTTCTTGTTTACTAGTTTTAAATAATGTTTCTATTTATTTTGTAATAACATATATTTTGTCATAGTTTATGCAAGTTTTATAAAATAAATAGAAATATTATTTAAAAAGTAGTAAACAAGAAACCTAGACAGCATGATAAGTCATCAATTACCGTTGAGTTCATTTTTCTAGTCGCTGCCTTTACCTAGATTTTTGAGTAATTCAAATTCTGGTCACACTGTAATTTCTATGGATGGCAACACTGAAAATTCTTCCGATTCGTATTTTTGGGTGTAGAATAACATTATCTATTAGTGTGTTAAGTTACATTTTATTACCTCTTTCCACTTACGAAAAACGGGCAAAGAAAAATTATTAGTTTTTCACAAATATTTAGTAGTCTGCCCCCTTAAACTGTAAATAGAGGTAGTGTGTCTGCCACGCGGAATTCGGTAGGTCGAGCACATAGCCACGAACTCCCACAGCCCATTCTAAGTCCTGCATTTCTTCAGTCCCACCAGGCGAATGCCGGAATTGTACCTTCTATAAGGCCAAGATAGCTGTTTTCCACATACTTGTTCCTCCCCTATTTCGGTCTAAGCCTCAGCTAACTAAAGAGTATAAAAATGAAACTTAATTACTGTCAAAAACAGGTCTACATTGCCCAGTTCTCATTTTCATTGTCCGCCCACCCGGCAACTAAGTCCCCTTCTTTCCGCCCACCCATCAAGCGTTTCTGGCGCCGTTCCTGAATGAGGTACAGAAATATGGATGTTTACATCAAATAGGCATTCACTAACTCGTTATTGATATAAATCTGTTCCATTTTTACGTATTCTGCACAAGCCACATCCTCTAATGGTCCATTGTGATAATATCAATAATCATATTTACGGATTATTAGAAAATACTTTTCATATAGAAAGAAGTTTTCTTATTATTAAACGCATCATGCTAAAAATATATCGTATAAAGTCTACACTTACAAACTTTGTGGATGCCATAAAATTCACTTAAAATTCTAAAATGTCGTCACCATTCTATACGAAGTTATGCGACACTCCTGTTGGGAAAGACTACGTTATAAAATAAAAGATATATTTGAAATGAACGCAAGAGTAAACGAATTAAGTGAGAAGTGGGGGAAAGTACGAGGAGGTATCGTAAAGTTCTATTATAGTAAAAATTCAGGATACAGGGATTGTTGTGATTTGTATTCGTTAAGTCCTCTCTATGTAGTCTCCACCCAGATTTACACATTTCTCCCAGCTTGCTTCACCTTACGAATACCGTCATTGTAGAAGTCTGCCCATTGTGCTTTAAACCGCTCTTCCACCTCATGAATAATGCCATCTCTGTTGTCAAAATGGTGACCACGCAACGGATTCTTCATTTGGGAAAACAAGAAAAAATCACTGGGTGCGAGGTCGGGAGAATAGGGCGGATGCTGCAATACCTGGAAGCCACATGCCCTTGGTTTGTCGACAGCAACTTGAGATGAATGAGTTGGTGCATTGTCAGCTAGGAGGAAAACGCTATTTGAGAGCATGCCGCAGAGTTTCGTTTTCAGAGAATCACGCAATTTGTCGAGGAGATTGTTCTAGTACTTCCCAGTGACGGTTTGTCTTTTTGCACAGGTAATCTGTGAGGATTACCCCACGAGAGTCCCAAAAACGGACAGCATGACCTTTCCCCTTGACTTGCACCTTTGCCATTTTGAGACGGGGAGGATCGAAATTCTTCCACTTATGCTTATGGTTTTGGTTTTGGTCATACTTTTGGATTATATTGATATGAGGAGCGTCATTTCAAGCTTCGCTTGAGGGGGGCAAGAGCACCACCGACATAAGATTTTTCACGTTTTATACTAGTATATTAATAGACAATCTATTAAAGTATATACATTCCTCAAACTCTTGGGGAGGGAATTACCCTTTCCTGTTCCCCTTAAATGACGCTCCTGACTGATATATCCACGTTTCATTTATGGTTACCAGACGCCCGAAAAAATCCTCTTCTAACTAACACCGTCATCATCTGTTGGGAAAGATCACGCTGTGCTTGCTTCTGAAAAGATGTAAGCAAATGAGAAACCCAATGCGCAGATACCTTATACATATGCTGCCTTATGCAGAGTCGTTTGACGTATGATTAGCATCATACTAAAGGTCTGACTACTGCAGGAAACATATGTTAGTCGAAGTCTTTAGTATGGCACTAATCAAATTACAGTGTGCTTTAGTATGTCACAACGACTCTGCATAAGGCCCATGAAGTTCGTCATGGATAATTTCCCACACACTACTATAACTGTGACCAGTCTCATTGACTATCGTTTGGATGATTACACGTCTCTCTTCACATCATGGGCCGCGGTGGCTCAGTGGTGCCTTCCCCACTGGTCTAGTGGCTAGCACGCGCGCCTCTGATGTACGGGGTCCCGGGTTCGGTTCCCGATGGGAGAGCCTTTGTGATTTTAACTGTCCTCGATGTTTCTGTGTTCGTGTTTCTGTCGTTGTAGGTTATTGGGAAAAAGTCAAGTACACGAGCAAAGCAAGTAAAATTAAGTAATAAGTAGTTCAAGTAAGTTACTGAGACATGTTCGGTGAGTCAGTTGACTTTTAAAAAAAAAAAAACGTGGTAGAGCTTTTACCTCTGGTGCTTAGGGTCCCGGGTTAGATCCCAGCCTACGCCAAGTGAATTTTGTGGTGGACAAACACCGTGTATGTGGGTTTCCTCGGGGTTTTCCCGTTTCCTCCCACTTTCTTTATTCCACCATTTCATTCATTACTCATCACCACCGTCTCCTTTAGCCTAACCGGCATAATCATGGGACGTAAACTCAAAGATTTCATTTCATATTATTTTTACATCTGTCTTCGAGGATTAAACACTCTATTTTCTTTACAGTTGCCGTATCTCCCGTCAGGGATGGCCTTCCGGGTCTTGGGGTCGCCTGTGAGGACATATGAACAGTTTGGAATTTTCTATTCCACTTTACAATGGTGTCATAAGATGGACAGTCATCACCAGACACATCCTTCATCTCTTCATGAATTTGTCTAGCATTATTACCCTTCAAATGCAGGAACTTTATCACACTGCGAGCTTCAATCTTATCCATTTTGCACTTCGGTCACTTTTGGCACACCCTGTAAAAAATAACAATAATTAGGAGCTAATTTCCTTAACATCATGAACATAAGAGCCAAACATAACACTGAAAAAATTTCTCATCATATGTTAATAACTTTCTTGTGATAATTAGAACTTTACGACACCCCTTCGTACAAAGCCCAAGGGCACCAAGAAACAATGTGTGCACCAAAAATCATATAAACTAGGATCGGAGAACCAGAAACTACTCACATTAAAGATGAATGCTCTACTAGAAAACATTCGTCTATCTTCCCCTATAGAAAACACACATAATTTCTTCATCATATTTTCTCTGTTCTTGGGTGCTAGAAAACCCAAATGTTGATATTTTTTTCGATTTCTTTATTTTGAACACCGAAACTAAATATAGGAGCTTTGGCTGTTAAATATATGTAGTATATATATATATATATATATATATATATATATATATATATATATATATATATATATATATATATATATATACAATATATAGTTTTGTGACCTATACATGTAGAGGCAATGCTTTTATGCTGCACGGCAGAGGCTTACGTAAGTAATGAGTCATGTTCTTGATTACAATCTTGCTAGTTCTTTTTGTATTTTTAATGGAAATGTTTGTGAAAAACCTTTCTAGTTGGGAGTGTCTTTTGTCCATTAGCAGAAGAATGGTGCCATTTACAGTAAAAGGTTCAAAAAGCATTCAAACTATTCTTTGTTACGAAATCATTTACATGCTTAGATTACGAAACTTGATACGATATTTCCCTAACAGAATATACCATTTCCCTCCCGAAAAAAAAAACATATTGGAGACTACGTACCAGTATTATTCTATGGTTAATTTACTTTGGCAACAGCAGTCCATGTAAGTTTTCTGATTAACACGTTTTTAATATTAGTTTTCATTCCTTTCTCAATTTATGTTTTTATAGCCATGATTTAAAAATATATTTTTTTATAAATTTTAACTGACACTTTGTCGAAAATTTTAACTGACACTTTGCGCCCTGCCCTATTGGAACCGTAATGAATTTTGATACTCCATGATGAATATTTAAGCTTCACTCCTCCTAAGAACAAGGCTATCATGGATTATATATATATATATATATATATATATATATATATATATATATATATATATATATACATACATATGAGGAGCGTTTTTTCAAAACTCGATAGAACACAAAACATCTTTTTTTTTTCAAGAATTGCATTTTTGTTATTATTGTATGTACACGAGCACAAGTGCACTCACACTTCCATTTTTCACATTCTGCAACGTTAGACAACCAACAATACTGTTAAGGTTGCTTGGTTGAATGCAACACAAGGCGTTCTACAAGTGCAATAGTTTGTTTGAAATATGTCAGCAAAAAATAGAAAAATATCCGTGCCTCTCCAACGAATAAAAAATCAGTAGAAGACGGATCTTAGTATTTACAGAGCGATTGTTATCATGAGAAAGTTACAAAGAAATCTTATCTAACCTTAGACATACCAAGGAAAACTCAGTGTTGGTCAAACATTCATTTTATTTCACAGGTTACAGTATTTTGTAAAATGTCTGAATCTTTTACATTATTCGTTTCAACGTTACTTTCACTTTGGTTACTTATCAGTTTCAATATCTCTAGTAAAACTTTATGAAAAAATGTCAGGTCGAGATGATTTGACTCACATCTTTGTTTTGCGAAAATATTTTTTATCAGCAAAACCAACGTAGTTTTTATTTTTTAAATGTATTATTATTATTATTATTATTATTATTAATGACAAAAATATGCTTTTATTAGAAGCATATACGATATCAAAGGAATACGAGTTCTTTCTTGTAATACGCAGTAATATATCATTTATTATCCCTTGCTATATTCTAAGTAATCGAGAGCTGTAATTTCGTAAAGAAGAATAAACAAAAATGCACTAAAACATAATCAAATATGAATATCGATGAATGTTTCGGATAATATTTCAAGTGGAGATATCTCCACTCTCTCTTTCTCTCGGTTAACATGTGCATGATTCTTGCATCTCATTTCTAGTTGGAGAACTTTGAGTAAAGAGAAATCATCATACACATTGCAAGAAGAAATTAAATTTAAAAGTGTTAAATTGACTTACAGTGGATTTGAACCCACGCCCCCACGGATTTCTAACCTAGTGCCTATAACATCTCGGCTACACTTTCACTTCTTCCGATATCTCCTAACTTGAGTGTTATATCATGAAATGGTGGTCGGAGGGAGAAAGAACGGAAACAAAAGTTTGGTTAAAAAAAGAAATAAACACAGAAACTTTCGGTTTGACGAATCAGGGCTTAAGTAGCCAAGTCTCCGTTAGGACAATCCTTTTAAACAAACTTTGAGTGTGACACAGTATTTCTTTTCTACCATAGAATCTTGTGTGTTTTGGTAGGTATTCAATTAATTACGCTGAAATCTAAAAAGAGCGTCTTCAGTGGTAAAATAATATATTACTATCTGTCAAAAAGATTTTTGTCGCGGGTCTACATTGTTTAACCCTTCTTGATATCGACGTTATGAATCGTGGCGGACATAAGTCCTTGACCAGGTAATGGCGATTACTTTGGAACCAAATGCGAGTATGAGAATTAAGTTTGTCATATCAGTAGTTTGGTGTGAAGAGGAAATTAAATTGTGAATACAAAGGTCTGAGAACAACTCAAGTTATTAATATAAACTTTGTCAAATATTATTGACTTATATCATAAAAGAAATACGAAAAACTTTTTGAAACGAGGAAAAATAACGTATAACTTTGTAACTGGAGGGAAAGAAACATAACGTAAACACACTAAAGAGGAACCACTCCTCGCATAGTGATCGTGGTTTCATGGTCAAGGCGTTTGGCCAGTAATCTGAAAGTACTCGGGTTGGATCCCGACTGATATTTTTTTAGTTTAGACTTTTTCTTGGTAATTGATCGGCGATGACACGTTTTATTATATTAAGAATACTTGAACTTTCAAATCTTCAGGAATGATAATAATTATCTCGTAGAAGATTAACAGTTAGGAGCTTATTATCGCTGAGGTCATACAATTACAAGCAGGAACGTGACATTTTTCAAGAATATTGCGGCTTTGTTTAGTGTTGCCTACGAGAAGAGGAATTTCTCTTCTCGTTACAAAAACAAAACAAACAAAATCGAGACGAGAATTAACATTTTACATTCGAGACGGGACAAGGCTAACTCAAATTATCGTCCCGCTTTCGAGATGAGAATCGAGACGAGACGAAGAGTATCGTAAACATTTCTCGTCTTACCTTGATTCTCGGAATAGTGTATGTCCATTCTTTAAGTAAGAATTGCTCTGTAGACTGAATCTTGTACGCTATTTTGTTACTCTGTATTTCGGAACTCATCGAATTATGATCTGTGTAGGATTTTTGTAGTAAAGCTTGTATAATTACTTCTACTTATCCTAAAAGTGAGTTTATTATATGCCTTACTGTTCCCTTACATTCGGTTATTTTTATTACAGTTATTTTCCTTGAAACGTACGGTAGAATACTTTCTACATAAAACTTAAGTGGAACGCTTTCGTTTAATATTTGGGTAGTTACAGAAATATGTTCTGGAGGTCCGGACTCCATTCCCGAAATCCCGACTTTTCTAAGTTTTCCCTAATTTTAGGGCAACTTTACAAATTTTAATAACTATTATTATTATTATTATTATTATTATTATTATTACTGAAATTTTGTGAATTTAATGGTTCACCCTGTACCAAAAACGATAGGCGCTTTCTTTATGGTTGTGTCAGCCGTAGCCCACTCTGCTCAGGAACTTGCATCCCTCGATCTATCCCAGCTCCCTAAAGTGTGCGTTGTTTTGGACAAAAGCAATGTGTTGAGGTTTTCTCGGGGTTCTGTTTCCCACTTTCTTCATTCCACAATTTCTTTCATTCTGATCACCGCGTCTCCTTTAGCTTAGCCGGCATAATCATGGAACGTAAAACTTAAAAACATAAATTTTCGTACGGTTCATATGAGTTCAGAAGCCCTACTTTCTACATAAAAGTTTACTGGAAACCTTTCGTTTTACATTTAGCTATTTATAGGAAAGCACTCAAGGGGTATGTCCTGGTGGCACTGACACTTCTCTATAATCCCGACTATTTTGTAACTTTTGCCAAATGTTAGGGGCGATTTTATAGATTTTAATACAATCTATCCTCATACGGAATTTGTATTCTATATTACTGTTCTTCTTCTTCATCATCATCATCATCATCATCATATTATTATTATTATTATTATTATTACTGAAAATTTGAGAACTCATTATTGCGTCATATTCCAACAAGATTGAGAAAATTTTCGGGCTGTTTCAGTGGTACACTCCTGTTCAACTAAACTTGGAAACTTGTTCAGACACTACGTCCAAAAAAGTAAGCCTAGATCCGTCACAATTCCCGCAGATTTATACAGAGGGAATTACATTTTCCCTCTTTTCTTTATATAGGCGCTAGCTGTAAGACGTACATATGCCGCCAATAGACAAGCATCTTGAGCCGCTCTGTCTTCGGAAAGAGCTTGTGAATGTGAAGATCGAGTGTTCGGAACTCTTTCTGAGATGTTTCTTTCATTTTTTTAGCATGAAGATATGACGAAGTAATTAAAAGTGTAATACTTTTTAGATTTATAGATTGCAAACAATTGTAGACATATGTAGTCATGTGGTTAGTATTTCCTTTGTAAAGAAGGTCATTTCAACCCTAAGACCGAGAGAAATGTAATATTTTTCATGTCACACATCAGAAGTATTAATTTTGTAAATTATAAAAATATCCCTAATGACCTATACGGAATCGAACCCAGGACCCTTTCATTACAAAACGGATGATCACGCCACTACTCTAAGACAGATCTATTACGTGAGAGGAAATAACTCGTGTACGAGTATATAGCAAATTGCACGCGTTTACGATTCATAAGTTTAGTAACGACGAAACACACTGATTTCACTCTGATTCTCTGATGATAATATACTATAGTGCAGAGAATTCTAATTTAAATTTGCAATCAAAAGAAGACACACAAACAGGCAAGGACATGAAGGACAAAATGGTTTTGAGAGTCATTCGAAACCTTAACTAGATCCTTGTGCTTTAGACCACTTTCTTTTTGGTTTTTTGATTCACCGAAAATATATCCGTAATTTATCTATATATTCTACTAGATTAGACTCGTTTTAAAGTTCCACTAACCTTGAACGATAGGAACATATAACCCGCCTGGGTTCGTTTCTCATGTTCGGGGCCTACTAACATTGGATATAGATATTGGACTCAATGGTTAGAACAATTAAGTACCCCACACTTTGTATATTAGTGGTTAGAAATCGTGGGAGGGACTGCAACAAATCACAAATCAAAATGGATTCGAGCCAACGTAGCGCACGCGCATATCCACCATCGCTGGTACGCCCACTTCGTATCTGCAGAATATGCATAAATCCCTTTACTTAAGTTTAACCGTTTTTGTGAAACTTGGACAGAACAACTGAAACAAAACAAATACATGAGATTAATTTTACTCAAACAGAATTATTGTACACATCACATATACTTACTTGTGTATTTTATCAATATAAATTTTATTGATACATCTCGATATTTTTATGTTTAATACCTTCCTTTTGTCATTTTGTTTTATTATATTTTAGCCCATATAAATTTATAGGAAAATAAAAAAAGGATTACGAAAGATTAACTCAAAATAATATGATACGTCGTCGAAACCGGCTTATTGTGAGGTTGGTGATATACGATTATTTTGCGCACGTCACTCACTAAACACTTATTTGCACAACACTTTAATTTCGGAGGATTCAAAAAGAGGGGGGTTATTGAATTTTAGGAGGGCAATCCTTTTAGGTTTTTCTTCTCATTCCGGTGTGGATTTTAAGGCGCTTGCTGAATTACTTCAATTTCCATCTTCCGATCGAGTACTTGACCGTGAATTCGCTTACTGAGCGACAGATTAATGATTCAAGAAGCAGATTTGTCTTTTGCCTTACTTACATCATTTTGCCACAAATATGGATAAAATTCACTTCGAAATTTAATTTTTGTTTTCGATCAGAAATGTTCACAATGGATTGTCACAACGTGCTCACCCTTGATTTTTGGTAAGTCAAATTATTTCGATGTATTCTCGCTAAGATTTACCTCATCTTACACATATAACGAAACTACGTAAGTTCTATGAAACACTGATCCACTTTGTAGCACAATAACATAAATGATTAATAACTTATTCGTTGATTTCTTTAGTGCTTCATTCACATCTTTTCTTCTGTATCCTCCATTGGCATAGTACAGTACCCGCCTTGTCGTACCAAGCGTCTGTATTCTTGCGCTTGTTGGCGACGAAGAAAAATATTAAGAAATTAATGCGAAGTATTCTTTTACAAGCAATATGTACATTAACAACTATCACACCTTTTTGCCATTAAAACAACTAAACCAAAATACTAAGAACGGCAAAATTAAACATCGATTACGTTAGAGTTCACGGGATTATTTTTCCAAAGAAAACAAACACTTTACTCTCTCCAGTGTATCATAAGTATGTAGGGTAAGTCACTATAGCAAAGTGTTGCCAGCACATTGAAATAGACAGGACCATTTTGTAAGATTTGCGTCAACGTATATAGAGCCTTATTCCAGTTCAGATGAGACTGAATGGGGAATTTTAAAATGGAATGGGAGTGAGGGAGGAAACATGCTTACAAACACAAATACAAAAATCGAGAACATTTAAAATTTTAAAGGCTCTCCCACCGGGAAACGAACTTGAGACCCCAAATAGTGAATTATCTGATGGGTGGGGTACCTGGTTCGTTCCCAAGGCAAGTAAGCTTGAGATGGACAACATCCTGCACGTGGGTCTTCTCGGGACACTCTCGAACTCCCGTTTCCTCCCACTTTCTCGTTCCACAAATTCGTCCTTCATAATCAGCTTGTTTTAATAATGGTCTCGCTTAACCTAACAGGCATAATCGTGGGACATTAAACGCAAAAAATATTTCATTTTTAAACGGTTAACCGGAATCAAACCGACCCGAAAAACAGTTGTATTTTCCATTGCTCATTAACGTGCTCTCACAAAAATATATAGAGAAAAAATTTGTTAAATCGTAACTCCATTCAAAAGTGAAAGAGCAGATTCATAATAGCTTAAATTAAAACGAAAGTAGTACATATTTTTGGAACTTTTCTAAAATATATTTGGATATTCTAAAAAGCTGCAATATAATGTCGGTTTTCAAACAGAACTGAACTGTATTACAGTTCGGTTTCTAAAATAAGCCGACACATTTTGTTTGAACCATGAACGGAAACGAATCCAGTTAATCGGGTTTTGGAACGCGTCTAGTAGCTAGGCTGTAGTTGATGTTTCTATTATCTCGTGAAATCAACTGCCCTTATGTAGTGTGAATTTGGAGATAAAGCCTCTATTTCCGATAACCTCTTTCACAATTCGTGTAATTTTCTACAGCACTGGAAGAAGATAAAGTTTCACATTATTAGTATGAAATTCGGCATTCTTATTGAATAATGTCTTAATTTGTCAATTTTTAACAGTAAATGAGAGAAAGTCATTGTTTAGCCCCTGTTTTCTGGGTGTAAGCACAAAACTTCATTTTCAGTATGGGATACTCTATGTAAAACTTTGAAGAAGTTTTTTTTCTCATGGTTATTGGTAACGATTTTGGGGCACGTTAATATTATTTGTTATAAAATACAATAACACTCATCCGAAATGATAGTAATCTCGAACATTATTTTTTAAGGCTCATCTTTTGGGTGGCAAGGGACTTAAAGAGGTAGTGGGTTGAGTGTCACCAAATCCCAAATTTTATCTTGGGAATGCCAGTAAGCGTCAGCTTAATCACAAATGTCACAGAATTAATGCTCTGATGCTCCTTGCATGTGCCAGTGTCTGATATGGGGCTACAGTTCCCCTACTAAAAATTCACATAAATATTTGGCATAAATATCCTTAACAGGGACGTACGGAAAGAAATATGTTTTTGTCAATTAATTTGAAAATTGACGTCCTTGTAATAAACAAAGGTATGCGTTTTTGAAATCTGGATTGCTGTTTTAGTAAAGCAGCGCCTTAGGGGATACAGTGACATACCATTGTTGAATCTTTATAAAAACTAAATTTTATTTTGGAAATGAGAGTAATTGCCAGATTAATCAGAAATGTCGCAGAATTAATACTCCGATGCTTCTTGCATTCGGCTTCCTGGTAATTTGTGTGAGAATTGGAGAAAATTCAAACAAAATTTTGATATTTATATGACTGCAAGCGGCTAAGATTTAAAGCCTAGTGCCACCAAAGTTGCAATATTACTGAATGTAGTTGATGAAGAAGCTGTGGAAATTTACATTTTTGAGATAAGTGAAGAAGACAAAACGAGATGTGTCGAAGATGGCGCCGCAGAAGTGTGGTAGTATGAAATATGAAACAAATATTGAGTTCGTTTAATGGTTAATCAAGAATAATCTCAATCAACAACGAGTCCTAGTGTAACTTAGTGTTCTCTAATCTAGTGCGCACAGAAAAACATTGTTATTCTTGCACAGACAAAAATAGAGTGCACATTAGTTGGTGAATTTTTTCTGGAACTTTCCTAACTTATTCTCTTGGTGAGACCATTCTTTTCATTATCATTAATTAGTGTGTTAACAGTTGTGCTTTTATAATTTCAGCATTCTAGGTTGTGTTTTTTGTTCTTTTTAATAACGTTAATGGTCAATTATGAGTACGATAAATAAACATACATAAATACAAAATGATAAATGAAGTGGAAGTTAATGCATCAGAATCGAATGAGCTAGATGAAAATGACGCCATGATAGTATCGAAAGTTAATGAACAAGTCATAAAAGCTAATAATACCAATGACAATATAAGAAGTCAATCTTCCGAAGTTGGCATCCAGTATAAAAAAGCTATTTCAAGGAATTTTATAGAGTTAAATAATGCCACCACAATTGGCACAAATAAATATGGATCGCATCATTTCGCTCCATATCACGTTTTTGTCAAGTCTAGTACAGACGAATTAGGAAAAAAAACATATAATGTCGATTAGTAGAAAGTTATATCTCGCAGATATAGCAGGTATCCAAAAAGTAGACAAAATAGGTCGCAATTTATTGAAAATTACATTCAGGTCGGGAGAGGAAGCTAATTCCTTTTTAGAGCACGAAATTCTAGCACAAAATAATTGGACAGCATTCATTCCTAATCATCTAATTTACTCTATGGGAGTAGTTCACGGCATTGAAACAGATATAGAAATGTCAGATATCTTAAATGATATCAAATGCGATACAACAGTTACGTCAGCCAGACGAATATTCAAAAAAAACCAAAGGGTGATTTAGATCCCACGTCCACAGTCATTCTAACGTTTGACTCCCAACAATTACCGAATGATATTAAGTTATACTACATAAAAAGAACGGTTCATACTTACATACCGGCCATTAGACAATGCATATCAGGGTGTAATAAATTTGGGCACCGCAAGATTAATTGTAGATTAAACAAAAGTCTATGCATAAAATGTGGTGATCCACATCCTTCTTCAAACTGTAACAATCCTCTGCGATGCATTAATTGTAATGGAAATCATGCAGTAGATTATAAAGAGTGTCCGGAAAGAATACGACAAGGGAAATTAATGGAAATTATGGCAAAAGAAAAGATTTCTTTCAATGAAGCGAATGCGATCTTAAAGAAAAAGAATCCGAATAATGGAAATTTTAACTCAGTTCATAATACTGTTAATCTTCGTTCCTCCGAGGGTCAACATCTTGATAAGAAACTCTCAACTTATGCTTCCTTGTTTAACATAGAACAGATGCCTCCACTGGTAACTCCAGTGATGAATAAAACAATTTCAAGAACCCAAGTTGTTAGTGAACTTCCCAGTTCACCTCCGGAGAAAAGGCGTAAAAGCCAAGGAGAATGGCTTTCTCGAAATTCTTCTCAATTGTTTACGCAATCAGACAAAGGTAAATCACATAATAAAAATGTTAAATTTAACTCTACCTTTACAACAACCGATGAGTTGTTTACGAATAGAACACCAGTAAATGGTAAAGAAAAGTCATATAACAAAGTCGATTACTCTTGTATTTCTAAAGATAATTCAATTTCATTTAGGAGA
This sequence comes from Thermobia domestica, assembly GCF_964235325.1. NCBI lineage: Eukaryota > Metazoa > Arthropoda > Insecta > Zygentoma > Lepismatidae > Thermobia > Thermobia domestica. The sequence goes on along the minus strand of NC_137466.1, from coordinate 200,467,423 downwards.
AAAATGGCTGTACAGAACCCTGAGTGTTCTGGAACACAAAAATTCCCTTTGGTTGATGCAAAGGGTATAGATAGACTGAATTCTAGCAAATTAGAACTTCAGGAAACTACTTCTCCACTCTTTGGTAAGGACTTAGAGGTTCCTTCAGCTTCAATATATTCTCCTCAAAGAATAAACAAAATAAAAGAAGGGATGAAAAAGATAATATTTTCTTCAATGAAAATAAATGAGGGAGATAGTACATATATTTCACCTGAAACAATTCTCAATAACCTATATTCTCTATTTCATTGAAAAAAAATATGGATATGGATATTGATAGGAAAGATAGAATCATCTTTATTCAATGGAACTCCCAAAGTATTTACGGCAAATTATTTCATCTAACAAACTTAATAAATATCTTTTCCCCGGATGTTATATTATTACAGGAAACATGGTGTAATCCTAAAATTCCATTACGCATTAAAGGATATCAATGCATAAATCAAATACGTCATGATTCACATGGAGGCATTGCCATATGTGTGAAAAATTATTTAAATTTTCAAACTATAAATGTGCAATTTCAAAATTCTCACTCGCATATTCAATATCTTGGTATAAAAATTGGCAAATTAAAAATTTTAAATCTATATATCCCTCCAAAAGTTAGTGTTAATACATCTTTTTGGATACAATTATTTGATTACAATTTTGATTATATAGGTGGCGACTTCAATATTCATTCTGTAGTATGGGGGTCCAATAAAACTACCAAAGGAGGCAGTGAATTTCTCTCACATTTAATGAATTCATCTTATATTTTTCTTAACAATGGTTCCCCTACAAGGATTCAATTAAATACATTCTCAGTACCAGATCTTACAATTACGAAAAATGTATATTATTTGGAAACTGTTTGGCAAACTTATCATCACACATGTTCTAGCGATCATTTCCCTATTATTTTTTATTCTCATTTAATTTCAGACGAAAAAGTAAAGGATAATTCTGTACAAACATTTACTAATAGCTTCAAATCTAAATTACCAAGAATAACTACAAATATATCTTGGACAGATTATCAAAATAAAATACAAAATTATTTCATAAAAAATAATGACCCAGACAATATATTTAAAATCATCAAGAAAACTGTATCGGATCTACGTAAGGAGAATCATAAAGAACATTCTAGAGAGTTTAGTGCCAAGAAAAATCAGAGACTCTGTCCGATATGGTGGAATAATAATTGCCAAAAATATGTAAATAAGACAATATTATTATTCAAACAATTTATATCATACGGACTCCAGATTTATTTTTTGAATATCAAAAACAAAAAGCGCAAACTAAAAAAATTATAAACCAAACGAAAAGATCTTGCTGGCAGGAATTTTGCAATAACTTATCGGACAGAACATCACCTCATAAAATATGGCATTTTTGGAAAAAATTTAAATTATATTATGATCGACAGGATACTCAAATTCATTTGAAAAATTTAGATTGGTTACCATTATTTCATAATAAATTAACTCCATGCTCTGTAAATAATGATCATAGTCTTCTTTCTCAATATCTAATATCAAACAACAACGTAGTCATTGATAAAAATTTCACATTAGATGAATTAGAAGTGGTACTAAAAAATATTCATAAAAACACCTCGCCGGGTATAGATGGACTTACATATTCACATTATAAAAATCTTCCTCACTTAGGATTACAAAATTTATTGGAATACTATAATTATATATGGAACACAGGACATATCCCTTCAACTTGGAAAAAAATCTTAATTCTACCGATTCCAAAGAATTCCAAAGATATAGCTCTTTATAATAATTTTAGACCAATTGCTCTACTACCGTGTGCTTATAAAATATTTGAGAATCTGATTCTTAACAGATTGAACTGGTATTTGCAAAATGAACAAATTTTTCCTCCACAAATTGCAGGTTTTAGAAAGAATTTCTCCACATATGATGCATTATCTAATTTAACATTAGATATCTATAAAACCTTTCTCTCAAGAGGAGCTCTTTTGGCTATATCGTTTGATATTTCTGGTGCATATGATCATGTAAATTTAGATATCCTAATAGAAAAGATGCATAAACTGAAAATATCTAGCAAAATTATTAGAATAATTCACAATACCTTAATTAATAGACAGGTATTCATTAAAGTCAGAAATTCCTACTCAGAATCAAGAAATACCTCATTAGGCCTTCTACAAGGTAGCAAATTAAGTCCACTTTTATTTAATATCTACATATTGGATTTAATCAATAAAAAATGGCAGAATAATAACATTACTAGTTACGCTGATGATATCTTGTTAACTTCATTTGCTAAAAACATCGAAAGAGCTATTTCACAGGTGGAAAATCAATATCTGGATGAACAAGAATATAATAAACTACAAGAAATCAATATCTGGATAAACAAGAAAACTAAGTTTATTATATTCTCCAGGAAAAAAAATTAGAAATTATCATTTAACATTTAAAAATAACAAACTATATTGTGAACAATATATTTCTTATCTAGGAGTTAGAATGGACCAGAAACTAAACTGGAAGGCTCAATTTCAATATTTAATACAAGAACAATTCAAATACCAAAATTTACTAAAATGTTTGTCAGCGAAAAAGTGGGGAATTAATCCTTTCACCTTATTGAAAATTTTACAACATGGCTACATATCTAAAATTGCTTACGGCAATCTATTGTATAATAGATATGGTACATACTATCAGGAATTAGAAAAAGCTATATATAATATCATTAAAATTATTTTTTCACAGCCAGCATTCTGTCCTAAACAAGCCATGTTAAAAGAAGCAGACATTATACCGTTCCCAGTTCTTTTCTCTAAATCAGCTTCAATGTTTTTAATAAAAATCTTTGGTAAGAATTCCTCTACAATCCCAAAGCAGCTTCAACAAATAGAATTACTTCTTCAACAAAGGAATACACCATATACCAGGAATTTCCCTTGGATCGTACAAGCGTACCTCAATTTCAAAAAATTTGCCTCAATGATATATAAAGTACCCTCATTACCATGCTTTGTTTGGAGTTATAATACAAATATGGCACAAATAACAGTTATAAATCCTCATTACTTACCAATATCTAACGAAGATTTAAAGGAAAAAATTTATCAAAATATCTGGAAAGATTTCAAACAACGTTTTGATGATGAAACATTTTTCATTTATACAGATGCTTCGAAGTATAATGATAGAAATGTCGGTGCAGCAGTTTACATCCCGAAGAATAAAATCTCCCTCCAATACAAACTACCGAAAGAATTTTCTATTTTTGAAGGAGAAGCATTCGCTATTAGACAAGCCTTATTATACATAAAAAAACACAAAATCAAAAAATCTGTGGTATGTTCTGATTCGCTGAGTGTGCTCATGAAGTTACAACATACCTATTGGGATAAATCAATGACATGGATACTCTTAAATATAAAACATCTATACATAAATATGGCTAAGAATAATTATCAGATCTATTTTGCATTTATAAAGGCACATGTAAATATCGAAGAAAATAGCAATATAATCGACAATCTGGCAAAGCAATCATGTTCAACAGGAAATCCTACAAATATCAAAATTGCGCCATGTAACCTTTTTCGCAAAATCAAAGAATTTCACGATAAAGAATTAGGGAAATGGTATGATGTTGAAAAAACCCTACCAGGAAAATTTTACTGGTCTATATCGTCATCATCACAAGAACAACTCAAGAAACACATAAAATCATGGACTCGGCAAGAAATAATTTTGTATTATCGACTGCTTTTAGGAACGGCTTTAACTCCTGCTAAATTGTACCAAATTAAAAAAAACCAACTTATCATTGTTGGTGTGACAGAGGCATTGGAACTATGAATCACATACTATTCGAATGTGATCTATTTGAATCGTTTAGAAATCAATTTCTATTTCACCTTTATAATCATTTAGGTTGTGCTCCGTTTTCATACAAATATATTTTAGCTTCTAATCAACGAATACCAATTAAAGCTATGATACAATTTCTTAAAAAAACCGGAATCTCGATATAAAAAAAATTTTAAAAAATAAAAGTGTGTTGACATATTCAAGAAGGACGATTAGTACAATTTCTACTGAAGAAATTACTTAACTTACTACCATATTCCTTGTAGCATTTATGGCACAAATTGGTTATTTCCTGGTGCCCTTCTTATTTTTCCAGCACTTTTAAAAGTGAAGACAAGACAAGACAAGACAAGACAAAACGAAGTACGAAATAGTTGTTCGAACTTTCTAAACTTACTTCAGTCCTCAGAAAAACGTGGTCGTAGAACGTTATGTTTTTAACTCCCGAGTGCAAGATGAAGGAGAACCGATTGACTGATTCATTACCGATTTAAAGAAACTGGCTAAGACGTGTGAATTTGGTGACCAAACAGACAGTGTAATAAGAGATCGTATTGTGTTAGGAATACGTGAGAAGGTATTACAGGAAAGAATGTTGCATGCAGGAGAACTGTCACTAGATAAGGCTATTGAAATGGAACGTGCAGCGGAAAAGCATGGAAAACAGGAAAAGCATGGACAACAGGAGAGGACAAAAAGAAGTACAAAGAGCAAAGTGCAAGGAACCCGCGTTTTCACAATAATGAGTACAAGTATAAGAAGTACAAAACAGTACATAAGAAATCACAGTGCCCAGCGTTCGGTAAATAGTGCAGAAAGTGCCAACAGTTTAATCATTTTGCAGTGGGGTGCAAGGCTAAACAAGTCCAGTGCATACAGGAAGAAGTAGCGGAAACGAAGGACACAAGTGATGTACTGAATTTATCAGAAGTGTCAATATCTTACATTAATGCTGTAATGTCAGCGAGGCCAAGTTGGATACAGGTGCAGAGGTCAATGTGTTTCCAATAGAGAATTTAAACGCGTAAATCAACAATTTAAGGTTAGGCCTACCAAAATGTTGTCAAAAGTCTATGGTGGCCATAAAATTAAACACGTAGGTATTGTAAACTCACATTGGGTGTGAAAAAACGCGGATGTATACTTAGATTTTGTAATAGTTGAAGGTGTAAGTAACGCAGCTAAGCCGTTATTAGGCCTAAGTTCATGCACAAAGTTACATTTAATACAAAGAGCACCTGTTGATATTGTAGCAACAATGGCCAAGAGTAGTTTTGTAACATAAAATAAAGATGTATTTGAAGATAAGGACAAGGGAAAACTACACGTATACACCGGTAAGTTGATAAAAACGCAAAACCTATTGCAAAGCCACCAAGAAGGGTGCCGATAAGTAGAGTTCGCTCGGAAAGTATTGACGCCTAAAGCTTAGCGCCAATATTTTTCGCGCTTTTACCCATCACCCTTGTATTTCCTTAATGATACCGCGTAAACTGTTGGCACTCGCTGGCAAGAAACACTCACTTGTTATGTTGCTTACTATGGAGTAACAATTTTCACATTGCTTTGGTTGGTCGACAGGATTACTTGGTATGTGCACGTACTCTTGTTATTTCGTGTAATTTTATTGTTACTCTGTGTTTTTTGTTATCTAATTTCTTTGTGACAAAATGTCTTACTGAAACTGAGGCGGTGATTACCTTGTTTAAAGGTAGTAAAAAATCCAAAGATATCTCTAGGCAAACGGGTCTGGAGCTGAGAACAGTGCAACGTTTGGTGAAACGCTTTAAGGACAAAGGAGAAGTCAAAATGACACGTCCAAGACCAAAATCTGGTAGGCCTTAGAAAGTGTCTCAAAGGACGCTAAAGATCATGAAAAGTCAGCTCCAGAACCAATTTTCTTTATCAGCTAGGAAATTAAAAGAAAAGAATCCTGCATTACTTGGTAATGTGTCCCTTCGGACGGTGCAGGAGAAAATTCATGACGACTTAGGGCTACGAAGTTACAAAGCTCGCCGGAAAGCCCTTCTTACGGAGAATCATCGTAAAAAAAGACCGGCTTTTTGTTATATATATATATATATATATATATATATATATATATATATATATATGGTACGTGGACTGTTGGACTGTTAATGACTGGAAAAAAGTGTTGTGGACTGACGAAGCCACGTTTTTCGTCGGTGGCAATGGTTGCTAGCGTATGTGCCGTCCTCTTTGTGCTGATCCCGCCCTTCCTCAGTACATCTGTCCATCTGTAAAACACTCTGCCAGCAACATGGTCTGGGGTTCCTTTAGTTATGATGGTGTAGGGGAGTTAGTTATTCTCCCTAGAAACCAGACCATGAAGCAGTTTGTCTATTTCGAGCTATTAAACGATGTTCTAGAATCGTCATTTGCAAAAAGTGGAGCGTCTTTTTTATGCAAGATGGAGCTCCTTGTCATACTGCCAAAAGTGTGATATCTTGGCTTAAAGATGCTTCTGTCCAATTTTTTGAAGATTGGCCAGGGCGAAGTCAAGACTTAAACCCCATAGAAAACCTATGGTCTATCATGAAGAGACGTTTACAGGGTAGGGACATCTCTACATTGCCTCTGCTGAAAGCTGCCATCAGGCAGGTTTGGGACAATTTTCCACTCGTTACCCCCCAAAATCTCGCCTTGAGTGTTCCATAAAGACTGAAAGTATGCAAGAAGAGGAAAGGAGGTTCAACAAAATACTGACTATTCGGTAAATATTCTAACTTCTATTTTGTAGAATGTTCGGTGTCTTTTAATTTGTGGTTGTAGCTTTCACTTGTGTCGCGTCAATACTTTCCGCGCGAACTGCATACAGCCCAGACTGAAGCAAGCAATTGAAAAACTAGAAAAAGATTGAATTATTTGTAAAGAAGAAAATCCAACGGGCTGGGTAAGCAATCTAGTTATAGTTGAAAAACGTAATAGATTGTGTTGTGTTTAGATCCTAAAGATCTAAAAACAAAAAAAAAACTCTTAAACGAAATTATGCAATTATTCCTACTGTGGAAGAAATTAGTGCAAGGTTAAATAAAACAAAATGAAAGTCAAAACACCTCGACCTGATATTTTTTCATAAAGTTTTACCAGAGATATTAAAACATAAGTAGCAAAACTGAAGGTAACGTTGAGACGAATAATGTAAAAGATTCAGAGATTTTACAAAATACTGTAAACTGTGAAATAAAATGAGTTTGACCAACATTTGGTATGTCTAAGGTTAAATACGATCTCTTTGTAACTTTCTCATAATATCAATCGCTCTGTAGATACTAAGAGGCGTATTCTACCCGATTTTTTATTCGTCGCAAAGGCATGGATATTTTTCTATTTTATTTGCTGTTTGCTACACTGATATATTTCGGACAAATTATTGCATTTGTAGAATGCCTTGTGTGGTTCTCAACCAGCCAACCTTAACAGTATTGTTGGTCGTCTACGTTGCAGTATATGAAAAATGGAAGTGTGAATACACTTTTGCTCATGTGTATACATAACCTCTATCGAGTTCTGACAAAATGTTCATAAGTTAGAATTCCATACACATGGCATATTTCGAGATTTGTCAATTCTGATTTCACAGCTCGAATGGTAGCATGAAAAGCATACCAGAAAAACATACCTCCTTTTCTCAAAATTTGCTCAAAATAGTCCGATTAGGGCTATTTTTGGATATGTTGTAGCTGAGGACCACCAGGTTAATTGTTTATATAGAACCAACTCCCTATGATCAACCCTGTGCCCTGCAGAGGTCACCAAAAGTCACACAACGGGTGTTGGTAGAACTGGTTCAAACTTGGTATACAAAAAATAGTTGTATGTTATACTGGGTACGGCAAATGAGGATAGTCCACCTAACGGTGTGACACCGCATTGCCGCACGCAAAGTATGATGGGAAATACGATGCCATTAACAGCAGTCACTGAGAAGCCCTCGTCACATTGGCAACATGGAGTAGAGGGAGAATATCCAATTCTGTGTTAAACTGGGTAAAAGGTGTCACAGAGACTGTTGATTTAATGCGGAGAGTGTATGGTGATACCTGTATGTCTCAAGCACAGATCTTCAGATGGAGTGAATGTTCTAAACGTGGTGTGGAATTGACTGAAGATGAGCCTGGGTAAGGTCGTTCAATGTCTGTTCGTAATGAAGAACTCATAGCAAAGGTCCGTGAGCGTTTCCAAGAAGATCGTTGCGTGACTGTGAGAATGATGGCAGATGAATTTCATGTTAACAGGGAGACAATTTGTAAGATCTTATTAGAAGATTTAGGCAAGATGATCGCATCCTAGTTTGTGCCACACTCATTGTCTTTTAGGAACAAAAACAAGAGCATGTTGCTTACGCCCGTGACATCCTGGCAACGGTCCATTTTCTGTATTATTTAGCTGTCAATTTGTCTTTGTTTTCTTCTAGGTGTTTAGTAGTTAATGAACCATTTGATCGAATTATTTTACCGGTATCTAATTCCCTTCGTTGTTAAAGTATAGTGTTGAAGGTCTTCTCGTTCGTTTCAGCTAATCAGGAGACACTCTGCAACGTATTATTTTAGCGCGGTGGCTCAGTGGTAGAGCGTTCACCTCCGGTGCTTGGGGTCCCTGGTTCGATCCCTGCTCGCGCCGTGTGGACTTTGTGGTGGACAAACTCTGTGCTCGTGGGTTTTCCTGGGGTTCTCCCGTTTCCTCCCACTTTCTTTATTCCACCATTTCACTCATGTCTCATTACACTAGTTAACAAAGGTTTTGTTACATAAAAGGAAATACCTGTTCTTAAAGGAACTTTTTGCGCTGAATTCGAATATGCACTCGGTTTTTCTCCATCACGTACGATTTTCCGGTAACAGAGGGATTTTCGGGAAAATCCCTCAAAAATTTCCCTTTTCGTTTATTTTACACCCCAAGATCTTGTCCCCTTGCATATACTAACATAGAAATTATACCTAAGTATACTTTGATTCATATTTAACAAACCCTCCAAGTTTCGTAATAATCGCTTTATTCTTTCTAGAGAAATAAATATGTTTGTATGTATACTGTGTGTACTGTTTATTGCACCTTATAGTAATGCTTTCAGATCTCTTAAGTTGAGGTAAAACGTTTTGCTTTATTACCACAAACACATATATAAAATATAATACAATATAATTTACAAGTGTGACAATTTACAATAAACAATAATACAAATGTACCAAAAGGTCATGAAAAGACAATCAAAACTATCACAATATATGAAACTTCCATTGGGTTACAAAAACGTACACTACTTCCTTCTTTTGTAAGAAATGTTGCATTCTCTAACAAGACCCCAACAATAGTCCCCCATCATTGAAAGATCCCATCGTCCCTGGTACCTTTTCTCCATTGCCATTATATCTTGGTGGAATCTTTCCCCCTGTTCGTCGCTGAGAGCACCTAGGTTAGCAGGAAAGAAGCTGAGGTGGGAGTGCAAAAAGTGGATTTTTAAAGACATCCTACAACCCAACTCTTTGTATTTCTGTATCATGTCCTGTACGAAGTAGTAGTCCCCCCGTTATATCGAGCCGAGTCAGCAAAAATTTTTGTGACGTCATAGGTCAAAGGTCAATGACCTTGGCCCGGGGTCAATGACCGAGGGGTACCTAGGACCACCCCCTCTAAATTTTGGCAGGGGTACCTTGGCCCACCCCCTAAATTTTGGCAGGGGTACATAGGACCACCCCCCCCTTAAATTTTGGAAATTGCCAAATTTAAAAATTGGGTATGGTAGCCTAGGACCATAGTATGTACCTCTATTAGTATTGGGGTCTATGTCGTTCCCTTTCATGGGTAAAAAATTGCCAAAAAGTCAAATTTCGGGTTTTTTTGACCTAATTTATCCCCTTTGATGAGGTGTTATTACCCTATATAGTTATATGGGCGTATACAGGAGTTCATTACCTTTCATAAGACATGGGTATATTAATGCACCCCTTGAAAAATTTGGGAGGGGTACCTTGGCCCACCCCTTAAATTTTGGAAATTGCCCAATTTAAACATTTGGTATTATAGTACTGGACCCTAATATGTATTATGATAAATTTGGATGGTCCACCTCGTTCCCTTCTAGGGGTACAAAATTGCCAAAATATAAACGTAAGCAATACGTAGTACCACGTGTTTGGTTTTTGGTCGATTTTATCTCCTTGGATGAGGTCCTATTACCTTATATGGTTATATGGTCATGTATAGGGGTCCATTACCTTTCATAAGATATGGGTATATTTGTGCACTCCTTTAAAAATTTGGGAGGGGTACTTTGGCCCACCCCTTAAATTTTGGAAATTGCTCATTTTATATATTTGGTATTATAGTACTGGACCCTAACATGTATTATAATAAATTTGGGTGGTCCACTTCGTTCCCTTTTAGGGGTACAAAATTGACAAAATATAAACGTAAGCAATACGTTGTACCACGTGTTTGGTTTCGACCCAAGTTATCCCCTTGGATGAGGTCCTATTACCTTATATGGTTATATGGTCATGTATAGGGGTCCATTCCCTTTCATAACATATGGGTATATTGGTGCACCCCTTTAAAAATTTGGGAGGGGTACATTGGCCCACCCCTTAAATTTTAGAAATTGACCATTTTACATATTTGGTATAATAGTATAGGACCCTAACATGTATTATAATAAATTTGGGTGGTCCACTTCGTTCCCTTTCATGGGTACGAAATTGCCAAATTGTTAGTACAACCACGTGTTTCGTTTTTGACCTAATTTATTCCCTTGGATGAGGTCCTATTACCTTATATGGTTATATGGTCATGTATAGGGGTCCATTACCTTTCATAAGACATGGGTATATTAATGCACCCCGGAAGGGGTACCTTGGCCCACCCCTTAAATTTTGGAAATTGTCCAATTTAAACATTTGGTATTATAGTACTGGACCCTAACATGTATTATGATAAATTTGGGTGGTCCACCTCGTTCCCTTCTAGGGGTACAAAATTGTCAAAATATAAACGTAAGCAATACGTAGTACCACGTGTTTGGTTTTTTTTTGTCGATTTTATTTCCTTTGATGAGGTGTTATTATCCTATATAGTTATATGGTCATGTATAGGGGTCCATTACATTTCATAAGATATGGGTATGTTTGTGCACTCCTTTAAAAATTTGGGAGGGGTACTTTGGCCCACCCCTTAAATTTTGGAAATTGCCCAATTTAAACATTTGGTATTATAGTACTGGACCCTAACATGTATTATGATAAATTTGGGTGGTCCACCTCGTTCCCTTCTAGGGGTACAAAATTGCCAAAATATAAACGTAAGCATTACGTTGTACCACGTGTTTGGTTTTTGACCTAATTTATTCCTTTGGATGAGGTCCTATTACCTTATATGGTAATGTATAGGTGTTCATTCCCTATCATAAGACATAGGTACATTGATGCACCCCGGGAGGGGATTCGGTATCATAGTACAGGCCTCAACATGTATTATGATAAATTTGGGTGGTCCACATCGTTCTCTTTTAGGGGTACAAAATTGCTAAAATATAAACATAAGCAATATGTTGTACCATGTGTTTGGTTTTTGGCCCAATTTCTCCCCTTTGATGAGGTTCTATTACCTTATATGGTTATATGGTCATGTATATAGGTTCATTTCCTATCATAAGATATGGGTACGTTGATGCATCCTTTAAAAATTTGGGAGGGGTATCTTGACACATCCACTCGGTTTTAGAAATTGTTTAATATAAGCATTTGGTATCATAGTACAGGTCTTCAATATGTACCACTATAAATTTGGATGGTCCACATCGTTCCCTTTTCATAGGTAAAGAACTACCAAAAATCAAATTTCGGAGGTTATTGACCCCTATTTAGCACGTTATATGGTTTATTACCTTTATATGTTTATGTTCCCTTTTAAATTTGGGAATTATCGAATAACAAAATTCGGTAAACGTTTTCTAGGACCCGTTGGTATTCCTCTTATGGCCAAATATTCAAAATTTAAAGGTTATTGACCGGCTTTATTATTGAATAAGTACAGGATTTATTACTTTTTTCATAAGACACAGGTGTATTTGTGTACCAATCTTAAATTTTGGGAGGGGGTACATTTCTTATTGTCATATCAATAATTGGTAAATGTTCTTTGGGTAAATCATTGTGATCACGTGATCAGTTATTGACCTATGATGGGATTAGGAGTCCAGGACATTGGTACATTGAAACTTTGTAGGATAATTTGAGAATGCGTCATTGGTATATATTATTACAGCCAAATATAAACGTAAGCAAGACGTTGTACCACGTGATTGACCTTGATGAGGTAGTGTACAGGGATACATAGCTAACCTTATTGAAACTTATGACTCATAGTCTTAAGGGAATACATGCTACAACACTGGCAAAGTTATTGTTGATGCAATTTGATTGGCTGATCACTATCTTTCGTGCAATCTGATTGGTTGATCACTATCTTTCGTGCAATCTGATTGGTTGATGAGTTTTAAATCTTTGCTGTATTCAGTTTTTAAGTTTTGTTTTACATTTAAAAATCTTGTTTTTGTTCAACATTTTGCACTCAATGATAAATATGATCAAAACCGTTTATTTGTTAATCGAATAGTTAAAAACCGGATAAAGTTTGACGGTTAACCGTGAAACGTAAAAATTTTTTAGTTTGAAATTTTTTTTGCTTGAAACATTTTGTTTGAAAATTCTTGCTTTCAAATTTTTTTGTTTGAATTTTTTGTTTGAGAATTTTGTTTGAAATTTTTTTTGACAACTTTTGTTTCAAAATTTTTTGTTTAAATTTTTTTTGTTTGAAATTTTTTTCGTTTCAAAATTTTGTTTAAAATTTTTGTTTGAAATTTTTTCGTTTCCAAATTTTTTGTTTGAAAAAATTTTTGTTTGAAATTTTTTTGTTTCAAAATTTTGTTTCAAAATTTTGTTTGAATTTTTTCGTTTGAAATTTTTTGTTTAAAAATTTTTCGTTTGAAATTTTTTCGTTTCAAAATTTTGTTTAAAATTTTTTTCGTTTCAAAATTTTGTTTGGAAAATTTTGTTTGAATTTTTTTCGTTTGAATTTTTTTTCGTTTCAAAATTTTGTTTCAAAGATTTTTGTTTGAAATTTTTGTTTCAAAGTTTGAGTTGACATTTTTAAAAGTTTGTGCACCTATTAGTAAAGAACCGGAACTGTTTAGAACAAAAACCTTTGACAACATTGTGGTGCAATAGTACACGTCAGAACCTGGGGTTGTACTTGAAATGAAAAAACACAATTCATTGAAATGGATCATTTTATTACACTCCACATACATCCATACCAGATAGTGGTTCTGGATATTGTCGATACAATGTATTTTGAACTTCTTGCACTAGTTTGTCTTTAGCATATAATTTTAATTCCAGTTGAAGTCTTTTAAGGTCTAATGCAATATCAATTGGTGGAAACTCAATGTCCATTTGATCACAAATAAACTGTTTATCAATACAGTTATGCACCCATGAACGCTGTTGACAACCATCACAATATCTAGATACATGTTGTACAATATGCATAACACATTTTTGAAGGAATATACTAGTTTTGTTGCACATTTCCACTGCATGTTTCACACACTGAAATACGCTGATGAATTTGTTCCATTCAGTTTGTGTTAGATACACCATGTTACGAGGGACATGGAATGTACTCTTTTTACGTAACAGCACCATCTTCTCTTCGAGGACTGTACGCAGCACCACTTCATGATTTGAGCCTAATGATTTGACTATGGTCACATTTAGCTCATCATGAAAATAATCGTTCATTTGATCGATTCGTGAACATAATATTTGCCATTCTTCACAGGTCAGTTGTACACCAAATTGTTCTGCTTTACCTAATCGAATCACAGGTTCAAATGTTCTAGCACTGATACCAATCATCACATGTTTTGTTTATTGGATAATAGCTTGCGAAGATGAACTCTTTATCGTTAGAAGTACACATCTTTCCTCCTGAAAAGCACTTGCTCAAATGATTTCGTGGGATGACAGTGTATTTACTGGTTTATAGTTATTGCTGACGTCATTGGTAAGGAATGTGCTGATTCATGATTTCATCACAGTTGCTGACGTCATGCCGACCAACCACATTCATACAACTACAGCTGACGTCATTGGAAAGAAATGTGCTGATTCATGATTTCATCACAATGGCTGACGAATCTGGCTGTGTACTAAATTCAAGTTGATGACTTCGACCCAAGAATCCTTTGTAACATAAAGATACAGATCCAGTATTTAAGAAACGCAGCAGTTCTTCTTGTTTTGATGGTTCCATGGGTAAATATCTTGCTGGTAAAATTATATTCTTATCATTTTCAAGCTTCACTACGATTCTTACTCCAAACTTTGTAGGGATCATTTGGCTAGCTAAGATTCTATAAGGTACATTCTGTTGTAAATCAGTAATCTTGGTAAATGATTTCATCACATCACGTGTGTTTAGAAACTGCAGACAAGTAGCCATGATGACGTTATCATGAATACTAACTCGAACGATGATGCAAAACTGATGACGTTGCATGATCATGTTCTGACGTGCACCACAATGTTGCCAGATGTTTTTGTTCTAAACAGTTCCGACTAGTGCATACCTGTATTGATAAACAGTTTATTTGTGATCAAATGGACATTGAGTTTCCACCAATTGATATTGCATTAGACCTTAAAAGACTTCAACTGGAATTAAAATTATATGCTAAAGACAAACTAGTGCAAGAAGTTCAAAATACATTGTATCGACAATATCCAGAACCACTATCTGGTATGGATGTATGTGGAGTGTAATAAAATGATCCATTTCAATGAATTGTGTTTTTTCATTTCAAGTACAACCCCAGGTTCTGACGTGTACTATTGCACCACAATGTTGTCAAAGGTTTTTGTTCTAAACAGTTCCGGTTCTTTACTAATAGGTGCACAAACTTTTAAAAATGTCAACTCAAACTTTGAAACAAAAATTTCAAACAAAAATCTTTGAAACAAAATTTTGAAACGAAAAAAAATTCAAACGAAAAAAATTCAAACAAAATTTTCCAAACAAAATTTTGAAACGAAAAAAATTTTAAACAAAATTTTGAAACGAAAAAATTTCAAACGAAAAATTTTTAAACAAAAAATTTCAAACGAAAAAATTCAAACAAAATTTTGAAACAAAATTTTGAAACAAAAAAATTTCAAACAAAAATTTTTTCAAACAAAAAATTTGGAAACGAAAAAATTTCAAACAAAAATTTTAAACAAAATTTTGAAACGAAAAAAAATTTCAAACAAAAAAAATTTAAACAAAAAATTTTGAAACAAAAGTTGTCAAAAAAAATTTCAAACAAAATTCTCAAACAAAAAATTCAAACAAAAAAATTTGAAAGCAAGAATTTTCAAACAAAATGTTTCAAGCAAAAAAAATTTCAAACTAAAAAATTTTTACGTTTCACGGTTAACCGTCAAACTTTATCCGGTTTTTAACTATTCGATTAACAAATAAACGGTTTTGATCATATTTATCATTGAGTGCAAAATGTTGAACAAAAACAAGATTTTTAAATGTAAAACAAAACTTAAAAACTGAATACAGCAAAGATTTAAAACTCATCAACCAATCAGATTGCACGAAAGATAGTGATCAACCAATCAGATTGCACGAAAGATAGTGATCAGCCAATCAAATTGCATCAACAATAACTTTGCCAGTGTTGTAGCATGTATTCCCTTAAGACTATGAGTCATAAGTTTCAATAAGGTTAGCTATGTATCCCTGTACACTACCTCATCAAGGTCAATCACGTGGTACAACGTCTTGCTTACGTTTATATTTGGCTGTAATAATATATACCAATGACGCATTCTCAAATTATCCTACAAAGTTTCAATGTACCAATGTCCTGGACTCCTAATCCCATCATAGGTCAATAACTGATCACGTGATCACAATGATTTACCCAAAGAACATTTACCAATTATTGATATGACAATAAGAAATGTACCCCCTCCCAAAATTTAAGATTGGTACACAAATACACCTGTGTCTTATGAAAAAAGTAATAAATCCTGTACTTATTCAATAATAAAGCCGGTCAATAACCTTTAAATTTTGAATATTTGGCCATAAGAGGAATACCAACGGGTCCTAGAAAACGTTTACCGAATTTTGTTATTCGATAATTCCCAAATTTAAAAGGGAACATAAACATATAAAGGTAATAAACCATATAACGTGCTAAATAGGGGTCAATAACCTCCGAAATTTGATTTTTGGTAGTTCTTTACCTATGAAAAGGGAACGATGTGGACCATCCAAATTTATAGTGGTACATATTGAAGACCTGTACTATGATACCAAATGCTTATATTAAACAATTTCTAAAACCGAGTGGATGTGTCAAGATACCCCTCCCAAATTTTTAAAGGATGCATCAACGTACCCATATCTTATGATAGGAAATGAACCTATATACATGACCATATAACCATATAAGGTAATAGAACCTCATCAAAGGGGAGAAATTGGGCCAAAAACCAAACACATGGTACAACATATTGCTTATGTTTATATTTTAGCAATTTTGTACCCCTAAAAGAGAACGATGTGGACCACCCAAATTTATCATAATACATGTTGAGGCCTGTACTATGATACCGAATCCCCTCCCGGGGTGCATCAATGTACCTATGTCTTATGATAGGGAATGAACACCTATACATTACCATATAAGGTAATAGGACCTCATCCAAAGGAATAAATTAGGTCAAAAACCAAACACGTGGTACAACGTAATGCTTACGTTTATATTTTGGCAATTTTGTACCCCTAGAAGGGAACGAGGTGGACCACCCAAATTTATCATAATACATGTTAGGGTCCAGTACTATAATACCAAATGTTTAAATTGGGCAATTTCCAAAATTTAAGGGGTGGGCCAAAGTACCCCTCCCAAATTTTTAAAGGAGTGCACAAACATACCCATATCTTATGAAATGTAATGGACCCCTATACATGACCATATAACTATATAGGATAATAACACCTCATCAAAGGAAATAAAATCGACAAAAAAAAACCAAACACGTGGTACTACGTATTGCTTACGTTTATATTTTGACAATTTTGTACCCCTAGAAGGGAACGAGGTGGACCACCCAAATTTATCATAATACATGTTAGGGTCCAGTACTATAATACCAAATGTTTAAATTGGACAATTTCCAAAATTTAAGGGGTGGGCCAAGGTACCCCTTCCGGGGTGCATTAATATACCCATGTCTTATGAAAGGTAATGGACCCCTATACATGACCATATAACCATATAAGGTAATAGGACCTCATCCAAGGGAATAAATTAGGTCAAAAACGAAACACGTGGTTGTACTAACAATTTGGCAATTTCGTACCCATGAAAGGGAACGAAGTGGACCACCCAAATTTATTATAATACATGTTAGGGTCCTATACTATTATACCAAATATGTAAAATGGTCAATTTCTAAAATTTAAGGGGTGGGCCAATGTACCCCTCCCAAATTTTTAAAGGGGTGCACCAATATACCCATATGTTATGAAAGGGAATGGACCCCTATACATGACCATATAACCATATAAGGTAATAGGACCTCATCCAAGGGGATAACTTGGGTCGAAACCAAACACGTGGTACAACGTATTGCTTACGTTTATATTTTGTCAATTTTGTACCCCTAAAAGGGAACGAAGTGGACCACCCAAATTTATTATAATACATGTTAGGGTCCAGTACTATAATACCAAATATATAAAATGAGCAATTTCCAAAATTTAAGGGGTGGGCCAAAGTACCCCTCCCAAATTTTTAAAGGAGTGCACAAATATACCCATATCTTATGAAAGGTAATGGACCCCTATACATGACCATATAACCATATAAGGTAATAGGACCTCATCCAAGGAGATAAAATCGACCAAAAACCAAACACGTGGTACTACGTATTGCTTACGTTTATATTTTGGCAATTTTGTACCCCTAGAAGGGAACGAGGTGGACCATCCAAATTTATCATAATACATATTAGGGTCCAGTACTATAATACCAAATGTTTAAATTGGGCAATTTCCAAAATTTAAGGGGTGGGCCAAGGTACCCCTCCCAAATTTTTCAAGGGGTGCATTAATATACCCATGTCTTATGAAAGGTAATGAACCCCTGTATACGCCCATATAACTATATAGGGTAATAACACCTCATCAAAGGGGATAAATTAGGTCAAAAAACCCGAAATTTGACTTTTTGGCAATTTTTTACCCATGAAAGGGAACGACATAGACCCCAATACTAATAGAGGTACATACTATGGTCCTAGGCTACCATACCCAATTTTTAAATTTGGCAATTTCCAAAATTTAAGGGGGGGTGGTCCTATGTACCCCTGCCAAAATTTAGGGGGTGGGCCAAGGTACCCCTGCCAAAATTTAGAGGGGGTGGTCCTAGGTACCCCTCGGTCATTGACCCCGGGCCAAGGTCATTGACCTTTGACCTATGACGTCACAAAAATTTTTGCTGACTCGGCTCGATATAACGGGGGGACTACTACTTACGATTTCTGTGTAACTCTCAGCTTTGTTATTGCCCAGAAAGTTGCGCACAACACACTTAAATGCTGTCCAGGCAGCTAGCTCAGCACTGTTTAACTTGCTGTCAAAGCTATCATCAAGCATTAATTTCCTAATTTGGGGACCAATAAACACTCCCACTGGAATCTTAGCATCACTCAGGTTAGGGAACTTATCTCGCAAATACTTGAAACCTTCACCAGATGTGTCCATGGCTTTGACAAAGTTTTTCATAAGTCCTAACTTGATATGAAGTGGCGGTAGTAATATCTTATTAGGATCTACCAAAGGAGCGTATTTGACGTTGCATTCTCCAGGTACGTAATTCACTCTAGGTTCCCATTCCTTCACTTCATAATGTTTGTCATCAGCTCGGCTATCCCATAAACATAAAAAACATTGGTACTTCGTGTAACCGCACTGCAGTCCTAATAAAATACCAACTACCTTGAGATCATAACATATTTGCCAACAATGGTCCTTGTAATTTATAAGATTTAGCAAAGTTGACATGGTGTCATAGGATTCCTTAATCTTCACTGAGTGCGCAAGTGGTATAGAAGGTTTTTTATTTCCATTATGTAAAAGGACAGCTTTAAGGCTGACCTTTGACGCGTCGATAAATAACCTCCATTCTTCTGGAACGTAAGGAATTCCTAGCTCCGCCATCAACCCATTTATATCCGTACATACGCACACATTATCTTGCATTGAGAAATAGCTTGAAAATTGAACATGCCTTTTCCTGTACACTGATATGTTCGTTTCTGCATCCAATAAGTTCCACTGCTGGAGCCTTGATCCCAGAAGTTCCGCCTCTTGTTTTTTCAGGTGCAAATCACGGACTAGGTCAGGACAAAACGAAAAAACTTGGAGAATTGTATATATATATATATATATATATATATATATATATATATATATATATATATATATATATATATATATATATATATATATATATATATATATATTAAGATATACATATACTGTACGTTTTAAAAAATATACGTTGGAAGTACATTCTATTTTTATACACGTTTCTAATTTACAGAGAGCAATACAGAGAGCAGTGTGTTGTTGACTATTGTAAATATTCATTTTTATGTAGTCTGTGTTTGTAGTAATAAAGCAAATCGTTTTTACCCCAACTCAGGAGATCTGAAAGCATTACTATCAGGTGCAATAAACAGTGCACACAGTATACATACAAATATATTTATTTCTCTAGAAAGAACAAAGCGATTTTTACGAAACTTTTAGGGTTTATTAAATATAAATCAAGGTATACGTAGGTATAATTTCTATGTTACTATATGTAAGGGGACAGGAGCTAGGGGAATAAAATATCTGAAAAAGGGAAATTTTTGAGGAAATTTCCCGAAAATCCCTCTGTTACGGGAAAACTGTACGTGATGGAGAGAAACCGAGTGCATATTCGAATTCAGCGCAAAAAGTTCCTTTAAGATCAGGTGATTTTTCTCATGTAACAAACAAAAAGTTTAAATTTGTTAACTAGTGTTATCACCGTCTCCTTTAGCCTAACCGGCATAACCGTGAGATGTTAAACGTAAAGATTTCATTGCATTTCAAATATTATTTTAATCGATCTCTTAAATTTTATGCCAGACTGTTACAAAATTCCATAATTTTGCAATATATTTTCTAACTGACAAAGCTATTTTGTTTGATCCTCTTTCGTTATTATTGATCATGGTCTCCTCTTTTAACTCTAGAAACGAAATATGTGGAAAATGAGAATTTCCAGGTTATAGACAACAAAGACTATAACGCGCCCAACGAAAGAGGTCAGAAAGAGGATCCATATTATGGACAGTAACTTTTTTATCCTTTGGAATCGTTATAGAGCTATATTGGGGATTACGATATTTTTATGTCCTTAGAGGAGCCTCTTTACTTGTTTGTGGACCTTTTTATTATCCCTTAGAAGCATGGATTTGATTTTTATTCCTTTTCAGAAAACCCTGCTTATTTTTTAGCAGACCATAGAAAGCCCTGTTCATTTTTATTAAGCATTAGAAAGCCCTGTTATTTTTAATCACCCTTTAGAAACCAAGAAATGTTTTTTATTATTCTCAGAAAGCCCTGTTCATTTTTTATCAGGCATTAGAAAGTCCTGTTTATTTTTTATTAAGCACTAGGAAGCACTGTTTGTTTTCTATTTAACTTATGACGTGTGTACGATGTTTCCGCTGGCGCAATTACTGTTTTATTCCGTCGCGGGTTTTTCCTTTATAGAGTTCCGCTCACTTTGTATGACCGACCGCCAGGCCCGCTACGCTAAGCGCTAATGACATTTTCCTGTTTGTCGGCTCTTTTATACTTTACCTCAGGTAAGAAGAGAAAGTTATTCCCCATTGCTCCGGTGATGCTGGATATTATCCTGGTTGTTTGTTGTTGCCCGCTGGTTCACTGATGTTGGCAGTTTTTTTTATGTGACGTAGTAGAATTTGATGCGCAAACCGAAAGCGAAGAAATATTGCGATGCCGCAATTAAAACCTATGGTTTTTAGGGTATACTTATAACCTCGGTTGAGTACTTTGATTCAGATCATTACTGAATTTAATAAATAATAATTAATTGCGTAAATGTATGAATTTCAAATTGTAATTTTATGAAAAGTATAAATATTGCGTACTTATGTGTTGAAGATTTTTTAAAAAGAAGTACGAAAACTATATCATTCCAATGTGGATATTTCTATGTTACGTGACGCTTACACGTTCACTATCCGAAATTAGCTATGTTTACAAGCTGACGTTGTATACTGGTACTTATATGTCGCTCTTTTCCGGAAGCATGGCTTATTTGACACTGATTGCAGGCACAGCATTTGATTGTAGGATATTTTCTGCTCTTTGCAAGTTTAAACTATGTTCTTTTACACAACATTTCGGATTGATAATACAGTTTGAATGGGAATTTCCATTTATTTTCATTTATTATTATTATTATTATTATTATTATTATTATTATTATTATTATTATTATTATTATTATTATTATTATTATTCGAATTATGAAAATAAGTATTACGTAAAATGGATTGGAACTTAGGCTTTTTGAATTACTACTCTGTCATGATATATATGGCTGGAAGAGAGACTTAGTTTTTTGTATGTTACAGGAAATTATTATAAATAGGTGATTGCGTTTTTAAGTATATGAAACTGGACATACAAATCACAGTACTTAACATATAGATGCCATCGTTTTTATTGCATGCCCTATTATTTAAATGTGAAATTACACGTTCCAACTAATTTATATGTATAACACAGTTAATAATTTTTACTACTAATTGCGGAGAGCATATGATTTTAATTTACTTTGGGATTATGTTATTTAGATTTTTAATGTTTAGTTTGTGTGTGTTTGTGTATGTGAGTATCCTAACAGTTATATAACCAGCAACAACGAGCAAACAATTCGAAAATGCGTAGAAGATTTTTTACCAACCTAATGCCGTGCTGTTTAGATTTCATGTTGCATATATATAACAATAGACATTCCATTCATAGAATGCCTATATTTGAAACTGAAATTCTATTTTAGGTATTTTGGAGGGCGGATTTTTAAAAAGATATACACTTTTTTAGTTTGTTAGATACTAATTGTTTCTATTTAGTATACAAAGAACGCTGCATTTTTTTTAAGTTTTTACATTATTGCATATACATTTACGGTATAAGAACCAAATTTAATATTTTGTAGATACATATTAAAAGATAATATTTTATTAGGTGATTGGGATAATTATTGTTTAAAAGTCAAACTTAAGCTCAGAATATTAGAACGATGTTGAATTGTGACATGTATGGCACGTGTTATTGTTTTTGTCTGTCTGTTTCTGTAAGCTGTTGCACATGGTTATGTTTATGTTTTGATACTCGTGAAATCCTGGCGAGACGCTAACTCGCAGGATTATGTAAATAGAAATTAAGAAAATGAATGTCAGCTTGATATGTGTAATGAAACCATTTGTTAACATTGACACAATTCGGATATGGCATAATATTCAGATTCGCAGAGGTTGATAGTCTTTGAATTCGGTCGCGATGTAATACGGTCTAAAACCAAGGTTTGACCAATATCTGAGGTAAACAAAGATGAATCACGAAATGACGAATTCCATCGTCTGCGGGAAGAAACAAAAACCCAGATTTGGATGGAATCAGGGGCAGAAGCAGATCAGACGCAGAGGATCAGATCAGACGCGGCCGATCAGACACCGAGTAGACGGAGAGCAGAAGTAGATCGGAAGTTGATCTTAGTCTGGAATTCCAAGTACTACGAACAACCATCTATTAATGGTTGGCCATTAGTCGGCTAACTGTGGAAGCCGAGTCGCCGATACCAACATTGCCCTGAGAGACAGAGCGATAGCCCAGCAGTGGATATTCGTCGTTCCAGCCTGAAGTTTGAGTACCAAGGTATGTGTACCTCAGTTATGTATGTTATTCGCGATCGAAGCTCCAGATATTTGACTTGCTGTGATTTGAACAATTAAGTCATATCTATTAAGTCCCACACACTTACACTATTACATTCACTGTTCAAATACAATAATTTTAAATGAATTAAAGTGTTCCTGTGTTATACTAGAATAATCCTCTCGCTAGAACTTCTACTTGCTCAGGTCCCGGGTTCGATCCCAGCCCCCGCCAAGTGAACTTTGTGGTGGACAAAAACCGTGCTCGTGGGTTTTCTCGGGGTTCTCCCGTTTCCTCCCACTTTCTTCATTCCACCATTTTCATTCATCTCTCATTATCACCGTCTCCTTTAGCCTCACCGGCATAACCGTGGGACGTAAAACTCAAAGATTTCATTTTCATTTTTTTCTACTTGCTCAAACCTATCCATTTCAGACAATGGGTAGCAGCAACTTCTTAACGTCAACATGCAATGATCCCCAAATTTAATAGGCACGACGTAAGGAGGTTGTTATGGTGGAGATGCTGGGTAGCTTATGCCGTGTAACGATCCCTGGCACATTCTTGAAATTAGCTAGATTATACCACCATGATTATGGTGAAGATATGTTTGGTTCGGTTCGGTTACAAATTCCTTAGTAATATTAAGTCCACCATTGTTATTGTGAGAATACTTTTGGTTTGAGTCCAGGCTGGCTCACGACTTGTTTACGCATAGTAACTCATCGTTGTTAGAAGAAATGAAAATAGTGTTCAAAATAATAAAATAGGTTAACCCTCACCACCCACCCTCACTCGATCAAGTAAAATTAATTTAAAGTAATACGTTTATTAATAAATGAGTGAAAATAAAGTGTTAACAAGAGCACAAAAACAAGTAAAGGTACTAGAGTTGAGTTTAATGATTTATTCAGTTTGGGAACACTTGAAAGACGGAAACAAATAAATATAGTCAAAATACAGCCGCGGAACCCGCTAGTCCAAATATCGAAGTAGAAAAAGGTCCTGTATTTAATTTCCCTAGTAGTCCAGTTGTGACATCGTTTTTGGAAGATTATCCGTCAATTTTACAGCTTGACGAGAATTTGGTGCACAATAGTAAAGATAGGACGACAGAAAATTTAAATATGGCTTCAAACGTAACATTTTATGCGGACGTGAATAGACTCCCGAAATTTGATCTAAATAATGATGGAGATATCATAACATTCTTGATGAGTTTGACGATGCATGTCAGAAGGCAGGTGTCGCAGAAAATAAAAGAAAGGAGTTATTGCCGAGCATAAGTAAAGTAAAGAAACGGGTAAAACGAGAAACAGGAAAAGTAACAATAAAGGATTTAGTAAAGAAGATAAGACAGCAGGTAGAAGATGATAGTGATACCGAGATAGATCGAGCGGTGTTTCGGAAAAATAAAGACAAAGTAAAAATTAAGCAGGAACCCCAAAGTCTAACACAAATGGCAGAGTTAGAGAAGAAAATAGACCAACTTCAATTAGCATTGTCGGCCAAAACGCAGAATAGTGACAAGCCAAAGAGTAATGAGAATAAGTCGGTGAAAAATCAGAATTTTTCAAATAATAGAGGAAATAAAAGGTATAAAAAAGTGGAAGAAATCAGTACCGGAATAATAATAATAGATCATGGAATAACAATAACAATGGTAGAAGCCAGAATAATTTTAGAGGAAATAGTTGGAACGCTAGGGGCAATGGATTTTCGAATAGGCGAGGTAATCGAAATAGTTATTGGCGGAATGATAGAGGTAGAGTACAGCGAGGACAGTGGCACGAAGACAACCGGTGTCAGCATATGTGTTGTCAGAGGCAGAGTCAACCAGATCAAGGCCAACAGATTTGTGCAAGTGGTACCGGCTCAAGTAAACGGTACCACGTATTATCAACCTTTGGGTATTCAAAATTGAAACTAAGAAGGACTGTAAAAGGTAGAGGCACATTTACAGAAGAAAGGAATTGTAGAATACGTGAAGTAATAGCCTCAGTACTACAAGAAAACAATATAGTGTATTTACCAATATAAATAGAAGATAGACCGGTGAAAGCATTACTAGATAGTGGATCACAGATTTCGATCATTAATGAAAAATTAATACCACCCAGTGATAAAGTAATTCCCAAACAAACAAAAATATGCGGAATTACGCAAAATGTTTTGGTAATTAACAAGTTAGCAATTGTAAAATTCAAAATCTCTAATCAGACGTTTCATCAGGCATTCAGAGTTATTAAGGATTTTCCTTATCAAGTATTGATAGGAAATGACTTTCTGAAATTGCAAAATTGTCAAATTGATTACGGTAAAAGTAAGATATTAGTACAGAGATTTGGAAGACATATAATGAAATGTGAAAATGATCAAGAACCGAGATTAGTATCGGAAAATACTGCTGTAGGAATTAAGACGAGTTTAAGACCTAAATGGGTACTAAACCACAGGGTTAGATTGTTGCCAAGAACTAGAACAACTGTAGAGGTGAACCTGGTTAACTCTTGGAATGGAAACGAGTTCTTGTTGGAGCCAGATAGAAAATTAGAAAACCAATATAATGTATTGATCCCAAGGGTTTTACTATCAAAGGAAAATAGTAAATTAGAAATTATAAATCCATCAAATAAAGTAATAATGTTAACACGGAATATGAAAATTGGCGAGGCTGAGGAATATATGAGTGAGAAAAGAGTTGAGACAGGAAGGATTGACTGAGGAAGAGATCAAGAAAGTATTGGAGGCAAGAGAAAATTTTGATAAGTCAAGGTTAAAATTTGGAGTAAAAACTAAACCGGAAATTAGAAATAATTTGGAAAAATGTCTTACGACTACGCAGACGTGTTTGCGTGGAAGGAAAATGAATTAGGTAGATTTAAAGATGTAGAGCATAAGATTGAATTAGAATCAGATGTTCCAAATAGAAAACAACAATATCCAATACCAATTGCTTTGAGAGAGAAAGTCAAAGAGCAGATAAATATTTTGTTAAAGCAAAATATTATCGAGGAGAGTAATAGCTCGTACAATTCACCTATGCTATTCGTTAAAAAACCATCCGGAGCTATCAGGGCTGGTTTGGACTGCCGCCATATTAATTCCAAGGTCAAGTTTCACTCCGTGGCTTTACCACCCATACATCAAATTTTGACGTGTATGGGGGCCATATATTCTTCAGCGTCCTTGACATAAAAAGTGCGTACCATCAGGTGCCCATAACAAAGGATTCAAGACAGTACACTGCGTTTAACATACCAGGAATAGGAGCATACGCGTATAAAGTGCTCCCGATGGGGTACGTTCAATCGCCAGCTGTTTACACGAAAATCATGGCTGACACTCGCTAACGTTAGTCCGGAGGCGGTGTCATATTACATGGACGATGTATTTGTGAACGTCAATAAAGATGATGACGGTATTGAAGTCTATTTTTCAAAGATTACGAAAATATGGGTTGAAATTATCAGTAGAAAAATGTCAGTTTATGGAAGAAAAAGTTTTGGCATTGGGACATGTCGTAAGTGACGCTGGGTATGAGATAAGTCTAAAAGTAATTCAAGCCATTAAAGCATGTAGGCCACCAAAATCGGCCAAGGAATTGAAATCGTTTCTGGGACTGACGAACTGTCAGAAAATTTTGCAAGGATTACGCAAAAATTTCGGCAGTTTTCCAACCGTTGCTCCGTAAACGTCATAAGTTCGTGTGGTCGGAAGAACATCAATAAGGTTTTGAGAATTTAAAAGATGCGTTATTAAGTGCACCACTCCTAGCGCCGTTTCGAGAAAATTTGGAGACAAGAGTCTACACTGATGCGTCGACAAAGTCCATAGGAGCCGTTTTGATGCAAAAACAAGAAAATAACGAGTGGACACCGATTGCATACTATAGTAGGATGTTATGACCACAGGAGACTAAGAGGCATAGTCGAACTTGAAATTCTGGCCGTAGTTAGTGCGTTTAAGGCTTTCAATTATTACTTATATAATAAGCAATTCGAGTTTTTACGGATTGCCGGTGAATAAAATATCTTCAAACAACACCGAAGTTATCTCCTAAGTTATTGCAATATAGTCTTGAAATTGTACAATTACAATATACCCCGGTTCATTGCCCAGGTGAGAAAAATCCAAGTTATGTGTTGTCAAGAAATACTGACATTCAACCAACATCAGAGGGCGTCGATTTGGACGCCTTACCAATCAACAAGGAGGACCTGGAAGTGAATATAACATTCGATGACGATGTGGATGTTGCTGAACTTCAAACGAAGGATTCGTTTTTTGGTCCCATCATGAGCGCAATTGAACATCCTGAGAGTGCGGAGACAAAGGCAGAGAAACAGGCGCGCTGGTATGTGATTAAGGACGGAAAATTGTACAGAACTCAAAAGATGGCAAGTGGAATGAAATTCCTTTTATGCATTCCATTTGCATTAAGGGAACAAGTGTTTCGAAATCTACATTGTTCTATCTACGGAGGAGGCCACTATTCTTACACGAAATGTTACAACCGAGCATTAAAATCAGTATATTTCCCTAATATGAAGACGTTTTTCCAGGCGAAGATCAGCCAGTGTGTGAACAGCCAGATCCAGAAGCGGGAAACAGGACAAACACCATTGCATGCACAGGCATATCCTAGTTATATGCCATTCCAGCGTGTAACTATGGAGGAAATTGGGCCTTTTAAACGATCTAAAAATCATCGGAATAAATACGTTTTAGTTTTCGTAGATAACGCCACAAGATATGTGATCGCTCGAGCAGTACCAGCTCTTACAGCAGAAATTATAGCAGAGGTGATATTCGAGGAATTGATTATCAAACACGGTATTCCAGAGATTTTTCCATGGGCAGACTTAGCGCCCATCGCAGCAAGATAATGGAAGAGTTAGCGGAACGATTTGGTATGAAATTACACTTCGCGAATACAGATGCACATTATAGTATTGGGACGGCTGAACGCGCCATCCGTTCGATTCTGCAGATAATGAAACATTATATAGACAGAGAGTTTACCAACTGGGATGAAATTCTTCCATGTATCGTGTTTACGATGAACACTCAAGTTCATGACGGAACGAAACATTCGCCGTATTATTTACTGACAGGACGTGAACCCAGAACGTTTCTCAAAAAGATCTGGACATTTTCTGTGAGTATATAGAGAATGATGCGCGAAAATTGGCATACCAGAATTTACAAAAAAGGTTCAAATCTCAGAAGAAACAGATTGAGAAAAAATATTCCCAACCGACGTTCGATGTAGGTCAAAAGGTATGGATAAGAGAAATGTCACGAGCCGGAATCCCAGCATGTTTTGGGGGAAGGTTTAACATTAGAGGAATTATTTTGGAACGAATGAACAACAATTCGTACAAAGTAAAATATGAAACTGCGAAAGGTCAGGAGAAAGTTGACACGATTGACATTCGAAGAATCAAGCCATTCGTAGGATAAAAGAATGGAGGAAGTGACTACGATGATGCTCAGAGTTCGGATAGTGACAACTAGGAAAGTAAAAATGGAGACTTATGGTTTACGAGATATCGGTTGTTGAAAAAAATATATAAATAATTAAAAGCAAATATATGTTCACAAATCTGGAATATTTAAAATAGAATAACTGTAAACAAAATGGGTTTGTCAGTGCACTGCGAGGTGGACCGCAGGCGAACAACCGAAGTACGTCCGAAGCCGTAGGAAATGTCGGTTTCCATCAGAAAAATCTGAACCGGTAAACATGTATTGTTTACAGTAATTAGAGAAAATAGGACGATAGAGTGTTTATTTAAATTAGAGAATTATAATCGATTAATTGGTGTGTTAAAATATCTGAGGTGCAAATACAACATAAATATATAAATAAATAAAATAACTGTAGAAATAAATAAATAAATAAATAAACAATTAAAGTTATAAATAATTAAAAGATCTAAATTGATTAATAAATAATGTTTTCGTAGGTCCAAGATATATCTAAAGAAATATCACTACCATGAAAGTAATGTTGATATGTTACTAAAAACACCGATAATATATGACAGTAGTATATCTATTATGTATAATGTTATATCAATGGGATATTTGATAAATAACACTAGAATATTTTATGAATTGCCAGAGGCAGTATACTTAGCCGAAGGAAAATACCATTCGTTAGATAAAACAAAATGTGAGTTGAAAAGTTTTCTGTATTTTTGTGAGACTATCACGTTAGACGATGAAGCGAAATGTATAAATAACATTGTGCTGAATAATTCATTGGAAGGATATCAGCAAAATTTGAAAAAATTTTTAGGGAAAGTATTATTTCGATATACACATGCAGGTGTGTGTATTCATCTGTTCAACAAGATGCGTATATGACAAAGGTAGGTGTACATCAAGAGATTACATCCACGAAATTAGAACAAGGGAAAAATAGGTCATATTTTGTTAATTACGATAAATTTGACAACATTATTATTGGTGAATTTGTTATTCCAACTAAACAGATTGTATAAGTACGAAATAAACATATTAAATTGACGGGAAATTGGACAGAGAAACAACTGCATTTTTCTATAAACACACAGGAATTAAATGGGTTGACAGAGAAATTATTAAAATTAAAAGTTGATACGACGGTTCCAGAACTAATTTTAAAGACGGATTATATAATGTATGTGATAGGCGGAGTAATAATTGCATTAATTATTACAACTACGTTGCTTGTAGTATTATATTGTAGACTGTACAAGTCGATTCATAAATATAAAATGCAGAACCAAGAACCATAATAATAATAATAATAATAATAATAATAATAATAATAATAATAATAATAATAATAATTGAGAAGTAATAATATAGAAAATGGATTAGGGAAACAATCTTGTATGCGCCTTGGATTGAGAAAATATAGTGATGAACATTTGTGAGTATGGAGAAGAAAATTATTTCTTTGAAAAAAACGAAATGACAACCTGGAAAATAAATAATGAATTAGGACAATAAACAATTCGAGAAAATATGTGGAAATACTTACCAAACAGGATTGGTAGTAATGAGCCATAAGTCAGTAAGCCTAGACAATAGGACAATAGACCCTAGAGTCGTAGTGTTCATTGGTTTAACGAATAGGAATAACCGAATGGAGGGAGATAAGGTGAAAGTAAAACGTTAACATCCTATAGCCCAGTAAAGCAAAAGAAGTAATAGGATAGAAATAGATAAGCCTAGACCATCATAGACAAGGCTAGAAAACATCAAACAAATATAACAATAACTAGGGTTAATGACAAACAAACATCTGTGAGGCAAGTAGCTGAAAGCTAATAGAAACAACGAGAATAAAAATAGGTTTTAATAAAATAGTCTTAGAGCTAGAAAATAGATAAAATAAAGAATAAGAATATATAGAAGAAGTAGAAGTATAAATAAGTAAGCTTACTAGATAAAATAAATAAGTTAGAAAAAGTAGGTAGAGTTGGAAAAATAATTAAATACCAAGAAGAAAAATTGTAGTACAACATTCAAAAGAGTGACTAATAGACCATAAAATAGTCACAATAGGATTTCTACGTATTGCATCATTACTGTAGTTACGATACAGCATTCAAAATTTTATGTAAACATTGTATTTTGTAGCAAGTTAAATTTTTACAATCAAGTCTTTTTTAAAAAAGAAATGGAAATAAATATAGTCAGTAATAAGAATAATAACATATGAAGAGTACGGGGGAATAACGATGAAAGTCACATTTTCACACTTCGGAGATATTAGCTTTTTAAACTTTGAAACGGTTTATTTTATGCATTTGATACAATGAGCAAGAATAAATGGAATTAAGCATAAGGTCAACAATCTGACAATGCACCAGAAATGTTCCAAGAGGTTATATTTGGTAACAATGGAGAAAATTCAACAATAGCATTGTAACGTAAAAAGAAAAGCGGAAAAAAAGATGAATGTCCAGAAAATTGAGTGAAAAACGATGAAAGTCACATTTCTCTCCTCTAACTTTAAATGAAAATTCTACAGCACTGGAACGGATAAACCACAAAAAGATTTAAAATGATAACAAATCAGAAGTATGCTTCACGCACATAACTACTAATTGGGGAAAACATCTCTGTATGTTCATTCCTGATGCGGTAAATTTGAATAAAACATCACTGACTGCTTTGTGGTAAGAAGTTTAGAGATTTCCTGCAGGTCTTTTCACTTCAAAGCAGATATTGATAACTCATGGGAATACACTTCGCTTGGTAAGAGGAACTCACCCTCCTTCAACCCAAATGATGTCTGCTTCTTATTAATTGCCTCTGTAAGTACCACTGTTTCTCATGCACCTTTATAACTTGATGAGCGCATAGACATAATGCGTGGCTGTTCAATCTCTACTTTGACTTCCTTCAGGGGTCTGGAGGGAACAGGTAACTTCCTTTTGTACAATTCATTAGAGGCAAAGAAATGTGTCCAAGCCTTGAATATCTTCTGTTGGCTCTCGACTACTTGGAATGGGCTAGGTTTGACTCTGCTGGATCGTATGACCTCATACCAATCTGCGGGAACTTCAGTTCGAGAAGAGCGTGAAATGAGTCCCATATTTTTGTCACACTCCAGGTATGAGTGGCCACGTTCTGGAAACGTCATAGTTATCCTGTCCAAACGCTTACAAAATGCAACAACATAATGTATGTATCTAAATACTGTGAAACTTTTGTTTTGACCTGCACAAGAATCACAGAAAATATGCAGATGCCTCACATCATTTGATAGAATTTCAAATATGAAATGGTGGGGCATTGAGACGACTTCATCTGCCCCTTTCTTAGCTACTGTCTCGTCGTCCCCGTAAAAGACTGATTCTCCCGATGGCAGCAGATGAATATTGAATAAATGCACTGTTAGTTGTCGTTTATAATACACAATATTACTAGCTATATTCGAGAGTTGCAAATTCGCCTGAAAATCCATAGCAACGGCTTCTTTTGTGATTTGTGTTGTCGACACTGACGTTTCCTGGAATAAAATGTTTCTGCTCGCCGCAAATGTAGTTCTTTCTTAATACACAAATTATGCAGGTCCTTTTCCTTCTTTCTGCCATCGTCATCTGAGTTCGCTTTGGATGCCAATTCTTCTTGCAATAGTTTCTCTTGCGCCTTCATTGCATCACATGCACAATATGTATCTGAACGGGGATATCCAAACGAAATGTTGTACTCAGTATTGAAAACACACGTGTAACTATCGTATGAAACATGGTTTTTAGGGAGCTTCCTCGTGGCTAAGCGGTTGGCGTACGCGCCTTTGGCGTGGGAGACCAGGGTTCGATTCCCGGCGGGAGCTTATGTGGTTCGCATTCCACGTTAATCAGTATGTCCACGTCTCATATAGCCTCGCTGCTGAAAGGGACGCTAAACTAAAATCAACTCAACTCAATGGTGGTTAGGGTACATTGCTAAAAACATGTGATGCAGCTTCTTACCATTGCGTTCTGCCGGCAGATAAATCTTGGATGATTTCTTCAATGAGTAATGTGCTTTCCGACCTCGAAGAGATTGAATGTGTTTATAAATTTTTGTAAGGTTTCCTAGCGTAAAGAATGTGGTCGATTTTTGTGCTTTCCTCTATCGGGGACTACCGTACCACATTCTTTCAACTGCTCTTAAATAGTCTGTAAAGTTCTCGCTGATATGCCATGAAGGGCCAAAAATGCTTTGTAGCAAACCGGTATTTCGTCCATCACATCATTTCTTTGAACCCTTACTTTGGACTTGTACGCATTATCACGAAGGTGAACCTCATTTTGATTTTTTCGCGGGCGCCTCCTATTCACTAGATTAAATTCAATTAAACCGCTTAAATGGAGCCGTTGAGCACCTCGATCAGGCAAAGAATTGAAATGACTGATGATATTATCCCTGCCACTTCCGTGTACACTTTCAGAACACTTGACTCTTCTACACTTACAGTCTGCACCTGTTTTATGCGTTTGTTGGCGTAATTTTTTGGAAGCGTCCGACACACGTCCATGTCCTCTTCTTTTCTACCCACGTTAATTTGCACCTGGGCACGAGTTAACATCCATGTTAACTCCAAAACCGTGTTATTATTAACGCATTTCTCAGCAACACGACTGCTCTATGTAAAGGTGTATTTCTACTGACAGCTAAAAGCGTCGCGAACCAATCTTATCATTCGATCGAAAGTGTAACAATACAAAGACTTGTTCAGCAGGAAATTGGACTTCCATCGTTTATTCAGCGTATGCTGTGACATTCATCTTTCTTCCCTCTTTCAAGGTTTTTAAAAACTCGTTTTACATGGGACTAAAAGCGTTTCTGTGGAAAATGAATATATGTCCAGAAAGCTCATGCTGACTTCTATCGTTGGCGTCCATAAAATAAAAATCGTTAAAAATGGACTTTCATCGTTATTCCCCCGTACTCTTCATATCAGTAATAACAATTAAATAATAATTAATAATAATTGGAAGGTTCATTAGGTGACAAGTCAGAAGTAAAACTCTGATATTTATGCTCGGAGGACGAGAGATGTGGTTTTTATCATCACAGATAATGTAATAAGCAGCAAGGATGACTGACGAGCTTCACAGCACGGGAGCTGAGATCTGGAATCCCTTCAAACCTCAGAGGGGCGGAGCTTATGGAAAGAAAGATGGAAGCTTTCTTGAAGTCACGCCTTTCCATAATGAACACAGCATTTTTACGCAAATAACGATGCAATATGTAGTAATTCCGAGTTAATAAATGATTTTAATGTTATAGAAAGACAGAAGAGAGTTTAATACATGTATTATTACATAAATACCTACATATGAGTAGTTAAAATCTGTATTTAACTATGTAAATATGAGTGGTAATTGACCTCGGTATGACGACTTTGATAAAAAAGAGAAAATAAGAGAGGAGAAATGAATAGAAGTTATATGTAATAATAGTGGTTTTTAGCACTAGATAGATTACATAAGAATAGAAAAATAGTTCATTGCAAGCAAATATGCATTATTTGTGCATTAAAAGGAAGCAATGTAAAAATAAAGAACGAAAAACTAGGAATATGGAAAACAAAGTTTGAGATTTCACTGATGGTAACCATAGACAGAAATTTAGAAACTTATTAGTTTAAAATAGGTAAGATAGACAAAAATAGACCAAGAATAGAGTCTCAGACCTAGTTATTTTATATTTTACAAAACTATGGAAGCGAAGGCAGTTATGCTAACTATAATTTTGGCAGTTTTAGGGATGTTAGTAATTTTTGTAACGTTAGTGACTGGATATTTATTACATAGACTAAGAAAATTAGACAAAAAGAGAGGAAAGATCTCTAGTAGTGTTCAAATAGAAGACACGGACACGGCCTATGAACAACCAAGGCAAGATTTTCACTATTTAAGCACAGAAATATACGCAAAAATTAATAAACAAAACACTGAAAAACACTTTAAAACACGCACATCAGATCACAGCACTAAAATTATGGAGGGGTCGCAAAGTAGCACAAATATTGTGGGTACACATTCGTCAACAGACACTGATATAAACCATAGTGTTACCGAAAATAACGCGAATTGTGTGAGTGCCGTTAATGGGAATATACACGAACTTTCGTTGCGAAAGTCGAAGAAACTCAAAGAGTATTTCACACCCTGCGAAATTCCCATGATTTAAAAAGTACGAATTTGGAGGAGAACTACACGAGCTCCAACACACATCGAGAAGGTCCGAGTACTGATGCCACGTAAAGGCGTCAAGATCACGGCCAAGGGCATTCAAAATTTCAGACTTAGCAATTTGTGGCATGGTTAGAATTCAGAGTTGCTAACCTCATGAAACTTAATTGTGATTTTTGGTGTATTGCAAATTCAGTGCTGTTTTAAAAAATTTTCTAGCATACTGCGAAATGCAATAATGCTATAGGGAAGTGTGCAAATTTATTTTATGTGTGTTATTTATGTTTAAATTGCAAGTTAGTGATGTGATAATTAATAAACAAGACAGAAAGACTTGTAGTAGAATTAACTGAATTGGAAACTATGGTTTGAACTTTGAGACAGCAACCAGTGGAAAATTTCAATAAAAAGTGAGAAGAGCTAATAAGAAATACATATATGTATTTTCACTGGGTGTACTGAACACTATGCAGTACAAGGTAAAT
Organism: Thermobia domestica; assembly: GCF_964235325.1. NCBI lineage: Eukaryota > Metazoa > Arthropoda > Insecta > Zygentoma > Lepismatidae > Thermobia > Thermobia domestica. The sequence goes on along the minus strand of NC_137466.1, from coordinate 200,432,245 downwards.
GTCGATAGATGGCATGAGAGTACATTCTTATTACTCAAATGCATGCAATGAATATTGAAGAAACAAATAAGTAAATGAACATATTTTGAAATTAGAATTAACCTGTATGTTATACATAAAATATAATATATGAATATGTGTAATAAAGATATGGTAATGGAAAAAATAAAATATATACAGTAAGGATAAAAAATGATAAGTGATGGGAGCGATTTATAATTTTAATGTATTAACTTTGCTGAAATATGTATTAATTTTGTTGTTAATTGTTGAATCGATTTCCGAAAGGAAATCTAATCGAGAACGGAGCTCCCTCAGTTTTGAGGGGGGGCATGTAGATACATATTAAAAGATAATAATATTTTATTAGGTGATTGGGATAATTATTGTTTAAAAGTCAAACTTAAGCTCAGAATATTAGAACGATGTTGAATTGACATGTGTGGCACGTGTTATTGTTTTTGTCTGTCTGTTTCTGTAAGCTGTTGCACATGGTTATGTTTATGTTTTGATACTCGTGAAATCCTGGCGAGACGCTAACTCGCAGGATTATGTAAATAGAAATTAAGAAAATGAATGTCAGCTTGATATGTGTAATGAAACCATTTGTTAACATTGACACAATTCGGATATGGCATAATATTCAGATTCGCAGAGATTGACAGTCTGGGAATTCGGTCGCGATGTAATACGGTCTGAAACCAAGGTTTGACCAATATCTGAGGTAAACAAAGTCGAATCACGAAATGACGAATTCCATCGTCTGCGGAAAGAAACAAAAACCCAGATTTGGATGGAATCAGGGGCAGAAGCAGATCAGACGCAGAGGATCAGATCAGACGCGGCCGATCAGACACCGAGTAGACGGAGAGCAGAAGTAGATCGGAAGTCGATCTTAGTCTGGAATTCCAAGTACTACGAACAACCATCTATTAATGGTTGGCCATTAGTCGGCTAACTGTGGAAGCCGAGTCGCCGATACAAACATTGTCCTGAGAGACAGAGATAGCCCAGCAGTGGATATTCGTCGTTCCAGCCTGAAGCTTGAATACCAAGGTATGTGTACCTTAGTTATGTGTGTTATTCGCGATCGAAGCTCCAGACATTTGACTTGCTGTGATTTGAACAATTAAGTCTTATCTATTAAGTCCCACACACTTACACTATTACATTCACTGTTAAAATACATGCATTTTAAATGAATTAAAGTGTTTCTGTGTTATACTAGAATCGGTGTGTTATCGGTAGTACCTTATAGGATGTGTGAAAGATATAGGAACACACAACTATTTTACTAGAACTTACACTAGTTTCAAGCTCTTCTGGTTGCGTGATATTCACTTTATTGGATGGAACAGCAAACCGATGTATGGATTATGCTCTGAATTTAGAATTCTTTTCTTAATTGTCGGAAACTTTATATTTGTGATTCCTTGGAAATCTTGTCATTGCGTCTGAACGGAATGAACGTTTATTGCATGATAACACTAGTTAACAAAGGTTTCGTTACATAAAAGGAAATACCTGTTCTTAAAGGAACTTTTTGTGCTGAATTCGAATATGCACTCGGTTTTTCTCCATCACGTACGATTTTCCCGTAACAGAGGGATTTTCGGGAAAATCCAACAAAAATTTCCCTTTTCGTTTATTTTACACCCCAAGATCTTGTCCCCTTGCATATACTAACATAGAAATTATACCTAAGTATACTTTGATTCATATTTAACAAACCCTCCAAGTTTCGTAATAATCGCTTTATTCTTTCTAGAGAAAAAAATATGTTTGTATGTATACTGTGTGTACTGTTTATTGCACCTTATAGTAATGCTTTCAGATCTCTTAAGTTGAGGTAAAACTTTTGCTTTATTGCCACAAACACATATATAAAATATAATACAATATAATTTACAAGTGTGACAATTTACAATAAACAATAATACAAATGTACCAAAAGGTCATGAAAAGACAATCAAAACTACCACAATATATGAAACTTCCATTGGGTTACAAAAACGTACACTACTTCCTTCTTTTGTAAGAAATGTTGCATTCTCTAACAAGACCACAACAATAGTCCCCCATCATTGAAGGATCCCATCGTCCCTGGTACCTTTTCTCCATTGCCATTATATCTTGGTGGAATCTTTCCCCCTGTTCGTCGCTGAGAGCACCTAACCTTCTTATTTAATTTATGAATATTAGTAGAAAAAAAATAAAAAGGAAAGAAGCTGAGGTGGGAGTGCAAAAAGTGGATTTTTAAAGACATCCTACAACCCAACTCTTTGTATTTCTGTATCATGTCCTGTACGATTTCTGTGTAACTCTCAGCTTTGTTATTGCTCAGAAAGTTTCGCAAAACACACTTAAATGCTGTCCAGGCAGCTAGCTCAGCACTGTTTAACTTGCTGTCAAAGCTATCATCAAGCATTAATTTCCTAATTTGGGGACCAATAAACACTCCCGCTGAAATCTTAGCATCACTCAGGTTAGGGAACTTATCTCGCAAATACTTGAAACCTTCACCAGATGTGTCCATGGCTTTGACAAAGTTTTTCATAAGTCCTAACTTGATATGAAGTGGCGGTAGTAATATCTTATTAGGATCTACCAAAGGAGCGTATTTGACGTTGCATTCTCCAGGTACGTAATTCACTCTAGGTTCCCATTCCTTCACTTCATATTGTTTGTCATCAGCTCGGCTATCCCATAAACATAAAAAACATTGGTACTTCGTGTAACCGCACTGCAGTCCTAATAAAATACCAACTACCTTGAGATCACAACATATTTGCCAACAATGGTCCTTGTAATTTATAAGATTTAGCAAAGTTGACATGGTATCATAGGATTCCTTAATCTTCACTGAGTGCACAAGTGGTATAGAAGGTTTTTTATTTCCATTATGTAAAAGGACAGCTTTAAGGCTGACCTTTGACGCGTCGATAAATAACCTCCATTCTTCTGGAACGTAAGGAATTCCTAGCTCCGCCATCAACCCATTTATATCCGTACATACGCACACATTATCTTGCATTGAGAAATAGCCTGAAAATTGAACATGCCTTTTTCTGTACACTGATATGTTCATTTCTGCATCCAATAAGTTCCACTGCTGGAGCCTTGATCCCAGAAGTTCCGTCTCTTGTTTTGTCAGGTGCAAATCACGGACTAGGTCATTAAGTTCACATTGCCGGATGAAATGTGGCTCGCGAACACAGTCAGGGATAAACGTTGGATCCTTGGATGTACATGTTGATGTCGATGGTTCATCAAGGTCATGATCATCATCAGAGTCTTTTGGCCATATCTCTTGCCAGTTGGTAGGGGGCTCGGGAAGTGGAAGTTCATCCCCGTGCGGAATAGGTCTAATTGCGGATTTAACGTTGGGATAACTTATTGTGTATTTGCTTTTTTTTAGAATGTCCCTTAACTACTGTGAGACAAAAATAACAATCATCCAGATGGTTGGTGGGTTCTCTCCACACCATTGGTACAGCAAATTTCATGAACCTCCGTTTCCCTTTGGCCCATGCAAGTAAAGTGACGTAGCACGACGCACAAATTATGTAGGGTGCCCAAGTGTTGTCCTGATCTCCCACACGACATCCGAAATATATATAATATGCTAGTTTCACCGATGGCGTAATGGATCTACACTGTCCTTTAACTACAAACTGGCCACACACATAACAAAAACTATTTGGTGAGTTAACACACGAACGCCGTCCTCTTGACGCCATTGTACTGATCACAAACTAAACTTCTGGTCTTAGTTGGGTATAATGCCGTTAAGATCAAACATGAAAGCACTCTTAGCAGCAAAGACAACTTTGAAAGTGAAGTAGTGTTAAATCACACGTCAATATAAAACTGTACAAAACTCCCTCACCAGGTGTCAAGAACACAAGAAAGAAAGAAATGCGCGGGGGGAGGGGGAAACGATACCGTAGTGGAAAATTCAGACTGCATTAGTTCATTGCTGTCAACAATGAGTCTGTATTCCATTCTTTCTTTCTTTTGCATTCTGTTACATTTGATAACAAATATTGATAACCATTTCATGAACAAAACGAAAAAACTTGAACTTTATATATATGTATTAAGATATACATATACTGTACGTTTAAAAAATATATACGTTGGAAGTACATTCTATTTTTATACACGTTTCTAATTTACAGAGAGCAATACAAGTGTGTTGTTGACTATTGTAAATATTCATTTTTATGTCTGTGTTTGTAGTAATAAAGCAAATCGTTTTTACCCCAACTCAGGAGATCTGAAAGCATTACTATCAGGTGCAATAAACAGTACACACAGTATACATACAAATATATTTATTTCTCTAGAAAGAACAAAGCGATTTTTACGAAACTTTTAGGGTTTATTAAATATAAATCAAGGTATACTTAGGTATAATTTCTATGTTACTATATGTAAGGGGACAGGAGCTAGGGGAATAAAATATCTGAAAAAGGGAAATTTTTTAGGGAATTTCCCGAAAATCCCTCTGTTAGGGAAAACTGTACGTGATGGAGAGAAACCGAGTGCATATTCGAATTCAGCGCAAAAAGTTCCTTTAAGATCAGGTGATTTTTCTCATGTAACAAACAAAAAGTTTAAATTTGTTAACTAGTGTAATTATTGTTCCTGTATATGAAATAGATATCTGTACACTGAATAAAAGTATGAATACAGAAATATTAGTTTTACCGATAGTCTCATTAGGAATTGCAGTAAGAATCTCATGCACTAGAGGTTACAGTCGAATACTTAATATTATTTTAAGTTTAACGTTCTATGATTGTGTCTGCGAGGGTAAAGGACACGCTGATGATGAGGAATGAATGAAATGTGGAAGGAAACGGTAGAACTCTGAGAAAATCCTCTATGCACGATGTTTGCCCTCATTACAAACATATATGGTCCAGAATTAAACCAAGAGTATTGGCGCTACTAATTAGGCTGTGTGTTCCCTATAACTAAGAATAGAGGATATTTTTTGTTTGAAAAGATTGTTGATAATTGCAGGGCTGAAAAGTTATCCACTTTATGTGATAGACGGTGTTGCAGAACTATTTATATATTATCTGGTCTTAAGACTTACAATTGATTACAGTACTAAGACTATTTATTTATGCGAAGATCTTAGTTGAGACCTTTTATGGAGAGGATTTAGCTTAACCGCTTAACTTATAATTTTCTTCGCAAAAGTCGTTCAAAATTTTATAATTTTTTGGTTTATTTTTTTTTGTACGTTGAAGATAGAGGTACGTGGAAGCAAACATTACTAAAACTGTCTAAAATTTAGGCCCGAATTAGGCATTTGAAAATCACCGATTTTAAAACCACGATTATATTCGTTCGTAATAACAGCAGATGTATCTTATTGTTAGTCTTACTTTTTAAAACACTTTTCGTGTACATGAAGCGACAACGAATCTTTTACAATGTTTTACTCAGTTTGTTCAATTTATTTGAACTACAAGCTGATCAAAATTGATATTTAATTTTTCCGGCAAGAAATATTAAAATCCCGAATATTTGCGTTCCGCAATAAACATTACCAAATCACACTAGCATTTGAGAAAAAGAAACAGTGCGGAAAATGAGTACAGTATAAGTAGATATTCCATTCAATCTACTACCAACTTTTGCAAAAAATACTATTATTTTAAAGAGAAATAACAGAAATGATTTCTCGGTACCATGTAGTTACGCTTTCATTTTTAGTTCCGTTATTTAGTCAATAAGCATTGGCCTCCAATGCAAAATATTAGCCGAAAATAGTTAAATGAATCTTACCCAAGGGCGCCGATCCTGGGGGCCGGGGGCCCCCACAAAGTTCATGTGGGCCCCCTAGTGTATTTATGAATATACAATATTTGGGATAATTTGAATGCAATTTGTCTTAACATCCTCATATATACATCATCTGCGTCTGAATGGGCCCCCCAAATTTACAGAGAAATCGGTGCCCTCGATCTTACCCATATCTATCGGACACCCATATACAGTAGAGCGTCGATTATCCGAACGTCGGTCAACCGAACGACCGCTTAACCGAACTGTGTACTCGCTCGCACCTGTTACTCTCCCACCCTATTGTTCATGCAAAATGCGTATGTAATATGTACATATTTTTGTTTAATAAACTGTACCACATACTATATATTCCTACTAAAGTTGCCTTTGTACGTTACTTTGTAATACTTAAAGAGATGCTTGTTTTTATGAATAAATTTACTGTACAGTACTTCTTTTTGGCAAATAAACATGTACAGTTCGATTATCCGAACAAACCAGTTTTCCGAACACCCATGTCCCCCAATTACTTCGGATAATCGACGCTCTACTGGACTCAACTGCGTATGGCAAACGTAAAGCGTCGCCATTTAAATTTATATTCAGATCCTTTTTCTTTGCACGAATATATTCGTGATCATAATTTTAGAAAAAAACCGTAATAATTCGTGGTTTTAAGTTAAGCGGTTAAGCTTGTTGATGAATACATTATTACATTTTTAAATTAATATAGTGAGAATATTTAAACTTGCGCCCTCAAGTGGAGGCGAATTAACACTTGACACTTTGGTAAACACTTGAATGTGCTAACTGATTATTTATTCCTAATACTGCACAACAATATTTTATTACATATGCTTTTATTTCACTCGATTTATATACATTTAAATCACTGAGAGAACCATGGTAGGTAAAAATTGTTTTTGTCTCAAAATTTTATGTTACGTGTCTCGATTGTTTATTGTAAAAAATATTTTCTCACGGAGTATATGTGAAATTTGATTCTGTCTAAGGTTAGAATATATCGTTATTGATAGAGTATTTGACAGTTTTAATTGATGTTGTGAACCAGAGATTCAAACATTGACATGTGATGTGTATATATGTAACTCACTGATATTTGATATATTGTAGATATATTTAAATTTATAATACAAGAGAATAATAGAATTTGATTTGATTTTAGGCTTAACGTCCCTTTCAGCAGCGAGGCTACATGAGACGGAGACAGAATATTAGTATTTGGCATACCTTATATTATATTTATGCTGTAGAATGTTATTCCTCAGAACCATTATATGAAGATTTGGTTGACTACTACACTTGTATTTGTTGAAGTAGGTTCTTTAGGAGATTATTTTTTGTATAGAGATACAGATTAAGTACATGATATTACTGTATGATGGTGAAAATGATTGATACTTTATTGTTGGGATAATAGATATATGATTATTTAGTTTGTAGGAAAAGAATTTATGGAAACTTGTCTGTATTAAGATTTCAGATTGTAAGATAGAACTTTGATGCTATGTAGCTTACGTATAGATGATGATTACAGCTTGTCGAACTATATACACACTATTTAAACCTGAAAACTATTTACTGTGTTATATTAATATAACAATACCAGAAACAACTACAAATTAATTTGTTATAACTTATTATACCTTATTAGAAATACCTTATTATACCTTGTTAGAAATATTTTATCAGAACTGCTAAATATATTTGAAATAAGATTGAAGACTAATTAACTATGCTTGAATTTAGCAATGATTGATATTTGCTTACTATATTGACGAGCTTTAGTTATGTGTTATGATACCTTCACTGATTTAGTACTTTATTTGTAACCTGTGTTGCATACATTCTAGGATAAATTAAGTTATTCCGACTATTTGATTGTAGATATTACCGTACGACTAGAATGTTTACTAGAATGTTGTTTACTGCATTAGTCACTTATTTATGTTAGATAGGAGGCAGCGCAACTAGCGACAACTATTGACTTATTTGAGCTATTAATTGCATGAATGTCAGATTGAATTGTTTTACTTCTAAAATAGTTGTTTATTAAATCGTAACTACCTTTAAAAATAACTGCATAGTAACAAGATAGATAGGCATTAAATACGAGACACCATACCCCATTAACATGTAGTACATAGTGTTTAAATTACCAGATTCATGACTGACAGACTAAGACGGTTTGCTTTCATAGTAAAAGACTAATTGTTTTGAATAACTAGTCAATAATTAAATAAATAATAATGGATATGCATTATATGTTTGCTTTACATAACTTTATATTTTATTTATCTTGCTGTTTATATTAACTTGTTATTGTAGACATTTTCATTTGTTAAAGAAATCTGATAAGACAAATATAATTGTATAAATGTAGGTAAATTGAAATTAAATATTTATTGCCTACATATTGAATAAGTGTTGGTTTGATTCACGAGCTGATGACGAGTGAGAATTTTATATATTTATATGAGTGGAAAGTATATGATAGATACAAACACACATTAGTATTGAATATGCATAGCATTAAGGATAACTTTTACGAATATGGACTAATTTTTGTACTGAAGATCACTTACCTTATAGAACAGAAGTATTTTTTAAAAAATACAGGAAGTTTCACGAGTCATAACGAATATTTACAACTAATTGGTAATATTATACTGATGAGACTCGAGTTCAGGATGTGGAGATATATCAGGAAAATGTGATGGGTGAGAAATGTATTTATATTCTAACTCGTGAAGACTCTTTATGTCTCTGTTTAATATGGACATTAAGTATTTTTTATTTTAGATTGATTACAGACAAAATTATAGACTATTTTCACTACTGATGAATTAGATGGTAATTTTATTGTATTATAGATTACGACATTTACAGTATTAATTAATCTGAAATTTGAAATCCTCCCAAGACAATGTTTGTGAATGGATGAATGTTATGATCATTTATAAATGTTTTAATAAACGTATTTTAATCAAAGGATCAACACAATGTAGGATTTGTTCATAGTTTCAACACATACAAAGAATTATCCAATTATTAATAAACTATAGGCACTTTTTTCATCTTACATAATAGTTTTTGAGACTATATTGACATGAACAATTGCATAGAATTGTTTTCATTATGAAGATTCCTTCATTTTTTCTGCAAGATATGTTTATGTTACATTTGTTGACCGTATCTGTTCAGTATAGTGACAAATTTTTTAACTGCATGGTGACATTTGAATGAAAATTATAAAATCTTGTCAATCAATTTGCTTATTAGACACTTATGATTATTACCACTCTTACTATCGCTTCCAGTTCTTTTATGTAGAAAGAAAAATTGATCTCAGCAAATTGGGCTTTGTGTGCTAGGACAGTACATCCTGTTTTGCTGTTCTAATCTTGTTTTAGTATTTTAATCTATGTTATTGCATTAGATGATAAATAAGGTTTTTCTTTTTACACATTAAATTACAAAATTTGCACATATTACTGTATACTATAACGAAATGTAGGGATATGTTACTTACAACATGAAGACATTATTCATTTGTGTGGAATACAGATATTTATTTTTCATTTTACTCTTAGAAATATAACATGTATATACATTAACAGAAATTATTTGCAAAAGCTCAACTAACATTTATTGAAGAATTACTAGCAGTTTTTATTATATATATATATATATATATATATATATATATATATATAATAAAAACTGCTAGTAATTCTTCAATAAATGTTAGTTGAGCTTTTGCAAATAATTTCTGTTAATGTATATACATGTTATATATATCACTTTGCTATACTAAATATTTTGCATTTTTTATTAAATAAATTATGTTTATGTTCTTTGGAACAATATTAACCATCTGTTATTGTATATATTTGTTCCTTTGACATTTTGTTTAGACTTCAACAGTTTGATACATACGTAATGTCTGTTTACTTTGATGTTTTCTTCGTAAAGTAATGGTACAAACTTAAGTTCACATAGTTCGTATTGATTATATATATTTTTGTTTTACTTTATCATAACATAGCAGGGAATAATCATGTATACAACAATTACATTCAGGATAGAATTATTGCTTATACAGTACATTTTTTTTTATCAGAAAGCTGTAGTCTTAAATTTGTTCGAACTTGATTAGATAGAATTTCAATTTTTATGCACTTTATCCTGTTTGATAGTTGAACCATACGACATTTTACTATTAACTTAAACAAAAATATAGTCTTTTAACTTATGTCCATGACTATATTCTTTAGTTTAAGAGAGAGAAGGATGATTAATGCAACTGCTTGATGACGAAAGAAATGTAGGAAAGAGAATGCAGTAGGAAATTAATCTTTCATGGAAAACTATACTGATACGATGTTATTCAACACAAAATATTTTACCTATGATATTGAATTAAGAACCTTGTACACTAGAGCTAAGTGATATACTATTTTATTGTGCTACTATCCAGCAGCTTAAGCAATTAAAATGATTAAACAGAGAGAGCATACTTTTGGGCAGAAGATATTGATACATTTCTTAGTATGGATATTGCTGATACGATGTTTCAATGCTATACATATTAGCTTCTCCATGATGATGCAACTGTAAGTTTCTTTCTGAATCGAACTTTTTACGTGAAGATTGGACTGAAACAAGTTGTTTTCACCATTATTATTTAACTTTGTTTGGAGTATACTATAAGAAAAATTAAAAAAAAACATCAGAGCTTAGAGCTGCAAGGTATTTATGAAGTTACGATGCATAGTGATCTTGTAAATACATTACATGTTGATAAGAATATAATAGAAAAATTCAGAAAACTTATTAAATGCTGCAGGAATTAAACTTATTAACTGCAGTGAAAACTAAATACATGGAAGTTTGTGATTGTAATACTGTAAATTATGATGCTGCATTAAAATATCAAATAATACTTTTGAGAAAATATAGTTCAAATATCATACACTAATATTAACAGACCAAAAGCATATTCATGGAAAATTAAATGTAGACTAAAGCTAGGGAATTCGTGATACTATTCAGTTCAGAATATGTTCTTGTCCTGAATTTTCCCGGGGAATTTGAAGCTTAAAATATATATGTAACCGTAATCATTATTATTGTCTTGTATGCTTGCGAAACAAAGGCGCTTACTCTGAGGGATGAACATAAACTGAAAGTATTGAAAACAAGATCCTAAGACGAATGTTTGGATGGAAGAGGAATGGGAAATGGGGGAAGGGTGAAAATTTCATAATAATGAACTGCAAAATTTATACTGTTTACCAAACAGCGTTAGGATCACCAAGTTAGGAGACTCCGGTGATCAGATCATGTACTCAGAATGGAAGAAAGTAGGAACGCTTTCAAAGTTCTAACTGGAAATTCAATGGGAAAACGACCATTAGGAAGACCAGGGAGCAGGTGGAAGGACTACGTTAAGACGGATCGCTAGAAATAGGAATACAAAGTATAAACTGAATCTAGATGGCTCTGGACACAAATTGACAGAGAACTTTTTTGTGGACACGGCACTAAACCTTAGGTTTCATAGACCATAGACTTAGTTAATATGTTAAACTGCTATATACTAAACATTATTCAGATACAATTAGAAATACACTTTGTTAGCGTTGACACATCAATTAGAACTTATAGAAAAGAAAGTTTGAACTTTATGAAACGAGGAAGACAATATTTTTTATATATCTAAGCAACGCGAAACGTTTTCTTACGAAGACACGTTAGAGATGAAGAGAAACATATACTTGTTGTAGGGAGAGACATCTGAAGAATAGAGTGGATATGAAAATATTTTATATATATTGTAATGTGATGTTTGAAATTAACTTGACATTATTCAGAGAATTGAACAGAAGGCGAAAATATTGATTTTTAAGGTTGCTAGATCTGTAGTATATGATGACTGCATTAAACCATGTAATACTAGGTTGTCCATTTTCTGGCAGTTGTTTATGTTTCATCGCTTATACTGATGTCATTTCATCATACATTCTTTCTTTGATATAAAAGCAAAAAATCAGTGTTACATTCACGCGTTTTAATAAATCAAATAAGTCAATAGTTGTCGCTAGTTGCGCTGCATATCTAACATAAATAAGTGACTAATGCAGTAAACAAAGGCGCCTCCATAAATGTTAACCAAATATATCTTATTATAAAAGCAAAACATAGCCGTCTGTCAATCACACTTAAATAGCTTAAAACAAAATAATAACTCTCACTAGTTGTGCTGGACCGGCTATCTATTAAAATAAATGTCTGTGATGTACTCTTCAGCTAGCATTACATAAAATTCAAACCATTTATATTATAATATAAAAAACAATACAGGTCATTCTGTTAGTTATGTTCTAATAATTCAAATAGGTTAATACTTGTCACTAGCTGCGTTGCCTTGTATCTATTCTAAATAGATATGAATATTCCAACAACCATCAGTCAATCCATAATATTCTAAACTATTTAGTTCTTATTATAAAACCAACACATAACAATATATCCCTCAAAATCGTAATAATTCATAACCATAGCATTACGTAGTGAAACCTATAATTCCAAGTACATAATAAGTCTCTACAGTATATTTTCTCTGTTATCAACTCAAAAATTAAAAAGTCTCTTCAAATGTATAATAATATTGGTCATAGTTAATACTGTTACTTGATTCCTCCAACCAGGCAAATCTAAATGCTATTAATAAGTAAGCCCTTTATAGATAATTAAAGGAATCAGTATCACCAAGTATTTATAAAATAAGGTACTTCTATCTGCTAATTGCAATACAAATAAATTAAAGTTATATAGGTAGCATATCTCCAATCTAGTATAATAGCTGTCACTATTGTACAAATCAATTGTCCTTGCTCTTAAAACTTGGTAACCATCTACTTCTTAAAATAAAAGTAGTAATTTCAAATCTACAAACTATGGTCTGAACTTGTGTTCGTAGTAAGTCGTAGTTAAAGTATTGGTTATCAATACTTAATACTTAATATTGTGTCATATTTCAAATATAAAATACATTCTAGTCATACTGTAATATCTACAATCAAATAGTCAGAATAACTTAATTTATCCTAGAATGTATGCAACACAGGTTACAAATAAAGTACTAAATCAGTGAAGGTATCATAACACATAACTAAAGCTCGTCAATATAGTAAGCAAATATCAATCATTGCTAAATTCAAGCATAGTTAATTAGTCTTCAATCTTATTTCAAATATATTTAGCAGTTCTGATAAAATATTTCTAACAAGGTATAATAAGGTATTTCTAATAAGGTATAATAAGTTATAACAAATTAATTTGTAGTTGTTTCTGGTATTGTTATATTAATATAACACAGTAAATAGTTTTCAGGTTTAAATAGTGTGTATATAGTTCGACAAGCTGTAATCATCATCTATACGTAAGCTACATAGCATCAAAGTTCTATCTTACAATCTGAAATCTTAATACAGACAAGTTTCCATAAATTCTTTTCCTACAAACTAAATAATCATATATCTATTATCCCAACAATAAAATATCAATCATTTTCACCATCATACAGTAATATCATGTACTTAATCTGTATCTCTATACAAAAAATAATCTCCTAAAGAACCTACTTCAACAAATACAAGTGTAGTAGTCAACCAAATCTTCATATAATGGTTCTGAGGAATAACATTCTACAGCATAAATATAATATAAGGTATGCCAAATACTAATATTCTGTCTCCGTCTCATGTAGCCTCGCTGCTGAAAGGGACGTTAAGCCTAAAATCAAATCAAATTCTATTATTCTCTTGTATTATAAATTTAAATATATCTACAATATATCAAATATCAGTGAGTTACATATATACACATCACATGTCAATGTTTGAATCTCTGGTTCACAACATCAATTAAAACTGTCAAATACTCTATCAATAACGATATATTCTAACCTTAGACAGAATCAAATTTCACATATACTCCGTGAGAAAATATTTTTTACAATAAACAATCGAGACACGTAACATAAAATTTTGAGACAAAAACAATTTTTACCTACCATGGTTCTCTCAGTGATTTAAATGTATATAAATCGAGTGAAATAAAAGCATATGTAATAAAATATTGTTGTGCAGTATTAGAAATAAACAATCAGTTAGCACATTCAAGTGTTTACCAAAGTGTCAAGTGTTAATTCGCCTCCACTTGAGGGCGCAAGTTTAAATATTCTCACTATATTAATTTAAAAATGTAATAATGTATTCATCAACAAGCTTAACCGCTTAACTTAAAACCACGAATTATTACGGTTTTTTTCTAAAATTATGATCACGAATATATTCGTGCAAAGAAAAAGGATCTGAATATAAATTTAAATGGCGACGCTTTACGTTTGCCATACGCAGTTGAGTCCAGTAGAGCGTCGATTATCCGAAGTAATTGGGGGACATGGGTGTTCGGAAAACTGGTTTGTTCGGATAATCGAACTGTACATGTTTATTTGCCAAAAAGAAGTACTGTACAGTAAATTTATTCATAAAAACAAGCATCTCTTTAAGTATTACAAAGTAACGTACAAAGGCAACTTTAGTAGGAATATATAGTATGTGGTACAGTTTATTAAACAAAAATATGTACATATTACATACGCATTTTGCATGAACAATAGGGTGGGAGAGTAACAGGTGCGAGCGAGTACACAGTTCGGTTAAGCGGTCGTTCGGTTGACCGACGTTCGGATAATCGACGCTCTACTGTATATGGGTGTCCGATAGATATGGGTAAGATCGAGGGCACCGATTTCTCTGTAAATTTGGGGGGCCCATTCAGACGCAGATGATGTATATATGAGGATGTTAAGACAAATTGCATTCAAATTATCCCAAATATTGTATATTCATAAATACACTAGGGGGCCCACATGAACTTTGTGGGGGCCCCCGGCCCCCAGGATCGGCGCCCTTGGGTAAGATTCATTTAACTATTTTCGGCTAATATTTGCATTGGATGCCAATGCTTATTGACTAAATGACGGAACTAAAAAAAAAAAAAGCATATCTACATTGTACCGAGAAATCATTTGTCTGTTATTTCTCTTTAAAATAATAGTATTTTTTGCAAAAGTTGGTAGTAGATTGAATGGAATATCTACTTATACTGTACTCATTTTCCGCACTGTTTCTTTTTCTCAAATGCTAGTGTGATTTGGTAATGTTTATTGCGGAACGCAAATATTCGGGATTTTAATATTTTTTGCCGGAAAATTTAAATATCAATTTTGATTAGCTTGTAGTTCAAATAAATTGAACAAACTGAGTAAAATATTGTAAAAGATTCGTTGTTGCTTCATGTACACGAAAAGTGTTTAAAAAAGTAAGACTAACAATAAGATACATCTGCTTTTATTACGAACGAATATAATCGTGGTTTTAAAATCGGTGATTTTCAAATGCCTAATTCGGGTTTAAATGTTAGACAGTTTTAGTAATGTTTGCTTCCACGTACCTCTATCTTCAACGTACAAAAAAAATAAAATAAAATAAACCAAAAAATTATAAAATTTTGAACGACTTTTGCGAAGAAAATTATAAGTTAAGCGGTTAAGCTAAATCCTCTCCATAAAAGGTCTCAACTAAGATCTTCGCATAAATAAATAGTCTTAGTACTGTAATCAATTGTAAGTCTTAAGACCAGATAATATATAAATAGTTCTGCAACACCGTCTATCACATAAAGTGGATAACTTTTCAGCCCTGCAATTATCAACAATCTTTTCAAACAAAAAATATCCTCTATTCTTAGTTATAGGGAACACACAGCCTAATTAGTAGCGCCAATACTCTTGGTTTAATTCTGGACCATATATGTTTGTAATGAGGGCAAACATCGTGCATAGGGAATTTTCTCAGAGTTCTACCGTTTCCTTCCACATTGTCATTCCACTGTTTCATTCATTCCTCATCATCAGCGTGTCCTTTACCCTCGCAGACACAATCATAGAACGTTAAACTTAAAATAATATTAAGTATTCGACTGTAACCTCTAGTGCATGAGATTCTTACTGCAATTCCTAATGAGACTATCGGTAAAACTAATATTTCTGTATTCATACTTTTATTCAGTGTACAGATATCTATTTCATATACAGGAACAATAATTATCATGCAATAAACGTTCATTCCGTTTAGACGCAGTGACAAGATTTCCAAGGAATCACAAATATAAAGTTTCCGACTATTAAGAAAAGAATTCTAAATTCAGAGCATAATCCATACATCGGTTTGCTGTTCCATCCAATAAAGTGAATATCATGCAATCATAAGAGCTTGAAACTAGTGTAAGTTCTAGTAAAATAGTTGTGTGTCCCTATATCTTTCACACATCCTATAAGGTACTACCGATAATAAATACAAAGTTTAATTAGTAAAATTGACGCTTAACTTGACATAATCCGTAACGTAGCCATTATTTTGAATACAACTTGCATTAAGTTAGATATAAAAATATTAAATTCGGTTCTTATACCGTAAATGTATATGCAATAATGTGGTAAATTAAAAAATGCAGCGTTCTTTTTATACTAAATAGAAAAAAATAGTATCTAACAAACCAAAAAAATGTATATATTTTAAAAATCCGCCCTCCAAAATACCTAAAATACAATTTCAGTTTCAAATATAGGCATTCTATGTATGGAATGCCTATTCTTATACATATGCAACATGAAATCTAAACCGCACGGCATTAGGTTGGTAAAAAAAATCTTCTATGCATTTTCAAATTGTTTGTTCGTTTTTGCCGATTATATAACTGTTAGGATACACACAGACACACACACACACTAAACATTAAAAATCTAAATAACACAATCCCACAGTAAACTAAAATCATATGCTCTCCGCAGTTAGTAATAAAAATTATCAACTGTATTATGCATATCAATTAGTGTAACGTGTAATTTCACATTTAAATAATAGGGCATGCAATAAAAACGATGGCATCTATATGTTAAGTACTGTGATTTGTATGTCCAGTTTCATATACTTAAAAACGCAATCACCTATTTATAATAATTTCCTGTAACATACAAAAAACTAAGTCTCTCTTCCAGCCATATATATCATGACAGAGTAGTAATTCAAAAAGCCTAAGTTCCAATCCATTTTACGTAATACTTATTTTCATAATTCGAATAATAATAATAATAATAATAATAATAATAATAATAATAATAATAATAATAATAATAATAAATGAAAATAAATGGAAATTCCCATTCAAACTGTATTATCAATCCGAAATGTTGTGTAAAAGAACATAGTTTAAACTTGCAAAGAGCAGAAAATATCCTACAATCAAATGCTGTGCCTGCAATCAGTGTCAAATAAGCCATGCTTCCGGAAAAGAGCGACATATAAGTACCAGCATACAACGTCAGCTTGTAAACATAGCTAATTTCGGATAGCGCCACGTATCATAGAAATATCCACATTGCAATAATAAATTTTTCGTATTTTTAAAAAATTTTCTTACCGCTGTGGCTCAGTGGTAGAGCGTTCACCTTTTGTGCATGGGGTCCTTGGTTCGATCCCAGCTCGTGCCTAGTGAAGTTTGTGGTGGATAAACACCGTGTGCATGGGTTTCCTCGCTGTTCTCCCGTTTCCTCCCACTTTCTTCGTTCCACCATTTCATTCATTTCTCATCATCTCCGTCTCCTTTAGCCTAACCGGCATAAGATTTCATTTAACGCTGCGCACTCCACGTTCAGGAAGAAATAGACTCTTTACCGCTCAGCCGCAGTTTTTCCAGCGCCAGCAGATAATTTTCTAAATAGTTTACATATTCCACCCTCCTCTGTTTTGCCAGAATCGTTCTTAAATATAATAAAAATAAGGAAGTAAATCTACACTCAATACCTTCTCGTAAAACAATTAAAATATAAGATACTAAAGTAAATCTACACTCAATACCTTCTTGTAAAACAATTAAAATATAAATAAGATACTATGTTGCAAAACCCAACAATGTGAGGGTATATACTCCTAGCCTCTGAGTCGAATCGACCTTTCAGTTTTATCTTAGTCGGTTACAAAAAATGCATTCGCATAGATTGTTAGCCCTTAATACCTCAAGGCGACTTTAAGGCTGGAATCACTCTAAGGGCTGGAAGAACCTCGCAATGTTAACAAAGAAGACGCCCGACCCCCAAAGTTACTGATCTTATATACTCTTATTACCGTTCACTTAACGTTTAAGAAATAGCCTATAAATGGATTTAAAAAGTAGCCTTTTCTTAGAAGTATGAAAAATTTCAGTTTACTTTGGGTAATTTTTCATTTATTGTAGTACAAAAACAATTTGTAACATAATTTTACATAAATATTTGGGGGCAAGCCAAATTTTGGGGAGGCCGGTGCCCCCTTTAGCTACGTCCCTGCCATTAACGGTGTTTAACAGTTGGTGCATCAGCAACTTAGGCCAAGGGTGCTAAAAAAAAGTAAAATTATTGAATTATTTGTATAAAAACTGAAATACTTTTGTAGAAAATTTTGTAAGAATTTTGGTCATGAGAGTTGAAGTGCCTGAATTATATATTTAAGAAATTGACAGAAGTTAAAAATAGAATTCTGTATAGCCATGATTAAGTAAAGAACATATCAAAATCAGATGAACCAAAGAATTGTCATAATAAGGGTAAATCAAGGTCAAAATTGGAAAGGTCCAGCGGGATGAACAAGGCCAGCTACACAGATGGTCAGGATGTAAAAATTGAGGAAAATTTAAATTAAATGAAAATGTGTAGGATATTTGTAGTATATGTATGTAGAGGTATTTGTGATTCAATGGAAATGTGTGTAAGTAGTTTGAAAGATGAAATTTAGGGATGGCCGGAACCAGGTTTTTCGGATCCAGGTCTTGAACCGGTTCTTAAAACTGGATCTTCAAAAACCGGTTCTTCCCGCCGGAACTGGAACTTTGTGGCCATCCCTACGCTAAACCCGAGCTGCTGGCAGGTTGTGAACAGTGTGCTAGATGAAATGGTGGAAGCGACAGGCAGGCGCCCAGGCGGGAACCGGTCAAAACCCCCACAGCCAAAACCCCCACACTCAAGAAATGTCAAAACGCCCACACAAACGGTCATAACCCCCACACAAA
The DNA here is from genome assembly GCF_964235325.1 of Thermobia domestica. Classification (NCBI taxonomy): domain Eukaryota; kingdom Metazoa; phylum Arthropoda; class Insecta; order Zygentoma; family Lepismatidae; genus Thermobia; species Thermobia domestica. The sequence continues at coordinate 200,413,243 of NC_137466.1, read as the reverse complement.
TGGACAAATCTCCCAAACGCACGAACGGTCAAAACCCCCACAGCCAAAACCCCCACACTCAAGAAATGTCAAAACGCCCACACAATCGGTCATAACCCCCACACAAATGGACAAATCTCCCAAATACACGAACGGTCATAACCCCCACAGCCAAAACCCCCACACTGGCAGTCGGTCATAACCTCCAACGGTCATAACTCCCACACAAATGGACAAAACAGCCACACATAGCAACGGTCACAATCCCCACATAAATGGACAAAACCCCCACACAAATGGACAAAACTCCCACATGCAGAAATAGTCACAACTGCCACACAACTTGACAAAACCCCCATACTCATGTATTGCCCTTGTACTTTTTAATAACATTTTTTTATTCCACTTAAACTGATGTTGCAACTATTTTTTTGGGGGCGTCATAAAGAGCCGCAACAAAGACGTGAAATGACGATCATTTCAGAGTGTGGGGGATTTGTCCGATTTTGTGGGAGTTTTGTCCATTTATGTGGGGATTATGACCGTTGCTATGCGGGCTGTTTTGTCCATTTGTGTGGGGGTTATGACCGATTGTGTGGGCGTTTTGACATTTCTTGAGTGTGGGGGTTTTGGCTGTGGGAGTTTTGACCGTTCGTGCGTTTGGGAGATATGTCCATTTGTGTGGGGGTTATGACCGATCGTGTGGGCGTTTTGACATTTCCTGAGTGTGGGGGTTTTGGCTGTGGGGGTTTTGACCGTTCGTGCGTTTGGGAGATTTGTCCATTTGTGTGGGGGTTATGACCGTTTGTGTGGGTGTTTTGACATTTCTTGAGTGTGGGGGTTTTGACCTAGACCCATATGTTTCAGTTGGCTAAAACAAACTGGGTAACTGGCAAACTCATTGGCTAAACAGGTAAACTCATTTGACCAAACACCCACTGGTGGACCAACGATTTGAGGGGGGGGGCAAAATGCGGGTCTGGGCGGAGAGGGCACAAGCGCGTGATCCTCTTTGCAGTGTTTTGAAGGTGAACTTCGTGCCTCCTTTACGGGTCTTTGGGGGACTTTTGGATCCAGGTCTGGAACCGGGTTTTCGGATCCAGGTCTTGGGTCAAGACTTTCACTTAGGAACTAATATGTGCCTTACACAAAAATCCATGTTTCAAAATCCTAAGGTACTCACGCAACAATTTTTATAGAGGGAGTTTGGCTAAGGGCATATAAAATGAAGTACTCACAAACTACCCCTATAAAAATTGTTGCAGAAGTACCTTAGGATTCTGAAACATGGATATTTGGATAGAGCACATATTAGTTCCTAAGTGAAGTCTTGACCCGACTACGGTAGATCCCATAGTCTTGGATCTATGAATCTTTAAAGTTCATTTCTTCATGTTTTCGGCAGCCTATAACTCCGAAAGGAAGCGTTTGTGCACCCAGGTTGGTCTATACTTTTTCTTATTTTGGTGTCAGGAATCACCTCCCAAACGTTGTCGGTGTTGTTTTGAAACACCCTGTATATGAAATTATGTGTAGTAACGCTCTTAAAGAAGCAATTGTTATTAATTATACGGTATTTTGATTCTTTTCAGGGCCCAAGCCAATGAAGGAAAAATATGACTGGCAAATCAATTCTTCTTTTACTTATTTCCACTTTGCAAACATTCGCAGATATTTCTTTAAACTTTTCCAAAAACTATGAAGGAAGAAAGCTGAGTGACTGCATTAGTGTAGTTCTGAGTGAGAATTTTATCTCCACAAAAACGCTAATTGTAATTGAAGATGGAAGAAGAGATAATTCCTTACTAATTACTATTGATAATATTCCTACCATCATGCTAAAACTTCACACATCGTACAAGGTAACAGGACAAAACAAAAGCTTAAAGTGTGAACTAAGTGAAAGTTCAACGTCATATATCTTCGTTTTGGAAGAAGCAAACAATTTTAACTTAATGGTTGAGCTACTCAAATCAGTGTTTTTCACTTCTCGCAGCAAAATGATGATAATGATGCATGGCGAATATGCTGATGTTCAACGTATAAAATATTTGTTTCGCATTGCAATGAAAAACAATATGTTTAATATTGTTCTAGCAATTTCACAGGCTAGAAACAATTTAAAAGATGGGTTATTCCTACAAATTTACACGTACTTCCCTTTCTCCGAAAATCATTGCAGATCTACCGATGTAATTGCATTAATAGATTCCTGTTACAACGGTAAATTCTTGAAAAAAGTTGATTTGTTCCCCAGTAAAATTCATAACTTGTTCAACTGTACTTTTCCTATGACAACTCTTCATTCCCCACCCATGACCGTTGCTAAAAAACATACTAATGGTACATTTCAGGTCGTTGCTGGCCAACTGTTGAACTTAGTCCAAACTATTGGAGATAAAATAAACTTTTCAATGATGGCAACAGCAAGAAAATCATACAAAAAACATGGATATCGCTTAAAAAATGAAACATACGTGGGAGATATGTTGAAAGTAATTTCTGGGGACTTGGAAGGGACGTTCCATAGTACAGCCATAAAATTATATCACTATGAGGTTTTCGATCCAGTTTTGACAGGAGATTTCAGTTATTATGTATGGGTATTGCCACAACGTGGTTTTTACCCAAGATGGATGAGCATAATTTTTCCTTTCAAGCCCCGATTATGGATATACATATTGTTAGCATATTCTTTTATTGTTGTGTGCACGAAAACAGTGAGGAAGTTTCTCAAATGTAAAGCAACTTTCATTCTGTCGTTCCCTATGTTATACTATTTTACAATTCTGTTAGGTACATCAGTACCTCATCCTCCACATATTAATTTCGTCAGGATATTATTTCTGATCTGGATTCTTAGTTCACTTATAATCAACTCATGTTATCAAGCTGCTTTTTACGGTTTCCTCACAAAACCTAAGAGATATCCTGATATTAACACGATGCATGATTTGGTTGAATCGGGCTTATCGTTTGGGGGTTATGACAGACATCGACGCTATTTCAAGGATGCAAACGTTCCCATGACCAAAGCTATATATGATAGATGGACAGAATTAAGTTCAGATTTTTTCGAAATTTTTGAGAGAATACTTAGACATCAGAATTTGGCTGTACTATGTAAAAGGTACATATTTGAAGACTTAATATATGAACATTCTTTATTCAATTCTAAAGGGGAGCCATTATTATATGTAATGCCTCATGTTGTCATATCTATTCCTAGTGATATCCGTTTGAGAATGAATTCACCATACACAATTTTATTTCAAAATATTATAGACATGATTGTGCAGTCCGGATTGACATTAAAATGGAGAAGTGATGTATTCTTTGATACATTCTTAACAGCCATCAATTCCAGGCACTTCGAAGACGACTCTGAAATAATGGCATTAACTGTTCAGGATCTCATAGGAGCATTTTGTTTCTTAATATCTGGCTTAATATTAAGCTTCGTCGTATTCTTGTCTGAGTTCATGATAAACTATTTTATCAAGTGATAAAGTTTTACAAAAAGTGAATCTCAGACGATTCTAACAATTTATGTAATTGAAATAGTCGTTTGAGTAAATTGTCGTAAAAACGAAAAATAATGCTTGAAGTTCACAACTCATTTAATAGCATTTTCCCCCTTCCTCAATCCTGCGAAATATAAACAATATTATGTTTAAAGCCTAATGGACCCAGAACTATATTTTCCATCGAATATTAAATCAAAGATATTATAGGCCTTATGCAAAGTCGTTCTGACGCGTGATTGGTGCCATACTAAAGAGTTCGACTAATGTTTCCTGCAGCAGTCAGGCCTTTAGTACGACGCAAATCATATGTCAAGGCCTTATGAAACTAAAGTTTGAAGATGGGCGATTCCGAGTTGTATGTTAGTTTCGGGTTGCATACATTTGATGCAATGGTCTACTTCTTCCAATCACGTCAAAGAAAACAAGATAAAAACACTATGCGCTAACCTAATACGATTAGAATTACTTTTGGGTGAAAATGTTCTCCTTAACTGGCATAGAACTATCCACCTAGTAGCTCTTACGTTACAAGTCAAAATGAATCTTATACAAAGCCATATTGGCATGAACAGGAAAAGCATACTATTGTACGTAATGACCATACATCAAATCTATTGTTTGACTTGTAATGCACCTCTTTCCAAACAGGGAGTCTACTGAATTTCATTTTCAAAGTTGCAGTATATTTCCAGTATATTCAATATAACAGCAAAATTCTAGTAGCTAATACAATATTTTTTTTAAAGTTCTTTAGGAATAATCACAATCTTGACGAATTCAGGTTTGCAATTGTTTTACCACCAAAAAATATTTTTTAATAAATTTAGTTAGCATTGATTATTTTGAAGGGCTTCTTAACTCCCCTCACAGCCCTCCACTCCTCCGATTGCTTTAAGTGTCTAATTACAAAATGTATACAACTCTTGTTTCGGGAAAAATTACAATCTGAATGAATACAAAATTGTATCTATGACTATTAAAACAAATACAGAAAAGTATTGTTGACAAATTACCAGTTTCATGATTTTTCCAGTATGTGGATCAAAATTCCAGTATAATTCAAGTATTTCCAGTAGTAGACACCCTGCCAAAGCATTCCAGAGAGGTTTTGCTATGGATATGCAAATTTATTTCCGTGCAGTTTTACTATACGGATCCATAGTATAAGTAGTCGTAGTAATAGTAGGAACGGGTTAGAAGCCCCGTAGGGGTTGGTTGGGTTCTGTTCTCGACATAAAATGGGCAAATTAAAGACTTGCCCAAAATTTTCTGTACATTTTACAATCTGTGGATCCGTATAATAAAACTGCACCTTTATTTCACTTAAGTTCAATTGTTTAATTATTATTTGATATGTTTATTTTGTTTTCTTCTTTAGCTAATCTTATTACTTTTATTCATTATTTCGTTACGCATTTTCAATACTTGAACATTATATGCAAAAGGCTTCAACGCTGCATGTTTTAAGTTTAAAATCCTATTAAAAAACAGTCAAATAAAATATGTATGTATATTAAGAAAATCATTTGTAACTCTAAACTTCAAAGGGAATTCACTTCTAACAACGTTGGAAGATAATAATTTGGATTTAAACGAACGCCTGCGACAAAGAATAATTAAGTGATTTGAATATCTTTTTTTTTTTTTTTTTTTTTTTTTTTTTTTTTTTTTTTAATATTTGAGCATGAATCTGATTTAGTGTGTTTAACAACGTGGAGTAAAAGAAGCTTACCCGGAAGGTTTATTCTTCCATCAACATAAATTACCCCGATAGAAAAGTTTTTCAAAATTAGAAGTCCATACAAAATGTTACTTCTTTGCTAGGCTTATTCAGATAGGCTTCCACAAAATTTTTGTATGGAAAACAGATGCTGTATCACATCATGATCTATCAAACTATTCAGTAATAATAAGAAATCCCTTTTCGTAATGTTATAACAATTAAAACTTGAACTCCTATAAGCTGCCAGGTTGAGAAATATATATTTTGAATGTTTGTTGTTTGCTAAATCAATTATGGATCGAGATACTGCGATCCGAAAAGCCGAACCCAGCTAGCTGGGAAAAAGGCTTAGAGAATTACAATCTTAATACACTTGAATGGGAATTAGACTACTCCAAATGTATTATCAACGGAACGCTTAGTGCTCGTACCATTATGATGTCGATCTGTATGTATACCTATCCATGTTAATCGTTTGGAGATTTCCTTATGAAATATTACATCGCTTCCCAGCATCTTGTGAAGTACAGTAATATAATAGACTCTAAACACCTATGTAATTTGTATGAATTGATATGGCTCTAAAACATTTTATTCGGGTTTTAATTGCGATTAACCGTATACCTAACGCTATTTCGTTGATATTTCGATAAACTGCAATGTTTTTCGTTGTTCAAACTACAGTATTAAAAGCATTTTGAAAGCTCAGTGTACTTTTTCAAATAACCTGTTTATATCAATATAGAAGCTGTGGCCCCGCGTACGGAAGTAACTAACGCTCTCATCTTTGGTGCGAGCAGTCCCGGGTTCAGTTCCCGGTGGAGAAACTCGGTCGAAAAAAGTGTAAGAGCTTTTTCAGGCCAGCAATTCTAAGTGAGGTTCTCCGCATTCACATCAGCCAAATGCCGGGATGGTTTCTAACATAGATCCCAGTCTGCTTTCTTCCTTCCGTTTCCTATATAGTGTGAACGCCAAGGGACGTCACCCTTCATACGTGACGGGCTAACATGGCCATAGATGCCGAAAGCCCGGAAACCTAATTCCTAATTCTAATCCTAGTGACGGGCTAACAAGGCCATAGATGCCGAAAGCCCGGAAACCTAATTCCTAATTCTAATCCTAGTGACGGGCTAACAAGGCCATAGATGCCGAAAGCCCGGAAATCTTATTCCTAATTCTAATCCTAGTGACGGGATAACATGGTCATAGATGCCGAAAGCCCAGAAATCTAATTCCTAATCCTAATCCTAGTGACGGGCTAACAAGGCCATAGATGCCGAAAGCCCAGAAATCTAATTCCTAATTCTAATCCTAGTGACGGGCTAACAAGGCCATAGATGCCGGAAGCCCGGAAACCTAATTCCTAATTCTAATCCTAGTGACGGGCTAACAAGGCCATAGATGCCGAAAACCCAGAAATCTAATCCCTAATCCTAATCCTAGTGACGGGCTTACAAGGCCATAGATGCCGAAAGCCCAGAAATCTAATTCCTAATCCTAATCCTAGTGACGGCTAACATGGCCATAGATGCCGAAAGCCCAGAAATCTAATCCCTAATTCTAATCTTAGTGACGGGCTAACATGGTCATAGATGCCGAAAGCCCAGAAATCTAATTCCTAATTCTAATCCTAGTGACGGGCTAACATGGTCATAGATGCCGAAAGCCCAGAAATCTAATTCTAATCCTAGTGACGGGCTAACATGGTCATAGATGCCGAAAGCCCGGAAACCTAATTCCTAATCGTCAATATAGAAGCTCCGAAAAGCGTTAGATTAATGGTATCCCAATACGCCTTGGTTTCAATTTGCCTTCTGTTTATCGTTCGGGCATTTATCTTGAGCTCATCTCGTACTGGTCTATTGTATGGGAATATGCAATTTCTTGTAGCACTGATGTATCATTGAAGAGAATGTTACGGTCCAGTATTATGTGTGTTGCACTGAACCCAGATTTCTCTCCTTTCTCGAGGTGTATTAATCTTTGAAGCTCATTTATCTGTTTTGCATCGAACGACCTGGCTGCCTTATGTATAGCTGTCCACTCTCAGAAGGAGAGTTGCATACACTTCCTCTCTATCTAGTTCTTTTGTGTTGTTCACTGAACACAGTTTCTGTATTTCTTCATCAATGGCACATGTCTTGATATTAGCCTTCCTCAAAAATGAATATATTTTCTTTAAAAAAGGACTGTTACCTTGGTTTTAAAAAAAATCATACAATACGCTTATGTATGGTATTGTCTTTTGAGCGAAGTCATATCAGTAGTAAAAGGTACAATTTTACCGTTACAAGATGAGGAGAGAAAACTTACCTAACGCTCTTAATGCTTGAACACAAAAATTAGGACATTACGGGTTCTTCCCTTAGGTTGTAAATATAAAATTATAATTTTTACAGATGTGACTTTTTGGAAGAGCGATAATATAGCTTTTTTTCCTTTGTGATTACCATTGACATTTCAAAAATCAAGTACATACATACAGAGACTCTTTAATATGTTAACTGCACAACTACGAAAGAGGATCAGAAACTAAGGTCACAAGGCCGATATTTCTGGAGTTTCGTCTGTTGTAGGAGAATGAGGAGTGTGCGGTAATTTTAATTCATAGAGTTGGCAACTATGCAAAGTTTTAGCAACCTACCGTGCTAGTTGTAGCTAAACACAAATGGCGACTCGTTTGGAAAACTGGTATCGGAAAGAAGTCCGTTCAGTTATTCGATTTCTGTAGACGAAACATGGAATTGCGGCTGAAATTCCCCGGCAGCTAGTAGAGGTTTACAGAGAGACTGTAATATCTCGTCAACATGTCGCAGAATGTTGTCGAAAGTTTGCGGCTGGTAAAGGAAACGCCACCACGTTGTTGAAGCAGTTTCGCAGGGACATCATCGCCCATCCTCCCTATAGCGCGGACCTCACTCCAAGCGACTTTCACCTGTTCCCGCACTTGAAGGAGCACATAGGAGGCCGTTGCTATGCTTCAAACGAGGAGGTGAAATACTTCATGACAACGTGGCTGAACATGCAAGGGCAGGATTTTTACAAGGAGGAAATATTCAAACTCATCCCGCGATGTGACAAATGCTTCAACCGACATGAAGACTAATGTCGAAAAATAACTTAATGTATGTACTCTCTGTTGGCTGTATTGGTTGTATGAAATAATATACACACGTTTCACTGCAGGCTTTGTAACCTTACTTTTTGGTTACTCCTCGTATAATACTATAAAGTAAAATTAAAATAATTGTAGAAAGGTAGTGATTATAGCTCAGACGATACCCAATTAATAAATATCATATTAGAGAAGTAATCGCCTGATACAAGTAAGATCCAATGACGACGTCAGATTTAAGGGAGAGGGGGCGGAGAAGAGAGAAATTTTTAGAGAAGGAGCTATTTTTTGTTTACAGAAGGGAATAATCTCATATTTCTTAATTTGCATTACAATATGCCTGTGAAAAAAGGGTGCGTTATTCCTGCTAAGGTCTAATACTGTAAACCTACAGAAGCAAAGAATAACTCATCTTCATCACTCACTAGGAAAGAAATTTGAAATATCTTCTTTAAATTGAATACCTTATGGTTATGAATTTGACTGGAAACTTCAGGCTCAGACTTAAGAGTCTACTAAAATCTTTCACTGCGTGGTTTCTCTTCGACTTCTGGTGTTCCTCGGTTCACTGGTTGATTTCTACTTTCAGGCAATAGGGATGATTCTCACACTTCAAAGAATATACACTTCACTTTCATTATAATTGGGAAATTCCTATAAAAATAATCGTGGAGATGACAGGCACATAGGACACATACACAAACTCATTTTCTTCTGTGTATCGAATGAGAGCTCGCTTCAATCGCGCACTTTTATAAACTGACGCAAGGATAGTAAATAAAACTACTTTCAATTCGCCAACATTTTTAACAAACATATAAAACATACATCGAGATCATTTATGTAAATATTTTCGTTTCAGTGTTCCGTTCAACGAACAAATATTTTACTTTGAATCAGGAACAGACACTTCAGTTATGCCGTACACTCCGTTTAATAGCCTTGCGTAACTAAGCGGTACAGGCTCCTTAGGAGCTAAATATGGACCATGCTCCCCAACGTATACATATCTGAATACAGTTAAGAAAAATATTGGTTCTTGTATCAAGAATAAACAAACTATATAACTACTATGTACAGAATATGTAATATAGAGACAATTTCTCTGTAAAAGAAAACACAACTAATTTGTGTCTCTGCTTATGGGTCTTCAATGGAAGTAAAAGTAAGATTATGATTTTTAAAAAATATAGGAAAAAAATCAGATACTTCAAACAGGAAAAACCAGAGAAAACCCGTGTACACGGTGTTTGTCCATCAAAAAGCCCACTTGGTGGGAGCCAGAATCGAACCAGGGACCCCACGCGCCTCTCTCCCACTGAACAAGTAAATTGTTATCAGTAGATCTTGTTAAAGCAACCAGAACTTACCGCTATATCAACCATAACCGTTATCTTTATTAATAATTTTATGTTTGTAACAATTAAAGAAGTCTTGTTAGCTTTGAAGTAGAAGATACAAAAATTTATCTTTCTGTTGTATAAGTAGACTGTTTTCAATAGCTGAGACGACTTATGTTACACGAGGCTTATACAACTTATGTTATACATGTTATCTATTGTGTATTTTGACAGCTGTAGAAGTGAAGGATTGTTGTGCTTTGTACTTGCATGTGTATTTTATTATGTTATGCTTACGAAAATTTTCAAATAGCTACATGCAGCTCGATGTACTCCAGCACAATCAAGTGGACTGCTCGAAAAGAAACTTGTGAAAACTGGAGAATATTTAAGATTGACTGTGTAGAAATTGAAAATATGCCGACTACTGAAATAATCTATCTATTCCACTACTCGTAGGTTGCATTGACAGTTAATATGAACATGTGCAGGCCATCTTTAAATATTTGAAGATTGTATCCAATTCCTAATTTTGCAAATTTTGAACAAAACCTATGTTTCTCCTAATTTTGCGAATTTGGAACAAAATCTGTTTCTCCTAATTTTGCGAATTTTGAACAAAATCTATGTTTCTCCTAATTTTGCATTTGAACAAAACCTATGTTTCTCCTAATTTTGCAAATTTTGAACAAAACCTATGTTTCTCCTAATTTTGCGAATTTTGAACAAAACCTATGTTTCTCCTAATTTTGTGAATTTTGAACAAAATCTATGTTTCCTGCCTTTGATCGAGTTTATCCTTGCAAACATTAATGATTCCCTTGAATAATTTTTTCCGTATGTTTGCCTTTGTTTCTCTGAATGGGTTAAAAACGTATGAAGGTATTGAATGATGAAGGATGTTGGATATATTGTGGACTTATATATAGTACAATATCATTGCCGACTATGTACGGTAAATTCTAAAACAAATTCAAATTAATTCACTTTGAACTTAAAGATCTGGTCATTACCCCTAGAGAATACTAAAATAGATCTGCTCCGTATAAACAGAGGTTGATTCACTTATGTTGAACCGAATTTGAATGTGCCACTTATCTAGGAAATGTCGTGTATGCAACAACAGTTGTGTTCGATCTGCTGGCCACTTTTACTGATTATTGAACAGCATTGGAGTTTTCACTGTAGCAGACTGCGTTCAGCTGGACCACGGATACTGCATCCCACTCCTCTTTTCACAGGACGGCGACGGTGCAGGGTTGACAAAGGGACAAGCGCCCTTGAGAAATCTGAAAGCACAGTAATCCATTGGGATAGCATCTCGAATTTTGACAGGGATATCAGAGTAGGAGACTGCAGCAATTCCAGTTTCCTGTTTTATAAGGCGATAGAATTCCAGCGACGTTTTCGCCGTGTGGCTGGATGCCTTGTCTTGGTAAACGCAGTTTAACCTGGTTCACAGCTCGTGCGTACAATGCTGGGATTTCGTGCTGGTACATTTCACTCAGGACGTGAGTCTGATAGTAGGCAGTATTGATTTTGACATTTCATTCCATCTTTCGGAGATGCAGTCTGCCCCAGTACGAGAAACCGACCACGGTCATGTTCCCTTTTGGTAAATGGTTCTAGCCGTTAGCGTCAGTGTGATGCGCTCAACACTCTCTGCCGCATATTTCCGTATAACACAATTCACAATGGCACGATCTATACGAAAACTACGCATTTACCATATTTCTAAGGCGCGCGATGCCGAGAACTTAGTGTCGGAAAAAGCCATAATGAACCCTTCCCAGAATCTGTTCAGTTTCGGCGCCATCAGACTACGCTTAACGAAGCTGCTCTACTACGTGAATAACGAGATACTGTTCCTTACCTCATGGCAATATAAGGCGATGCGTTATGCACGCGCGGTAAAGTTGCACGTTGACTTCGGATCAATATAAATGAATCAACACTTGTACATTTGTCAAAATAATTAAGGGCGCAAGCCTGAAAACGCAGAAACGACTGCGAGACATCGAAATTGCAGATGCATTTTGTTGTGGGGATTGTTGCCGTGTTCACTGCCATTCACCTCTGCTGAATAGTCAACACGAATGAACTCTAGGAGTGATTTATGTATTGAATGGAAAAATCACATAAATATGACACATATGAACATTTCCACAACAAAACCTACCTCTAATACGGTGTACTGTCTCCCCCAACAGTTACAGCTATTGCTCGTCTGTTTGGCATGGACTGAATCAAGTGGGACGTTTCCCCACTCCTCTAGTACGGCCATTTTCAACAGGTGGTGCTAGCCTTGCAGAAATACGTCTGCCGAGAGGTTCCGCAAGTATTTAATGTAAATCAGGTTTAGGGAGGACGCTGGTAATACCATCCGTTCGATAAATTCTGCCTCCAGCATTCTATCTACCATACATACTCGACGAGCTATGGGCATTGTCGTCAATAAAAATCAAACGACTGCCAATTGCTGCAGCCATAAGTACGTGAGGCATAAGGATCTCTGTATCGCTGAGTTGTTAGGGTATCGTTCCGGATGATCTGCAAAGCTGTGAGTCGTTCGGTGCTGACCCTTGCCCATACCATTATTCCACCATTTTCATATTGCGATACCTCCTGCACATGGGACGAATAATTTTGAGATTCATGTTCCCTCCAAATGACAATGCGTCGACTGTCTTAATTGTAAATTGATACATGCTAAACCAAGAATAAGACAGTGCTACAAAAAACGTTCAGCACTCAAGTCCTACTGTTGGACAGTCAAAGGGACACACACTATAGCTCTTTCTTCCCACAACCGACTGCAGACGGCCTGGGTTGTCCTGTTGCCAGTACAAGCCTAACCCGCAAGTCAGTTGCACTTATTGAGACACTTGTTTCTCCGACCATATGGCTTTTCCTTGCTGACGTTGTGTGTGTGCGATCTTGTCCTGGCCTGCGCCAAATTGTTCCTGCCTGCTGAAAACATCTCGAGAGTCTGGAAATGAAACTGCGAGACACGCCAAGGGTGTCGAGTTACCACACATTGTGCCTTCTTGGCTTCCATCCTGTCTATGGCTTTCCATACCACAGATTCCGCTAAATTGTGCTGCGTTGCCATTGCTCTTGTTCAACTGTACACCATAGCAGCCCACGTTCACTCACTACTCGTCAATCAACGTTCCCAAGGACCTAATGATTTCACGTCTTATCGTAAGTTGTATCTCGCATCGTGTGACGTCGCATATGCGTTTGTTCGTGCGGACCACTCAGCAAGACAACTCCCCCCCCCCCCCATAACACACAAACAAATAAATCGAAAATTTCGATGTCCTCGCTCAATTTTTTTTTTTTTTTCCTTTCCCAATTGCTTTGACTAGTATAAAACAATTCAAATACCGACCTATCTTTGATTATTCTATAGGTTATTCTGAACTAGTAATGAATAGCAGATGTTTAGAATGTAAGTCATACACACACTATTATATATATATATATATATATATATATATATATATATATATATATATATATATATATATATATATATATATATATATACAGGGTGGTAGGTAATTCCACCGACAAACTTTGGGAGGTGATTCCTTATATGGAATGAAAGAAAAAAGTTCTGATAAACATAGGTCGAAAAACGTCTCATTTCAGAGTTATGAACCGCCAAAAATTCGAAAAATCATGTTTCGAAACCCTGTCTTAGAAACTATAGGACCTATAACAAGCAGTTTAAGGAATTACACAGGAACTAGTATGCGAACTATCTAAATATCCATGTTTTATTATCCTTCGTTATCGGCGAAACGAACGCGTTATTAGTACTTAAAGGAGTATCCCTATACCTCAATTTCTTTTTTTTTTTTTTACAGTTCGTTTCGCCAATAACGGAGGATGGTAAAACATGGATATTTAGATAGTTCGCATACTAGTTCCTTTGTAATTCCTTAAACCGCTTGGGATCGGTCCTGTAGTTTCTAAGGCGGAGCGTTTCGAAACGTGAATTTTCAAATCTTCAGCGGATCATAACTCTGAAATGAGACCTTTTCCGTCCCATGTTTGTTAGAACTTTTTTCTTTCATTTCATATAAGGAATCACCTCCCAAAGTTTGTCGGTGGAGTTACCTACCACCCTGTATATATTAAAAATCAATAACTGAATACAAAGTTTAATTGATAAAGGATACGGAAGCCGCAGGACCCAATAAGCACTTTGAGACAATCTCAAAGGTTCTCCGGTCCCCGTCAGAAATATTGGACAAGGCGCCGGAGCTGGCTGTACTTGAGGATCTAATGTTACATGAACTGGAGCTTTGGGAGTAACTACATGGATTCTCATCAGCTGCGCAATCAAAGGTTTCGAATTCCTACAATACAAGATAAAAGGTTTCAGAGTTAAGAAAATAAAATTATTATTACTTTCCATAGACATTTACGTTACAAGATATTACCAACAATGATACAAGAATCATGTGTCAAGAAAAAACGTTGAAACTTATTTATTCTGAAAGAAGATATAAAAGTATTTTTTTTTCTTGTAATTGTTAAACATATGGCCAGTAATGGCTGATGCTTAACTTAAGAAAAACCATTAGCATAAGTTAAATCAGAAGACTACCACTATCAGATGGAGAATTAAGCACCTAAAATCCTGGTACTAGCCTTTCTTGTATTCTTGTACATACATCTGTACTAAACTTTATGTCTAATAATAAAGATGGGCATTAGGTTGTAACAATAAATAAAAGTAAAGAAAGTAGAATTAAATGTCGACTAAAAGCAGGGAATTCGTGTTACTATTCGGTTCAAAATCTCTTGTTGTCGCGAATTCTGTCGAGGAATTTGAAGCTTAAAACATACAAAACGATAATCATACCTGCTGTTCTGTATGGCTGCGAAACATGGTCGCTTACTCTGAGGGAAGATCATAGACTGAAAGTATTTGAGAAGAAGATCCTGAGACGAATATTCGGACCCAAGAGGAACGGGAATGGGGAATGGCGGAAACTTCATAACGAGGAACTACATAATTTGTACGGTTTACCAAACATTGTTAGGGTCGTCAAGTCTAGGAGGCTTACGTGGGCGGGTCATGTAGCTAGAATGGAAGAAAGTAGAAACGCTTTCAAAGTTTTGACTGGAAGACCAATCGGAAACGACCATTAGGAAGACCTAGGCGCAGATGGGAGGACAATATTAAGATGGATCTCGCAGAGATTGGAATACAAAGTAGAAACTGGATGCAGTTAGCTAAGGATAGAAGTCAGTGGAGAGCTTTTGTGAACGCGGCACTGGACCTCCGGGTTCCATAGGCCATAGAGTTAGTTAGTTAAAGAAAGTAGAATTCAAGCTTTTATATAAAAAGTTATATTTACTCATAGTCCAGAAGGTATAACGTGGTAGGCTTCCCGCGCTTGGACCTGCTCGTCACTGGTGTGTGGTAGGGAGATAGCCAATCACCACCAACCGTCTACTACGCTCAGCGAGCCACGAGTAACCAAGCTGGCCACTCCTCATAAACGTCACTACAACTTTTCGCGGGAAGCCAACGACGTCATACCTTTCATACTATAGTGGCTACAAAAGAGCACGTCAAGAGGTAGAAGACATAGTTCCAGCTGATTACTTTCCACCTTTCTCTCCAAACTGCTCTCAGCAGGAGAGACTCACTAACCTTACCTCTGAGCTGCTCTAGGCACGAGATACTACTCACTTCTGCGCTGTTATGGCCTTTCAGTCTCCGCGCTGCACTAGGCAGGAGACATCAACCCACCTCTGCGCTACTACGGGCAAGAGGTTCCTTACTAATCTCTGCGCTACTCTGGGCAGGAGATTCCTAACCAACAAACCACAAGACCTCTGTACAGCAATGGGCAAGAGGTCCGACCCATAGAAAAAAGACTATCAGTGAACATAGACCAGTATAGAAACTTTCATTTTTTTTTAAAAAAAAGAGGGGAGGGAAAACTCGTATACTCCTTCTCTACCATACATTACAATAGTCTCAACTGGATAAAATTATTTCCGTATTTATAACGTACACGCTTCTGAGAAAAAAAAGACAGGAGTGGTACATCAAACACAAATACGAATGGTATTAGAAAGCACTTACCTGCAAGGACAGGGAAAATACAGAGGCATATCCTTTCCTGTCACTTCTTTTCCATTATCTTTTACTAACCCAGAGCCTGTGGTCTTCAGCACTTTGTCAGGCCCTGAGCACATAAACCGATGACCTCTGGGACATTCATATTCTACACCAACGAAAATCTTCACCACAAATTCCGATAAATCTGAAAGTACATGTGTATGAAATAAACCTATTATTTTATAAACAGTAAACGTCTCAGTGCACCACGCCAACAGCTGTTGCTAGCTGCAGACAATTATCAAATTTACGCCATTTCAGTTTGCTTATTTCAAACTATGACAAGGGCTGTAATCACATTTAGATTTGAACGTTAATACTTGTGTAACTACATCTTGGTTGGTAGATAAACTAAAACAGTTAAATGTGCACAATTAACAGTTATTAATTAAGCACGATTTTTTACACGGTATACAACGAGCCAAAGGTTTGTGCTCAATAACTAGAGCCTTTCTATTTCAAGAGTGCCTTCGGAAAAAATGTGAAACATACCTCGGCCGCACCCCCGCCGTCCTCTTATGGCGGAAACTCCTTTGCTTTGGGGAAAGAAGTGAATGACCTCGCCTGCGTTGCCAATTTGTCATTCAGTCGTTCGGTCGTGGCGAATGAAGATCGTAGGCTACTTAGAATGGCTAACATGACAGTGTACAGCGAAGCCCATGAAATAATTTGGAATGTCACTGAGTTCAAAATTCAAAATACTTATATGTTCAATTTATCTAACTAAATATTCATTTTTCTCTGAACTTCCCCGTTGCTAAGTGCTTAACGTTGTCACAGGCCGATCCTCGGTTGGAAACATAAGGTTCAGATCCTACGTTAAATCGTAGGCTTAGGAAAAAAAAAAAAGCTTTATCTTACATAAAATAGCATTAAACTCACTTTATTCTTAGAAAAGATCATTTGCAAATATTTGATTAATCTGTCAACAATATTTAATTTGATTAAGTAATGGAAGTAATTTGTATTGCTTTTAACGAGACAACTATTTTTTTTTTCTTCAAAAATTTAATAACAATACTTGAAATAAGTGTTTCAAAGTGGCAACCCTGTATGCATCCAACTATTCAAGAATATCGAACACAGCAACTTATATTATCCCTCCTCTTTTGAGGGAAATACGGGAAAACACATATCAGCAGCAGCGCCAGTAGGGATACACTTGAAACAGAAAGGCTGTAATGTACAAATAAATCACTAATGATAAGTAAAATAAGTAAGCTTTGGAGAATTATGTTGTATGAAAGAGCGAATATTATTACTTGTGCACTGCATCAAGACTTATTATTTTCCTACTACACAGAGTTAACATCAATGATTCATTCGTTTTAAAACGGTTATATTTTCGAAAGTATTACACGTACACATATGAAATATATATGAAAAGAATCACAAACTCACAAAGTGTATATTGTGTATTCCACGTGGAAGCACGAGAGGGGGGAGGGAGGGCACAAAGACAGGGCATCCCCTCATCAGCACATCCCGCATCGCTGGATTGGGAGTATTGATAAGAATAACCTAGCTTTGTTCCCCTGGCCTCCCAGATCTCCTGATTTAACGCCCTGCGACTTCTTTCCGTCGGGGTACTTTAAGGACCTTGTTTACGTACCCCCACTACCGCAATCCTTAGTCGAGCTCAAAGAAGGCTTCAGTGCTGCAGTGCAGACAATTCACACGACTACGCTACAAAATGTATAGAATGAGCTCGAGTATCGTCTGGACGTGTGTCGTGTCACCAAAGGAACACATATTGAGCATTCGTTGAGGGTGTATAAACTTGGTGAGTTTCTACTTCTTTCCATATACAGGGTGTTTCAAAACAACACCGACAACGTTTGAGAGGTGATTCCTCACACCAAGATAAGACAAAAAGTATAAACCAACTTGGGTGCACAAATGCTTCCTTTCGAAGTTATAGGCTGCTGAAAACATGAAAAAATGAACTTCAAAGGTCCATAGCTCTAAAGCTATGGGACCTGCCGCAGTCGGGTCAAGACTTCACTTAGAAACTAGTACATGCCCTATCCAAAAATCCGTGTTTCAGAATCCTGAGATACTTCAGCAACATTTTTATACAGATAGTTTGTGAGTACTTCAAATTATATGCCCGCCCGTAGCCAAGCTGCCTCTACGAAAATTGTTACGGAAGTACTGCAGGATTCTGAAACATGGATTTTTGGATAGGGCACATACTAGTTCCTAAATGAAGTCTTGACCTGACTGCGGCAGGTCCCATAGCTTTGGAGCTATGAACCTTTGAAGTTTATTTTTTCATGTTTTCAGCAGCCTATAACTCCGAAAGGAAGCATTTGTGCACCCAAGTTGGTCTATACTTTTTGTCTTATCTTGGTGTCAGGAATCACCTCCCAAACGTTGTCGGTGTTTTGAAACACCCTGTATATATCTTTCATGTGTGTATGTGTAATACTTTTGAAAATATAGTACATTCAAAACGAATGAATAATTTATGCTAACCCTGTATATTTCGTAAATTCTACTGTTTGGTTTATCATGTAGGCCTCACCCCCGATTACATCTTGAACTGTTTCCCTGTTCAGTTTTCCAAGAAGAAGATGGAAGTTCTGTGTACATTTTTCCAATACCTCAGAAAAGTAAAAGTCATACTATCTTCCAAATTTTGACCTAGTGCTAAAATAAGCACGAGAAGAAGGCAGGGGCGGATCCGGGGGGGGGGGGGGGCACGATCGCGTGATCACCCCTCCCCCAGAAGAGGAAACTTTCTTATTTTATATATATAAATAAAACCCATCCCAAAGTTTGGAGCCCTTAAAAGTAGCAGTATGACAACCCACCGCCCCCCCCCCAAGAAGTCGGTCCTGGATCCGCCCCTGGAAGAAGGAAAGGAAGAAGAAAAATAACTTAAGAACCAGTTCAAGAAGTAATCCGGAATATTACATGATAAAGCAAACAGCAGAGTTTGCGAAAGTTATAATACGAAAATAATAACCCCTGACGCACCATACATGTAACAATATTCTCTCTTTCATATAATTAATGCGTTAAATATCCATATATTTATGTATTTATGTTGCATTAGAGCTGCAGTACCGTAGTCGGTAAAAGGCATCTACCTAGTAACTGGGTTGCTGGGTCCGATCCCGCAGAAAATTTGTCTCGTTCCAATAACTCTTAGAGGTTCTCTCAGTATCTCTAAAATGGGTAGCTGGGATAACCTGGGAGGTACAGGCAACTGGAGCGTGATTCTACTACCGCGGAAGTGTGGAGTCCAACCTAGCTTCTGCCCCAAATGGGAGTGACATTTACTTTACTTATTGCATTAGGAAGCCATGTTTAATATACATAAAGAACGAAAATATACATAAAGAAGGAAGACAAAGTCGCTTTCCCCAAAACACACATTCTTCACATATCGGGGAAAGCAACTTTGTGCCCGCCCTGTACAAATAATCTACATATATATGTATATATGAATGAAAATCACTTTGTTTATGACTTTGTATTTGAATCAGCCGACCGATCTCGATCAAATTTTCAACATAGATAAGGTTCGGGCCTGAGATGGTTCTTATCTTTTCATTTTGACGGTGCAACTTAGGGAAGGGGAGGGGGAGATATTTTAAAATGATCGAAAATAACCTATATTAGGGTCGAATCCATAGTTTTCAGGATCGCTGAGATGAACAGTGACACTTCCGATGCCGTTTAAATTCAAATTCAGCTCCCATTAGTACTCCTAACAGGGAATGGTGACATGTAAAAATAATTGAAAATGACCGATATTAGTGTCGAATTCATAATTTTCGGGATCGCTGAGACGAACAATGACACTTCTGATGCCGTCCAAATCCAAATTCACCCCTTTATGTCCACAATGAAACATATTCTTCCCGTGCGAAACACGAGTATTCTGCTAGTATTAAAAATGAAAAAAAAAAGCATAAAATAAAACATAAATGCAGTGCTCTACGTATTATCATGGACATGAATATGAAGTAGTGCTGGGTACAAAAACTAGTCCGTTTTTTCAGTAAAACCGAATTTAATTTTTAAAAACTTTAAAAAAAATTATTTTTTCAAAACGAGTTAAGTTTTTAATCAAATCGGTTTCGGTGATAAAACTGGTTCAGTTTTCTATCAAAATATTTTTACTTCTTTGTCTTGTGGGAATGAGACCTACAAGAATAAGAAATGATACTGGCTTCGGCCAAAATCACACTGGTTTCAGCAGTAAAAACTCAGAATCGGAGAAAACAGAAAACGGTTTAGGTGAAAAACCGAATCAGTTTTTGAAGGAAACCGAAACCGGTTCCTGTGAAAATCCGGAATTTCGATTTTGCTTATCACTAATAAGAACAAACATTGCTTACCCCTAATATGAACAAACATTATCATTGAATAAAATGAAATATACTTATTGAAGTGCTCAAATTATTAATATTGTAAGGATCCCCACATCACGGCAGAAGCACATGTCAATACAACACGTGTTATTGATTGTAAACAGTGTAGCAGACGAGAAACCGACACAGAAGACACCGAGGGAAGCCGAAGACGGACCTCACGAAAGGACCCGAAGGGGACAGATAAAAGCCCAACCACCGAGGGACCTGGCATCAGTCGACCAACTGATCAACTAACCAACACCTGCCCTGAGGTCGCATTGGACTAGGGGTACACCTATCCTTAACCCGAGGTCGCATTGGACTAGGGGTACACCTATCCTTAACCCGAGGTCGCATTGGACTAGGGATCTTTACTACAACCAAGCCTCGCGAACCTGTCTTGGGCTAAGGGGGCTTTCCTTCAAGACTCACCAGAACCTGCAGATGCCTTGGAGACTGCTTTGAGAGAAAGGGCACCATGCAAAACACCTATCGACTCTCATCTGGTCAATAACGAGATAGACACTATTTTACTCTTTGCAATCAAAGACATTTGTAAATTAGCAATTTTTATAATAAATTGGGGAAGGGCAAAAACTAGCTCGGACCGTCATTTAGTCTCTACCTATAAGTCATTACAATATGCATTCTATTATGTCATTAAATGAACACTAACGTACCTCCTTTTCCTTTCCGAGCGCGAAGAAGATGTGGTTTTCTCGAGAGACTATCACTCACAGCGGGCCACCTTTCCCGTTGTTCCAATCGTACTGTGACATCCCAAGGTAAAAGGTAGCCTGATCCTTGTAAGAGGCCTGGCTGGTCTTGGAGACCCAAATTGTGCGAATAGAGACTAGAAGGACCAAGGCAGACGAGAGACCAGGAAGGAAACTGTGGCAGAAGTCCTGCAGGAGATAAGCTGTGGAGCATTCCAGGTAGATATTCTGTTGTCGAAGGTTGCCGAACCAAATTCTTATCTAAAATGTATAAAGTATAACAAAATCTTCAGTAAGAAAATTATTCCGTTTATTATGGATCTGGTTTATTCATATTATAATCAATTAAAAGTGCATTATGTCGATGCAACATTAATTGATGTGAGTCAGTATAAAAGAATAACAGAAAATTTACAACATACGTAGATAAATATGGGTGACAAAAGCATTATACAGGGTGGTAGGTAACTCCACCGACAAACTTTGGGAGGTGATTCCTTATATGAAATGAAAGAAAAAAGTTCTTATAAACATAGGTCGAAAAACGTATCATTTCAGAGTTATGAACCGCCGAAAATTTGAAAAATCATGTTTTGAAACGCCCTGCCTTAGAAACTATAGGACCTATAACAAGCGGCTTATGGAATTACACAAGAACTAGTATGCGATCTATCTAAATATCCATGTTTTATCATCCTTCGTTATCGGCGAAACGAACGCGTTATTAGTACTTAAAGGAGTATCCCTATACCTCAATTTCTTTTTTACAGTTCGTTTCGCCGATAACGGAGGATGGTAAAACATGGATATTTAGATAGTTCGCATACTAGTTCCTTTGTAACTCCTTAAACCGCTTGGAATCGGAACTGTAGTTTCTAAGGCAGAGCGTTTCGAAACGTGAATTTTCGAATCTTCGGCGGTTCATAACTCTGAAAGGAGACGTTTTTCGTCCCATGTTTATTACAACTTTTTTCTTTCATTTCATATAAGGAATCACCTCCCCAAGTTTGTCGGTGGAGTTACCTACCACCCTGTATATATATATATATATATATATATATATATATATAATTAGAGTAACGTGGCTATTTAAGAACTGCAATGGAAAAATGTTATTCGCGAGACCTCCGAAAAAAATGGAGGTAACAACGGGGTCAGATGTCCAAAAGGGATATTATATCTGGTTATTAAACATTTTCAGTGAAGAAAACTGCTGAAAACAATTCGAAAAGGCATTCGATACTTCGTTTCCCTATGTAAAACAATGTTAAATATTGCTACGTAGGTACTTGGTTTTGATTATTTGCAGCTCTATAAAATAACTGTCGGTCATTTACAAAAGAACAGGGTTGTTCAGTGGTAGAGCGCTCACTTTAAATGACAGGAGTCCCTGGTTCAATCCTCAGTCTGGTGAGTTTGTGGTGGACAAAATTAAGTCCGTGGATTTTCTTGTGGTTTTCCCCTTTGCTCCCACATTTTCATTTCAAAAAATGATTTCATAAAAATTCACTTTCATTTTATTTTCAATTTACACAACATTTTAGTAGTGTTCTAATACGTTACCTTTGCTCTCTTCGGGATCAGCGTCAGTAACCTGTATAACAATTTCATGGCCCTCAGGAATTCCTTCGTCTCGTGGATGATGTGGACTTAGACGGGTTGTATCCTCATGAAGGAGGTCACTTTCTCCTGACTGCCCTGAAAGACAAGCTATACAGAGGAGTGTTAGAAATATACACATTTCGTCGAAGCATTATTCAGATAAATCACAAACAAAACTTAATAATATTAACGATATGCCTAAATGACACTGCTATAGGGATGATGGTAGAGCTAAAGACACTAAATTAATCAGTGTTATTAAGTCACATTACCAATCCAGTATTGGTAACTTTATAGTCTTTCAACGAAATGAAACATCTGACACATATATCACAGTATTGCGATATCACAGTGGGTGTACCCACCATCAACAAACAACAAATGCCGCAATTGACAAATGGATTGGTATTCCTTTAATTCCACAATTCTCTGCAAATATCAAGAAGATGCTGCAAAAGACATAACATTAAAATTTCAGATGTTCCTCCAAAATCCATAGACAAATACTTTAACAAATTTCAAGGCGCTTTTTACTGACCCTCTACAAAGCAGTGGCGTCTATCGAGTGAGATGTCAATATGATAAAGTGTATATAGGTCAAACAAAAAGGAACATTTGCACTAGAATAACTGAACATGTTCGTATTTCTAAGTCTCGGAACCCGTAACAGTTGTCTGGTCTAGCAACATATCTTAAGAGATTATAGCCATCACATCGAGGAGTCATGTTTAATTGAAAAAGCAAAAACAGAAATGGAACGAAACATCAAAGAATCATATTACATAAAGACCAAATTTAATTTAGATAGAGGAGAAATAAATATTATTTGGAGTAATCTTTTCACTACTCTGGAAAGCAAGAAAAGAAAACAGTGAACAGCAATGTGCAATGACAGTGAGTGTTTCTAATGTGTAAAATTTCTTATTCGAGAAATTATTGCCATAAGATATGCTCCTCTTGAATATTTTTTAAAAATCTTTTTATTCCTCTGAATACGAAAGAACCCCATAGGACGAAAGAATGAATGTGATTTTCAAACTCCTTGTTGTTTGTTTAGTAAAATTATTTAGTTACATAAATCTTCCGAAAACCTTCCGTTTTCAGTGAGATATACTAGTTTCTGCAGGTTGATTTTTTTTTTTTTCAGTCTGAAGAACGAAAATCGGGACATCTGCCAACCTTAGGCAAGTGAACTTTTAAAAAAATCGCATGATATAAATAAGCATAAATAGTTTGATTAATAATGTCAAAATTATAACTTATTGATTTCAATCTTTAGTTTTAAAATGATGTTTCCATAATATAGACACCTCAGAAACTACAAAACAAAAACTGAATTCGCTCAATTTGATAATCATGGAACAAAATTTCATTTTCAACCGACTTTAAAAAGAGGAGGAGAGTCTCAATTCAACTCGTTTACTCGTATATGTTGTGTATGTTTACGCATAATTTGACATAGTGCATTGAATTTGTAAAGAGTATACCTTGCCGGTGGTCGAGCTGAACTATTAAACACCTCAATGGATGCTTGTTTAGTTACGGCATAGTAACATGCTTCTAGGCAACCATACATGCTTTGGGGTGATTATGGTTGCATAAAAGCACAGGGGTCGTACCGCAAAGTTTCGAAACTTTCATACTACATTATACTATCACTGTTTTCCTTTTTTTTTTTTTTTTTTTGGAGGGGGGAACACCTGTGTAACTTAATACTCTGACACACACGCTCTGTTTGCATAAAATCCACACGCAGTACGAAGATTACCTTAATCTACGAATAACTGGCCATAACTTTCTACTTTAAACGCATTTTATTTACCTACTTTTGCTAGAGATATATTGATATATTAATTTCTTAAGGACATAAAAAAAGTTTTTTTTTTTTTTTTTAATTTTACCTGAAATAGCCGAAATTATAACAAGTGCATGGAGATTTTCGAACGAAACAACAAACAGTGAAAGGGATTGCCCGTACTTTAGAAGCTTCCTAGTCATTTTTCGACCTTTTTAAAAACAATTCTAAAACACGTCTTTATTCTTCCTTATACTCCTTTTGGTCACACTTATATGTACAAAAATTATAGTACGATTAACAAAAAACAAACACATCTACATGCAGTGACGGCTTTTCCTCGCAAACATAATATTTCCACAAAAACAACTCATGGAAAACAGACAGCGTGAATACGTGCACAAACAATCAAAATAGCAAGCTAAAGGGCGTCACATCTCCCATCGTAAAGCTAGTCTCAAGCAGTCAATATTTTTTCTTGAAAAACGGGAAATCCCCGTCAACGCGTGTGCTTATGCCAAATAACTTTGTATTTCTAACTGACTTCGAAAAGAGAAGGATCTTAATTCAACTCGTTTACACATATGTTGTGGGTATACTTACATATAACTTGACACAGGTGCATCGACTTTGGAAAGAGGATATCTTCCCGGTGGTCCCACATAAATTTCTTTACGATCTGATGGTAATTTTTGGGGCTTGACCACGAAACACTTCAATGGATGCTGTATTGAAGACTTATAATTTTTGTTGAAAAAAGATTTATAATTAATACTAATTATAATCATTGATTGATAGGATTTAGCAAACATCTGAGAATTTTCGTCCTTTCTTTGGCATAAATGATTAACTAGTTTAATTGAAAATAATTCTAATATTTAGACATACGTAGATATTTTATGAAATCAATTCTTACCTAAGCTTAATCCTTGCGTATTACTTTGCGTGCCACTTGTAAGATCACGGGATTCCAGTCCTTTTGGTCCGCTGTCTTTCCTTCCACCAACCTTAGGAAATAACTGGGCAGCTCTAAAAAAATAAACAAAATAAATAAATAAGAAGAACTTTTGGGTATATGCTGAGTCAAATAATGTGGATATCTCCCTTTAGGCTAAAGGAAACGAATGATTAATGACACACTGAATAAATATGAAACAATAATTGGTGGAATAAGGATGTCGGAGGAACGAGAAAAACCACAGATACCACAAATTCACGTGGCTGGAGATCGACCCAAAATTCCTTCCATGAGAGGTGACAGTGATCCAGCGTGCCCTCCCCTATACGTAGACAGAGAAAAGTATTTTAATAATTGGTTATTCAGCTGTTTTTTGGATTTATTCAGAGAATGAATTGTGTATAGTCCTTTAATCCATTGACACGCATATTACCTGCTATGCGGGGAGTTTGAAAGACTCAACTTACGTACAGTTGTTTGCCAAGAGATAGCACGATAAGCCCAGTGGCGTTTTTCTAAACTAGTAATTTTGGTTGAGAAGCAATAACACAGAAACGTTTATGATGAAAAAAAAAGAAAAAAGAAAAAGAAAGTATACCAATGAGTCACTGTTTATTAGCAACTTAGTACATGCTAGTTTCAAGATCTTCAGAATGAATACAGTGAAATGAATTTTTTTGTTTTGCGTCCACGATCATGCCTTTTCGGTTACAGGAAATGGATGAATAATGACAGTCAATGGTTATGAAATACTTGATAGAGTGATAATGCGAGAGGAAACGGGAGAACCTCGAGAAAATCCATGGACACGATACTGTCCACCACAAGCTCACTTGGCTTCAGATCGAACGAGGATGTCGTCGCACCAGAGGTGAGCGCTCTACCACTGAGCCACCGTGGCCCCCTCTTTGTCTTTAGAAATTGAAGAACATAGTATCTCTTCTCCTGAAGTGTAATCATATTCCAACTAGCGGCCAAAGCATGAAATCCTTCCTTCGCCAGAATTAACATATAATATCTCTCAAGGCGGTGCAGTTAAGCAGTTGTCCTTGTTTTGCAATCGAAAGGGGATGGATTAGAATATAGCAGATGGGCATTGTGACAGGTCTTCCAAAGGTTTCTTTCCGTCTTTCCAGGGGAATGAAGGGGGAGATGATACCCTTAGATATGAGCTTCTTCGCTATGTTTCATTTTATTGTTTCGAAAGTGAAACACTTTCACAGTCATATTTGGAGCCTCATTAATACAATAAATACACGTATCAAACTTAAGAGATGTTGTTCATGACACATATTTGCAAAATAGGATAACAAAATAGTAATTACACTGTATTAACAAGAACATTGTATCTAAAAAGGACATTTTACCAAGTTGTTTTGACAAAATGACCTGAAAATCATCTGCATTTTCAAAAATTACATTCTATTTCTCCACTGTACTGTAGTTAACACTGTCACTCACAAAGGAAAAAAAGGCTAAAGTTACGATTTAAAAAGAAAAAAAGCTGCGATACTGAAACAAGAGATATCCAGAAAATGGGCATTATCCGCTCAGAAATGAAGGCTAGGTTACACAAAATCCGTGAACTAATATATGGAATACAATATAACTGAGGACAGCTTTCAGTGCTGTCAACTGTGTTATTTAGTTTGTTGCATAAATATTAATTATCTAATAAAGTTTTTCCTTCTAAGTTTCCTAGTTTTATTTTAAATTTCTTGTTTGATACTGTAATAAGAGATTTTACTTTTCATTTCCTTTGATGTCTCTTGATTTGTGTAAAATCTTGATTGTGATATGTTTCGGTTTTATTCTCTTGTATATAGGACAACACAAAAAATAATTTACTCACACAAATAACATGATAAATAACGCTTTGTGCTGAATGATATCTTTGAGTGTTACAGTTGGTCACATTGTCACGTGACTTTGGTAACAATTCACTCGTTATTCTTTTGTCTCTGGTGAGTTTGCTGTGTTTAAGAAGTGTAACGTTCTACGGTGTGTTGAAAACTGCAATGGATCGTAAGTACAGAATATAACTGTGTGTAAGAAATGCTTTAATTGTGGTGGAAACTTGTAAAAGATACAACCGGAGTGCAGAAGGGTTTCCATTCCAAGTTTTCTGGTGTGCCTTCACCAACACGATAACAACTGCTGAACTGAACAAAAAATTTGAAGCAGATGCACTAGAAGATATGGACGGCCAAGGAGTATTTGTACAGAAGAAAACACACAGTTGGACGCCAAAGAATTTGCAAAAACAACTGTTCCGCAACTCAACAAGTCAAGCAGAAAACCAACTAGAAATAAAACTATCCGAGTGTGCAGAAAATATTACTTGGGTTCTTCAATTAAACTTGAATTTTGTGTAAGTAAACTGGTTTTTGCGTCACTCTTTACTTGGCATGACCAGAATTATTTTGGTATCCATATTTTGGAATTTTGACTAGGATTTGATAATACTCCGTCAACTGTTGACATGATCATTGATATTTGAGCGGTAATATATAACTATAATCAGTCCTAAGATAGATGTTGATGTATTAATGATAAATCCTCACAAAGAAGAATACAGATGTTTTAATGATTACTTTTTATAACAGTATATTTTAGATATATTTCCTGAGAATATTAC
This sequence comes from Thermobia domestica, assembly GCF_964235325.1. Taxonomy (NCBI): domain Eukaryota; kingdom Metazoa; phylum Arthropoda; class Insecta; order Zygentoma; family Lepismatidae; genus Thermobia; species Thermobia domestica. The sequence goes on along the minus strand of NC_137466.1, from coordinate 200,385,332 downwards.
CAATGAATATACAAATTTCTTACTGTATACGGAACTACAAATAACGATTTTAAAATACTTTGTACATAATAAATAAATGTCAGAAAAGTGTCGACATTCGCTATATACTACCAGAAAAATTCACTGATTCTAATAAAATATGTTAAAAATCGTACTTACCTATAATCTTTTGTGCTTGGCTGGAACACTGGAAACGTTATATGTTCCAGATTGTTACAACAGTCCTCCGACAACGCCTGGTAAAAATCATGATTCGCTGCTTTGGCACTGAAAGGATCTTCTCGAGGACCCTGCTTCCTTCCACAATTACACGCTGACACGTACCGTACTCCACTAGAATGGGGAAGCACTGGCATCGATCTCTCCCTGCAAAGGATAACCTTCAAACAGCATTGAAATAAGAAATAAAGCAATTCTAATCTTGTACAGTTTTTTAAAAGAAAATCTCGGAGAGTACAGAGCTCCGTTAGATTGCACTAATTGAGTTCTAACGTTAGAGATTTAAGGCACAAACAATAATTTTAATTGGAATGCATTTCATAGCTACCTATTTCCATAAAGGAAAAATTTACGGCAGATTAAAATACTTGATAATTCAGTCAGTTATGATTATATGCTGAGAAAATTCCAAGAAGTAGTCAGATCTTGTGTCAAGATTGTGATTAAAATGATAGCTTAAATTTACAAAAATATGCTTCTATTGTAAAATAAATAAATAAATAAATAAATAAACATGTAAATAAAAGTGTAAGGGGTGGAAGAGTTGCTGCCTGCTTCCATTAAGAGGAGACTTGCCTGTAGGCAGTATGTATTCCATAGGCTTAACCATAATAATACTGTTCCCATGTAGCCCAATGGTTAAGGCGGGTGGCTCCGGTTTTCATTGCCTATGAGAACTTGGAACTGAAACCAACATCATGCAGCAACAAGCGTTGGAAGCCACTGCTTACCACGTATTACTTAGTTTAATGCGCGCAACTTGGCGTTCCAAGGATTTAAGAACAATACTTCAAGCAATCCTAGTTTCTAGGTAAAATCTCAATGACGGTAATTCAAGATGATTCACTGTCTCAAGTATTGGTAGCCTCACCGAATACACCTCCAGACTCATCCATCATACTTCAAAGACGTGACTTCTTCTCAATTATTCCCTTCATCATCGAACCCTACTTCAAAATACCACCCCAGCCTCTGCAGAAGTTATTTTATTATACACTAATATTATACTCAAGCTAATTTCCAAATAAGTAACCTGACATTCAAAAGCCAGCCCAGTATACAATTTCAAACCTAGTTGGTTCAGTTTGTTCCAATCATGAACCAATTTTAATCGAAACTAACCCCTAGTTGCAAATCAAGCTTATTTCCATGGACCTCAAATAGTCTCTTATGCACGAACTTATTAATGGGATACCTGGAACAATAAATCTTAAGATCATCACTTCAATATTTCCTCTGGATTTTCCATACATAGATGACACTTTCCTCATATAAGCACATGGCCAACTAGTATTGACTCTATTTCTAGACCCTCTCAACAAATCTCATTACATTCATCTGATACTTTCTTAACTAAATCGTCAACTTCCCTGAGATTTGAGAAGGAATATTTGACTTACATATCCAAACTATCAATGTTATGCAATGTCTTCCCACCCGCTACATATCAAACGATTCAGAGAATCACTTCAGCAACCAGCGCCTTCAACAACTATCCCAAGATCCTCTCGTCAAGCACTCCTAACTGGGAACAACCTCCAACCTCATCCGCAAAATGCAGAACTAGAGAGTGTCCCACTCTAAGGTAAAACCAGAAAATGTTGTGTAAAAAAAGGCAAGTGGAGAGGAAATAACACAAAATTTGTACATGGCATATCTGTAAGTGTGAGAAATAAAATGAAATCACAAGAACTGCTGGAAATAGCTTCTAAATACGTCTGAACACAGTGTTGCAAGTTTGTGAATGTATGTCAGGACTTCGGGTGTCATTGCTTGGATTTCACGGCCGAAGTTCCTTCTGTAACTCATCAATGGGCGTGATTTGTCTCTATAGACCATTCCTCTCAGGTTACACCAGAGGAAAGAGTCTATTGGATTTGAGTCTGGTGACCTTGGAGGGCATAATCCTTTTGAAATAATTCTACCTTAGCCATGCTCACTCAAAAAAAAGTGGCGTGGCCCCGTCTAGCGTAGGCGCTAACGCTCTCGTCTTTGGTGGTAGCGGTCCCAGGTTCGATTTCCGGTGGGGACACTCGGTCGAAAAAGTGTAAAAGCTTTTTCAGACCAGCCATCCTGAGTGAGTTTTTCCTGGGTTTTCCTCATTCACGACAGGCAAATGCCGTGATGGCACCTAACATACAGGTCCCAGGCCGCTTCCTTCCTTCCCTTTTCCCGGATGGTGTGATAGCCGAGAGACGGGCTAACATGGCCATAGATGACGAAAGTCAAGAAGTCTTATCCTAATTGAGAAGTGTGGCATGTTGCTCCATCTTGTCGGTACTTACCAAGTATCAGTTCCTAATCATCAGACTGATTCATAAACTCTCGAATCAGTTCGATGTAAACTTCATTGAGCCCACCTCACGTCATTTATTGCACTTCACTTTAAAAACAAAAAGCCAACGACTCGCGGAACTTCTCTCTTGCCACTTTGCTTCAACTATCATGACGTTACATTTCACTTTTCTCATTGAATACATTACTTTCTCAAAATTCCATCCAAACCTGGGCAAATATTTACGTAATGACTTTTTTTCGGAGTTCCCTTAGGATGGGACACCCGTTAGTTCAAATATCATTACAACAACTACCTTTGTTACGTACCCGCAAATCCTAATCGAATGATTAAATTTCTGGAATCATTTCGGCAATCAATCCTGATGTCATTGATTAGGAATTTCATGAACATAAAAAAAGAAGTTTTTTCTCGTTAAAAATATTTTATACTAAAGAAAAAGATTTAATTATTATTTTAAACATTTTAAGTAGATACCGATAACAAGTGACCTTTTCATTGTTTTCTACGAAGAAAGAAGAAAAAAAAAATATTGCAGCACTAAACAAAGAACTCAATTCAATTACCTACTGTCATAAGCTTTCAGAACAAAATCTACCAATATTAGTTTTAATGTTGCAGAATATTCTCAAACAATTAGCAAGGTGAGTAGACAGAAACGTATGGCAGGTAACAAGTACAGTCAGTGACAAAAGTTCTTTCGTTTTGATGAAATTACTTTCGTAAATAACTTCAGAATAGGACAATTTGAGTACAGTTTTCAGTAAATTAAAAAGAATGGAATTTTCTGTACATTCCAGCCATACCACTGGTACACGTTTCAGCTATAACACCGTTATTCCCAACTTAAATTTTGCCAAACGGAAAGAAATTTTGTCGCTAACTGTACAATTAGCTGAAAATCACACAATTCTCGTGGGGACTACACCTGATTGAATTTGCTTTATTCCATTTAACTATCTCATCGTGCCCATCATTTGAGAATGTTCAACACTCTAAAAGGAAATACTACAATTCTTGTTGTGAAAGCTTGTTAGAGGTTAGGATTTTTATGTGAAACACAAATGTCTTCGTTGCGCAGTAACTACCTGTTTCCTGTTTCCTTGGGTATTTCCTCTTCGTCCGGAGCTCGGTGCAAAGGGTTTGTACACGGATTTCCTGTTAAGCTTAACACTTCACACATTTGTCGTCCGTTTTTCCAATATCTCTCGCAATCCCTTTCTAACTGAGTTACGTATCTATCAAACAGAGGACCTCTCGCATGCATTGCGAATACTGATATGGCGTGTGCAAGCTGGAAAACACATGAAACAGTGAGATGAAATTCTAACATGTATATACACACACATGGTAAATATGATTTGATATAAGTTGAAAGCTACAGTTACTGAAATTTTAAGGATTATTATAACCTTAAAATTTAGCTCTCAAATACAGCATTATCGATTATATATATATACGAGGCGCGTTCGGAAAGTAACCCTCCGATTGGTTACTGTGCATGAAATAGTGGGGGCAGCGCTACCATTTTGCACAGACGTGCGCGGTAGATCAATCTGCATCCAGTCGTGATGGAGTGATGGTTGTCTGATCATTAGTTCCACTTTTGTAGCGTCTCAAAATGTATGCTGCAATGGAAAGCCCCGCCAAGTGCGAGCTGTTATACGTTTTTTTTTTTTTCAGCAAAACAATATTTGGCAGCAGCTATTCATCGGGAACTTTGTGCCATGTATGGACCAAGCAGGGGCGGATCCAGGGGGAGGCGATCGCCCCCCCCCCCCTGCAGAAAAGGAACCTTTCTTGTCTATATATATAAAAGAGAACGTACAAATCCTTTGTTCCCTCATCACGCTAATACGGCTGAACCAATTTCTTTCATTTTTGGGGGGTTATTAGGATTTGGACCATAGATGGATTTTATCATATCACTTTAATTTTTAATTACCAGTGTCTTGAGATAATTGACCATTCAAGTGTCCATAACGTACAAATCCTTTGTTAGTTCATCATAGGTAAAAATAAACGTATTTATATGCAACCCGCATGACCGTGTCACTCGGCGGGTTAACATAAATGACAGGCGATATACAGCGGAAAATAGCTTGAATCTTCTGTTTAAAATTTTTTAATTGATTTGCTAATTTCTACAGACACTTTTACAATATGCCAGCACCGGGATGACCGCAGCGAAGCGGGGCGGGTTAACATAAATGACAGGCGATATAATGTTAAGATTTACTGCAATCTTCTATGGTTTTTATCATATCACTTGAAAGCGAAAAAGTAAAAATTATCTAAGTAACAAAGTTTATTGCGTTCCGGGGTGACCGCAGCGAAGCGGGGTGAACGCTGCTAGTTTTATACATATAAATAATATCCATCCCAGAGTTTGGAGCCCTTAAAAGCACCATTATGACGACCCACCGCCCCCCCCAGAAGTCGGTCCTGGATCCGCCCCTGGGACCAAGTGTGATGAGTGAAGGAGTTGTTCGTGAATGGGTTCGTTCATTTAAAAGTGGACGAACAAATATTCATGATGAAGAGAGGAGTGGCAGGCCATCAGTGGTCACTGATCAACTCGTTCAGAAAATTGATGGAAAGTTCATGAAAATTGTGACTATCATCTCTTCATACATATGAAGAAGTGGCTTGGATCTCATCGCTTTGATGATGAGGAGGAGCTGAAAGATGCGGTCACAGGCTGGCTGAAGGCAAAGGCGGGAGATTTTTAAGCTGTTAAAATTTCTAAGCTAGTGCAGAGATATGATAAGTGGTTGAATGCTTATGGAAACTATGTTGAAAAATAGAGCAAAGCAGTAGTTTTCGGATGTATATAATAAATCCTTCTTATTCACTTTGGTGTTTCTTTTTTAACCAATCGGAGGTTATTTTCTGAACGGCCCTCGTAAACAGAGAAGCAGAGAAAATAACCGATTTTATATTACACTAATTTCTTCATAGGTGTGAAGTCAATGATGTACAAAAAACTACACGGTTAAACCGAGAATCGAACCTGAGTTTCGGCTTACCTTAACAATATGTTTACTACGCTATCCAGTCTACTCTACATATATTCCACCACCCTTGAGGTTGATGTTCAGCCAATCAGATCTCATGGTCTGCGGCACAACTCCCATTATGGCTGTTCAGGGTGAAGATTGAGTGTCATAGTGCAACTGAGATAATATAAAGAACTAGAGATGCCCTGATGCGAGATCTTTGATGGTATCGAACTCGCATATATCGAATCGATCCGCCATATTGGAAGAGGATAAAGGGGTATTTTTCACGTAAGGCTCCATAGTAATTTATATCTGTTTTATTGTTGATTGTCTGTGCTCCTAGGAAAAATTGCACGACGAAAAAAAAAATCAACGTTCTTTGAAATTTCATAATATGTCAAAGTAAGTCATTTTCTTTCTTCTTTTACCCTATAACAGTCAATATAATGGGTTGTGTACTTGTAATAGCATTGGGTGAATAAGCATATGCATTATATTTACACTGTCAAAAGGCTCGTAAAGACTACTACCAAGAGAATTGTCAAACTATTATTATGTTTGCTTATTTATTGAACTATATGTTTATGAGTTGTTGGAAATTTCATCAAAATTATGTAACATAGAAGTGTTCTGTGACACCTTGGCAAGTCAACTGTTTGGTTGTGGAGGGAGTAGGCCTCCTTTATCTACATTAAAAATTGTTAATGATGGCAATTATTGCATAAAATAATCCTCACTCACTGTTAAAAGGAACAATAGGCCTATCTCTGCCTATCTCTTCACTTCGCTTACATCTGCACTATTGGAGGGATGAAGCTTGGGATGAAACTTAATTAAATATCACAAGAGCAGAGCGATGAAAAACATGACAAGTTATACAATATATGGCAGAAGTGTAGATAATAGTCTACCATATGTCTACCATTAGTAAGTGTATTATTTTCTAAAAGATACAGCTGACTGAAACTTGCGGAATACGCCATCTTGGGAGAGGATATCTCGAATCGAACGCTACAATCGAGAGCAGATTCGAATCAATACCGCCACATAGGGAATGGAATCTCTAGCAGTGGCGAAGCGTAATCCCATAAGTAGGATAAACTAATAACACAATAACATTTAATGTATCATAAAATGTTTAAAATTATAGTCAGAAAAAAAAAAAAAACAACCTGCCAAATCTATTTATTTTAAAGAACTTTCTTAGCTGTATTTCTAACAATGTTTAGTGTTAAATTTATGTACACTTATGTCAAAAATTATTGTCGCATGTCTATAAATATGTTGTTGTGGGAATATAATTTGATAACGTTTTCGCTCGATATTTCTTGCAATGTTATGTGTATAATTGGCAAAGACGTGTATGTGGCAACTTTCATATCAAAAAAGCAGTTAATAAGAACAATAAAACGAAAATAAAACGTTCTTGTCCATTTAGCAACATTTTGTTTTACTCATTCTAATTTTCGTATTTATAATTCTTTTCCTATAAAAGTTACCACAAATATACATTTCCCGATTATACACATAGTATCAGTATTAAAAGTACCTTGCAAAATCATTATCAAATTATACTCTTACAAGAAGACAGTTATAGATATGCGACAATCATTTTGGACATGAGTGTACATGTATACATAGTAATTTTGTTGTTGTTTAACAAGAAAGAATGAATATTTATATAAGCAAAAGTAGACGGAAAGTACTCTATTATTATTATTATTATTATTATTATTATTATTATTATTATTATTATTATTATTATTATTATTATTATTATTATTATTATTCAACACATATTTAGATGAAGGAAAACAAGCAATGTGTATTAATGGAATATTCTCATTTAGCTCCACTACAAATATTTTGAAGTGCAGTTCATATTTTCTTCTATTTGGGATTTGCACGGGGATGAGGGGAATTTTCTCCTCACTTGCTGTTTTCATTTCCTGTACATTTGAAAATGGAAGGAGAGAAAAAGTAAGTATATTCTTGCTCTTAACTGTCAAATTTCTTGGATAAGCGTTTGTTACTTGCATCTCCCACTTTAAAGTACGTACAATACTGAATTTAATTCATGCATCAGGTGATAATGACTTCACTAGAAATGTTAATGCTCAGAAGGAACTTCATTTGAATCAATGCAAGATACTTAATATTGTATTCTATGCAGTGACATAATTAATGGGGAATCATAGAATCTGTGGGTTCCGGGCTTAAGCACTCATCGAAATTTTATCGTCATTTTTTATTGTTTTATGTATATTGCACAATTTTTACATTTTTTAGGAATAAAGTTAGCAAAGCCCCTCCCGAAACAAGCAAAGTCCCCCGAAACAAAATCGTAAATACCTCACAAATTCTATGAAATGGAAAACTCAACTAAAATTACACAGGAATATTATTATTTTATCCTCCACATTAGCGTTTGGTAAATTTATATAATTTTTAATGTATCAGAAATATTCTACAAGTTATTATGGTCCATGCCCCATCTAGGGAAAAAAAAGCTACTCTGAATATCTCCTGAGAGTATATATCTAAATTAAACAAATTATCACTAACAGAAACGCATAATTGTACACATAAACTTCTTACTCTATGTTAAAGAAATCATTTTAAAACATATTAGCGTTGAAAGATGCCTTCACGCTAAAACTAAACTCCCAGAAGCGAACCTTTGCACCTTACCAACAATGTGTGCAATCCCCAGCGGTAACAGCATCGCTCGCTGAGCAGCATAGCCCGTAAGCCTGTCTATCGAACTGGTGAGGCTCAGACGCAAGGTCTCCAAGTGCTTCCAACCTACTATTTTGTTACCGAAAAAAACGAAATGTTGAAGTATTGACTTTATTTTATGAGAAACTAATGACTTTATTTTATAAGAAACTCAGGGTAAAGAAAATATAAGGCAGAAAACAGAATAGGCCCGGCCTCAAAGCCTCATAGTACATTTCGCCATTGATCTCTAGTTCTTATACTATTATCTCAATGCGTAATGCTTAATACACCAGCACGGTAAGCTAAGACCCGAGATCGATTCTCGGTCCAGTCGTGCATTTTTTACGCTATATTACAGTACTATTAACTTGTACTCCACGAATTTCTTTTAGAAGTTTGCAAATAACTCAACACGAAGACAGAACTTTGATTTACAACATAAATATAATGTAAAAACAATACACCATTCTAATGGTATTTGAGAAGGATGTGTCGTCTTCTTGATATTCAAAGAAGTAACAGAAATTCCTGTTAAATGAATACCACGGAATAAAAGTGGAAATATAAAGTGATTCACAAGAGCATGAAGGTAATCAGGTTGCCCACTGGCATAGAGAAAGGAACTACAAGAAATAAAAGGGAAAAAAGACAAAAAAGAATTAAAAGAAAAACAAAAAGATTAGTTATAGAGAAGTAGTGCAAAAGACCACCAAAAAGTAATATTACGAATAAAAAGTATTACAAAAACAGACAGTTATATTATATGAACAATAAAAGTAGCAATCTATTATTCAAAGTCAGTCAGGTCATGGAGTTTTTAAATAAATGTAACATGAAGAAAATTTAAAGAAATAAATGAAAAATACCAGTTCTGTTTACAAGAAAAGGAAATGACATTTGAAATGAAATGAAATTTTTGAGTTTTACGTCCCACGGTTATGCCGGTTAGGCTAAAGGAGACGGTGATGATGAGTAATGAATGAAATGGTGGAATGAAGAAAGTGGGAGGAAACGGGAGAACTCCGAGAAAACCCACGCACACGGTGTTTGTCCACCACAGAGTTCACTTGGCGGGAGCAGGGTTTGAACCCGAGACCCCTAGCACCAGAGGTGAACGCTCTACCACTGAGCCACCGCGGCCCCGAAATGACATTTGAGTCTGGAATGTAAGGAAATATCGAAGGTAAGGAAAGACATGGATCGGACAAGAAAATATGGAAGAGGAAAATAGACTAAAACAAACATGGAGCCTGGGTTTTGAAAAGTAAAAGAAAAATAGAAAAAATAAAGTTTACCAGAATTTTACTGGAAAACAAAGATGGAAAGTAACAGCTAAATCTACATATTTTAAAAAAATTATACGTACTGACACCTACACCTTAACCCTTACGTAAATATCTGTGTACCGTGTACTGAATGCTTGTATAAACGAATTTGTAATCCTAATTCTCAACTACACTTCACTCGTGCTCTCCTATTTGTAGCTTCCCTTTTATCCCCTTATAACATTAACACAAAAAATAATAATAGGAAATAGTTACCCGGCTTTCATGGTAATCTCGAGTATAGTGCGTTGGAAGATTCTCCTGATATGTTGCCGTAGCTAAGGGTAATACTTTCCCACATCTGCCTTCACTGAATTTTACATCTGTATCAAGCAGAGTTCGTAATGTATTAAAAATCTGAAAAATACAAAGACAACACAAAGAAATTAAAGTTTCCGGTATTTTTTCGCAACTAAATAGTTGGTATCCTAGCCTACTGTGAAGACTCGGCTTAAATTTTTAGTGAAAGTGTAATGATATTCAGAAACACCCTGGTTACCAACACCTCTTTGATATCAGTTTTCCTAATTAAATAATGAACTGCATCAAACTGAGATCTTTTCACTAATCTAACTATAAAAACCTCCATCGTAAAAATATAAATTTTAAAAGAGAAGTAGCAGCCAACCACTGAGCTACCATAACCTCTCCCCTGGAGAAACTGATAATCACGTAAAACTATACAATTCTGATATGACTCTGAATTGAAAAGCTGACCATTAATTGCCAATGAACACGAATTCAATCTATTCTTTCTTACATATAAGTACGAGGTGCGAGAAAAAAAAAAAAAAAGGTCTGAAGTAATAACTCAAGAATACTTACAATATTGGTTCCTGTCGGTGGTGTCACCTTCAAAGTAGTTTTCTTCTGCTTCAACACACTTCTTCACTCGATACTGCCACTCTATGTAACATCCCTCGAGTCATGTTCTGTAAGGGTCTTTAGTACGTTTTCCGTTTTTTCCTAACCTCATTAACGGAAGTACTATATGTTCCTTTCAGTTCAGATTTGATTTTCGAAAGAAAGAAAAAAAATCACAAGGTGCCAAATTAGATGAGTACGGCGGGTGTTCTAACTGCAATATTTTTTCGAGCCAAAAATTGCTGTAGGGATAGAGCCTTATTAGTGGCCATCTTCGCACAAATTTTTCACATTTGCAATGCTTCCGTCAAGATACGTCCAACTGACTCTCTATGCAAGTTCCCAGCTTCAGCAATTGCTCTAACACTCAATTTGCGGTCACTTCTCACAATACGACGAACATTTTCGATATTTCTTTCAGTTTCGATATGAAATGTTTCAGTGGCAGATTTTCGAAGTTTCACGAGAAACTTGATATTTATCCTTTGTTCTACTTTCAAGCTCGTCATTTTCGCCAACGCACTGACACACGTGTTCACTCTTTGTCGCTTATTTCGCGAATGCAGGGCCGTGTGAGTCCAGTTCACTATACTAGGTAGGGCAGGTATGGTAGTTTATCCTTGCAAAAACAATATGCATTATGTTAATTATTTTTAGTAATACAGCTACACTCTTTTTTTTTTTTTTTTTTTTTTTTTTTTTTTTTTTTTTTTGTCACCTCGTAGAGCTCTCTCATGGCTATGTGGATACCATACGCGCCTTTGGCGTGGGAAACCTGGGTTTGATTCCCACCAGAAGCTTATGTGCTTTGAAGCCCACGTTAAACAGAAGGTCTACGTCTTATATAGCCTCGCTGCTGAACGGAACGCTAAATTCAAATTCAATCCAATCGAATTAAATGCAAGTAGGTTGCCAAATTTTGAATAAGAGCACAAAACTCATCAGCTGATGGAGGCAATTCGAACCGCCATCTCCCATTTAGATGCAAAATAACTGCAAAAAACACTGATGGTCTTGCTGGCAGCTTACTGGAAAAGCGTCCATCTTGCAAGTCGAAGAGCATACTTCGATTCTCAGCCAGTTTACTAATATTAACCTTATAGCTCCCAACATTATTAGCATAGTTAATGGAAACATCTAATATTTGAAAACAAATTCATTAAAAAAAAAAAAAAAAAAAAAAAAAGCTGCAATATCATCTATGCTAAGATCTAACATATCCAAAAACTTACCTGTTTTGACTTATAATCCTTTTCTGCTGGCTCATTCATGTAGAAATTAAAGACCTTATTGCATACTTCAAACCATACACTAGCCTGAGGTATCTAAAACATGAAGAAGAAAATTATATTAGTAGTCGATTGATACAGAAATTCACAATGCTAAAATTCGTCTTATCGACAATCCATCGTGCAGACGAGAAATATAGGATAGTAAATGTCATACAGATTGTAGTTTATGATGTGAACCATACAATTAATTAATTAACGAGCTATATTGATTTATATTAAAATTCAATATTAAGCAAAAATTTACTTTTAGTATGTCTTGATTCAAAAATGTAGAGCAAGTCTGAAGTAGGAATTTCTAAGCCACTGAGGGAATTATGTCGATTGATTTTTTTAAAATCAAGATGTTTTATCAATACAGGGCAATGAAATGCCTCTGACTTATCTTCGGAACCCCTTAACCAAAAGAGATGAAAGCTAGTATGGCAGTTATTCTTAATTCCCAGTGTTAGCAAACAGCTTACGAAGGATTTGGGGGGGGGGGGGGGGGAAGTAAGAGGATTGAGAAACGAAGAAGAGTTTCTTTTGGCCTGCAGGACACAACTTTTGAACTGCTTAACGTAAAGGTATGAAATTCGGGGCAAAAGAGAACTGACACACAGAATTAGTGATGACGCTAAAGGGGAGCAAAGGGGACCGGCGTCCCCCTCCCCCGCTAAATGGCATCGTCCGACCAGACCAGATCCGTACCTAGTATTATTCTCTTGGGTCACACCGTCTTGTTGGGAACCTATTAACACTATTTTCAAGAGATATATTAGGGTTTCTTTTTAGATTTTGTATCTTCCGTAACAATTTGCGAATCTAATTTGAATTTGCATCACAATTAGTAATTTTTGTATCGTATTTTCGGAAGTGAATGAAATTGTTATCTATGTGTTTGACTGTTTTACGTGGATATGAAATAACAAATGAACCATCAAGAAAAAAACAAAAAAAAAAAAAAGTATATATATATTGTCATTCTACAGATTGCCTAAGATGGTAGCTAGTTTAGAATGTGGTCATACGGAGTCTTTTTTTTTCTTTCTTTCTTTCTTCAGAACCCGTAATATTGTCAAGAAACAGTGAATAGGAATTACGTAACCCACGAAGTGAATTTTCCTTTTTATAGCAAAAACTCAATAAATTACTTCGCACAAAGGTTAATTTCCTAAATTCACATTGTAGCCAAATGCAAGTTTATTATTTCATTTTCTTTAAACACTGTAAATCGAATACTAGTTTCTTTCGACATTTCAATAATTAAAAAGATGAAGTATTAAAAGAACATTTCTGGGTCATCGCTATGAAATAAGTATGCAGATGTGTCAGTTATGTATTACTTATCACAGTTTGAAACAACAGAAGATAGAAAAAAAGGATACTGCTACAGTTACCTGTTTTCGCTGGTTACCTAATTTCCAAAAGGAAGATGAGGTCTTGTATTTTGAAAGACCATTGAAACGCTTTATTTTCATTATGTTATAAAATGTCGAAGTGCACATTGTTTCTTTGGCGTGAATCTTACTGCCAGTCTCCAGTAATATAGTCTCTAATTCACAGTAAGTTGTTATATGTTAGTGAGAACTAAAGAAGTACCAGAAGTACCTGGACTAAAATTTTGAGTGCAAGTCAGTAACCCATAACCTAAGGAATAAAGATTGCTATATTTGGTGGGCGGCCTCGGCTAGCGGGCAGGTTCGGTTCGCTTTGTTTAATCACAAGTATTATGGCTCAAGTAAGCCTTATTTCGGGTCTCCACTAAACACGTGTTAAATAATTACATTCTACAATATTGTTAGCGACAAACGAAAAAAAAAAAAAAAAAAGTTTAAAGACCAAACATATACCACTCGATAGAACTTAATGAACTGATATATATAAATGAAAATGACTAAGTTTGTGACTTAGTAACTCTGGAACCACCCGACCGAACCTGATCAAATTTTCAACATAGATAAGGTTCGGCCTGGGATGGTTTTCATCATTTCACTTTGATGGTGCAACATATATATATATATATATATATATATATATATATATATATAAATATAAATGATGGAAAACAAGTTATATTAGTGTCAAATCCATAGCTTTCGATGTCGCCGAGATGAACAGTGACACTGCCGATGCCGTTAAAACCCAAATTCAGCCTCACAACTTGGGAAAGAGGGAATGAGTATATATATTAATGATCGAAAATGACCGATATTAGTATCGAATCCATGGTTTTTTAGGTCGCTGAGATGAACAGTGACACTGCCGATGCCGTTAAAATAAAAATTCAGATCTGCAACTTTGAGAGGGGGAGGAAGTAGAGAACCTCTTGCTTCTCTCACAGCCAACTTTATGTAGTAATGTCTCGAGTTGGAAATCCCGAAAATTTATATGTTCTGGATGAAAAATGCAAGACAAAAAGCATCGTCCATCACAGAGCGCTTTAGTAGTAGTAAAAAGTGACAGACTTATGGAACACATTACTAATTTTTCATATTTTAACCGAGCAAAACGGGTAACTGACGCTAGTAAAATGATATGGGTAAAAAAATGAATGCTCCTGTAAATTTAAATATCCATGTTATATGATAACTACGCCACTCAAATATTCACTAACAAATTTTTCTATACGACACCTTCAAGATGACAGTACATAGTACACACAGTTAAAGCGATATAGCTCAAAATTATCAACTAACCCGTAAAACTTTAATTTTTAGCTATAATATTATCCAAGGATTAGAATTTAAGAATTAGATGTGTCTGCTCTCGGCATCTATGGCCATGTGATCACGTGACATATAAGGGATGACATCTTGGCGGTCATATTATCCGAGGAAAGTGAAGGAAGAAAGTGGACTCGAACCTATAATTGAGGTAACAACACAGCACTTGCCTGGTGTGAATGAGAAAAAACTCCTTCACGATGGGTGGTCTGAGGAAGCTTTTACACTTTTCCGACCGAGTGTCCCCACCCAGAATCAAACTCGGAACCTCTCGCACCAAAAACGAAAGCGTTAGCGACTACGCTACGTGGAGCCACTACTATTATCCAAAGTTGAGAAATCTATTAATAAATCATTTAAACTGAACAAAAATGAGGTGCTCAAGAATGAATTCTGATCCATAGTTTCCGAAAATAAAAAGTATTTTTTAAGGAGCTAAAAAGTATGTCGTTCGTTGCCAATAATACATAGCTTCTATTCTATTGAAACAGACTCTTTACTTATTTATGTACAGTACATGTAAAGTATACATTGTTAAGTTGTAGCTTTATCTATTTGTGTTTATCTTCTAACATCACAATCATACATCTAGCAGTGACAGGCATACTCCTAACAGTGACAAGACATAATCCTAACAATGACAGACACACTCTTCACAGTGACAGGCATAATCCTAACCGTGACAGACATATTCCTAACAGTGGCAGACATACTCGTAATAGTGACACACATATTCGTAACAGTGACATAATACTCCTAACAGTCACAGGCATACTCCTAACAGTGACAGACATACTCGTAATAGTGACACACATATTCGTAACAGTGACATAATACTCCTAACAGTCACAGGCATAATCTTAACAGTGGCAGACATACGCTTAGCAGTGACAGGCATAATCTTAACTGTGACAGACATACTCTTAAGAGTGACACACATATTCGTAACAGTGACATAATACTCCTAACAGTCACAGGCATACTCCTAACAGTGACAGATATACTCGTAATAGTGACACACATATTCGTAACAGTGACATAATACTCCTAACAGTCACAGGCATAATCTTAACAGTGGCAGACATACGCTTAGCAGTGACAGGCATAATCTTAACTGTGACAGACATACTCTTAATAGTGACACACATATTCGTAATAGTGACGCACATATTCGTAAGTGACATAATACTCCTAACAGTCACAGGGATAATCTTAACAGTGGCAGACATACGCTTAGCAGTGACAAACATAATCCTAACTGTGACAGACATACTCCTAACAGTAACAGACATAATTCTAAGTGACAATCATACTCCTAACAGTGACATACATAATTCTAACAGTGACACACATACTCCTAACAGTGACAATCATACTCCAAATAGCGGCGCATATACTACTTGTAAACTAGTCAAGAACACTTAGTGGTATAAAAGACTTCCTTACCTCAAAAAATGAAGGAGCAGCATGCCTTCCTACATTGTCGTCAAACCCTTTGGAAAATGCTTGGTCAATGTGCTGCTGGAGAAACTTCCTAAAACTGTGATCTGTAAGAAAAAACAAGATATCTATACAAACTGTTTATAATGTGTTTTTAAAACTGTAATTTTAAGATTAATATAATCGCTTGTGGAAATGGTTTACGTTATATTGAGAAAGATATGTTAATGGTTCTAACGTTGAAGAACATGTAGTTCCTGTACTTATTCTAGAAAACTCAGATTCTTTAAACAAAATCAACGGTTTAGTGTCGAATTTTGCCTTCAGTTTTAAAGGCACTGTATGCTTACAGGATCAAGTTCTTAAAGGAAACTCAGTCTGTCACTTAAAAGGAAACCGGGGCAGTTTCATTAAAAAACAATTGCAACACAGAGAAAAAAGTATATTATGATTTCCGGTAGGAGATCACGTGACTAGGATTTCATATTAAGCCATAGATACTCGTCTTACCTAGGTATATAACCTCGGTGCTGAAAGACAAGCTACACTCAATTTCAATGAACCAAATATATTACAAGAAACTTTGTTGCCTTTTAACTGTATTTTAATGAAGATTGAATCTCTTAACAATCTCACAACCATTTTTATACATTCAAAAAATTTCAGGACATATCGAAATTCACAAGCACTTGAGAGTTCTGCTTCTATTAGTTCACAGCAGCTTTTCCTGACATCAGTATATTCTGCTTTTATTAGTTCACAGTAGCTTTTTTTCCCCTTGGAATCAGTATATTCTGTTTTCATTAGTTCACAGTAACTTCTGTTCCTGATATTAGTATATTCAGCTTTTATTAGCTCTCAGTCGCTTCTGTTCCTGACATCAGTATATTATGCTTTTATTAGTTCACAGTAGCTTCTATTCCTGACATCAGTTTATTCTGCTTTTATTAGTTCACAGTAGCTTTTTTTCCTGGAATCAGTATATTCTGTTTTCATTAGTTCACAGTAACTTCTGTTCCTGATATTAGTATATTCAGCTTTTATTAGTTCTCAGTCGCTTCTGTTCCTGACATCAGTATATTATGCTTTTATTAGTTCACAGTAGCTTCTATTCCTGACATCAGTTTATTCTGCTTTTATTAGTTCACAGTAGCTTTTTTTCCTGGAATCAGTATATTCTGTTTTCATTAGTTCACAGTAACTTCTGTTCCTGATATCAGTATATTCTGCTTTTATTAGTTCTCAGTCGCTTCTGTTCCTGACATCAGTATATTATGCTTTTATTAGTTCACAGTAGCTTGTGTTTCTGACAAAAGGATTAGTATGATTATATAATTTTGTCATCTTAATTTACCACCTTACCATACCGGATCATACCGGTCCAATTCGATCATTGCTTAAAACTCAACTGTTTATATTCTTTTCTATCAAAACAAAGGCAAATTATTTCAAGTGTTACTTTTTGGTGGTTACATCTTCTAACTATATTTCAGAAACAAGCCGAATTTTAGCTAAGGGTAAAATTACATTGAAGAAGAAACCAAGAAAATGTACGACTGAGTCGTGATGAAAACCTAATCTTTAGCCTATTATGCCAGTACATGATCACTGTGCTATCCAATCCTCCCTCACAAACCAGCCATATATTCTCTCGGGAGGGTAATGTCCTGATCTTAAGTTCACGTAGGCTGTGAAAACAACTAAAATCTGTTATGCCTGGACTAACCTAAGGGACCTGGAGAATAAATAGGTTGTTTAAAGATTAGTACACTTGTACGGTAAATTGGAGATCTTGATCCGATTCCCATTTAGTCGTACATTTTCCTCTCAAATTCAAGGTAAAATTAAGTTAATTTGGTAAATCGTATTGAAGGAAAACATAAGTAGTTTACATATATATAAATGTTCGATTGTTTTGGTCAAAATTTTACTTAGTATTTTGCACCTAGACCTTCAAGTGAGTATCTGGGGCAGAACATTACAAGGTAAACGAACTAAATATACAGTTTTTTTTTTTTTTTTTTTTTTCAGCAAATATCTACATCAGCCTATCAAATATCTACACATCACTTTAAATATTCTATTGAGTTGAATACACTTACCTGCAGTCTCTGCTGGAGGTATGCAAGGAATAAATTCAGAATTATCTTCATTTCTGCTTTGATCTAAGCCTAAAATCATACAAAAATTGTTAAATAAACCTTAGGTTGCACAGAAACTTCTCTTTTATATTAGTTGCAAGTATTTTTTCAAGCCATAGAATGTTAATATTCTCAAACTCTTTAATTTAATACAATTCTTCTAATGATATTACAAATATTATATTGTTCGAACGATTTTTTGGGGGAGGGGGTATCTTGATGGCTAAATCTACAGCACCAATGAATTATTTGATTTTGTCGAAGTTTTCGCACAAGAACATTGCACATTTTATCCAGGTATCCCACCCGGTCATGACAGGAATTATGGTAGGTGGAGTTCAATGACTTTGCAATAATAAAGTTCGCTGGCCAATTTTGCTAACCCCTTTATATTGTTGTAATTTCAAATCTCACAATCTACCGTCTAAGGCTGCGACTAAAAATGATCATTTTATAGCTCTTGTTACAAAATAAGGCCTGGAATTTCACGTAGTTGCTCAAATAGAGTGAAAATGATCTATTTCCATTAAAATACATTTAAAAAAAAGGGGCAAGAATAAAAATGCTGTAGAATCAAAGAAGTGAAAAAAAGGAAAATGTGTAAATCTCACGGAAAATGTGTAAATATCTTTTGCTTCATTTCATGTCTCGAATATCTTGAGCACTGCGTTTCAAAACAGCTACATTTTTGGAAAGGTACTCTACCTTAAAATCCACCCTGAAGATCTGTGGTTCATAAGTAAAGCACGAAATGAATTCCATCTTGGAATAATGGAAGAGTATAGGTGAAACTCTGAGGCTTAGATTATTGTTTTATTGAAGTTATCTTAAAGAAGGTAAGTAACTGTAGTAAGCCTAATGTTGAAGATTATTTTATAATTAACGGTAATTATGAAATGATGATGGAATGTTGATTATAGAATAATAAGAGTAAAAAAAAAAAATTGATCTTTTCAATATGATAAATTTTAATAAGATATATCTAGTTGTATATGATGAAGTATTGACATTTACATGTATTACTGTAATGCTTCATTCCGAGCTGATAATCTTTGAGGCTATTTTACAAGTACCTTATTTTGAAGATAAGGGAACGGTCATGCTTCTTCTTTAGTGCTTTAAATATTGCCACGTACAATTACTATTTTGTAATTTGGTCACTAATAAACTGGGATAATTTTAAATGGTACCAATAATGACCAATTTGGACAGGCTTCTTTGTAATTCAAACACAAAAGATCTTTCCTTGCATCAAAGAAAACTAAAAGTTCTAATGAACTGTTTCGATGTTCGGTGACACCTTTATCGACGATTTTTTTAAACAATAAAACAACGTTTAGTAGACAAAACTTCATTTTACTACATTTTCACAATTTTTATCTTCACAAAATTAACTTTCTGTAAAAATTACGAGAACAGCTTTTCTACTGTTTGTCGGCAAATTGTTGGTTATTACAAAGATAAGTTCATGATAACTGCTCACTCTTCACAGATTTTGTAAGTCTTGATTCCTCCATTTCTTTTCAAAGACAGAATAAGCTGGATTAATGTTATCGGAGATTTGTACTAACTCCTTTTTACGAGGAGGAAGAAAATCAACCTTAAGTGTTAAGTAAACCAGTGTTGGACATATCAACTTTTTTTTTTCTCAAGAAGTTTAGTTCATTACAGTTTGGGAGGTGAGGATTTCATTTACTTTTTGATTTAGACGGGTCTCAGATGAACCTACCCAAATATTGATTGTTTAACAGCGAACAGACGGAATCGATAAAGATGTCAGTGAACATCGAAACAGTTTGATATTTTACTTTCCCCAGAGAAAAGGTAAAATGTTTCATATTTGATTTATTCATTACACACAGGGGTGGCCAAGCTTTTTGATTCAGTGATCTACCTCAGACTGGGAAATCTTTGGCGATGTACCACAGCACTTTGGCGGTTGTCTTGGGCACTGCACTTTCAATTTCCTTAACTCATGTTTTGAAAGTAGTATTGGCTTTCTTTGTCAGAGCATTACAAGGCTACATAACGAACACTTCATTTGACATAGAACATACTTCACAGAAATGGCACGTCTTCAGCTTTTTATTCCGAATTATTTTGCTTCAACTGAAGCTCACACAAAAAAGTACAACAGTGATTGATGTGAAAGATTTCTTTGCAGATGATAAAACACTTTCTTCTTCTTCTTCTTCTTCTTCTTCTTCATCATCATCATCATCATCATCATCATCATCATCATCATCATCATCATCATCATCATCATCATCATCATCATCATCATCATCATCATCATCATCATCATCATCATCATCATCATCATCATCATCATCATCATCATCATCATCATCATCATCATCATCATCATCATCATCATCATCATCATCATCATCATCATCATCATCATCATCATCATCATCATCATCATCATCATCATCATCATCATCATCATCATCATCATCATCATCATCATCATCATCATCATCATCATCATCATAATAATAATAATAATAATAATAATAATAATAATAAAACCTCGTAATCCATCCGATACTACGCGCCGATCGTTGGGCCGACTCTGTCCTATACATCTATTAGAAAACAGGTTTTATTGTACTTGGAAAGGAATACAGACACCCAATTAAACATCTTATGCTTTTCTAGTAGCTCTCACGGAGAAATATAAAAACAAAATCTTGACACCACATCTCAACAAAGGATATGGCCGAACAAATTATAAACGCACACCAGGATGATGCGTGCCTACCTGGTACTTCACTGACTACCAGCAATATTATTTCTGTCTTTCGAAGCCTTTCTTAATCAAGTGTCTTACGATGATGAGTCAACGCTATGCCTACCCTCGAACCTGGACCCAGAAAAACGAGAGCTGACCATTTAACTATAAGTGAACTCGAATAACAAGTGGAATATGCTCAACAGTAAAAGATTTATTCCACTGCAAGATAATTACATAAATAATTAATTACTTCACATTTCACTCACCAAGGGAAAACAAAATATCTAAAATAATCCCTCACCTGAATTTGGATCCTTACAGAAGTTGACTAAAGAATTTATCATATATGCAATGTTATCCTGCGCTTTATTTGTGGTTGTTTTCACATACACAAACTCTTGATTGGCCGGAATAGCAAACAACGAATTAGAACTGAAAAAAAAAAGAATGTATAATTAAGACTATGGACTTCTATTTAAAAAGAAAGGAAAATTACTCAATATGCTACATGATTTAACTACAATGAAACCAAATAATTAATGACCTGAATCTGATTGACTGGTTGATTTGTACTTATGTCCTTCCTCACCAGTTATACAGGGTGTTTCAAAACAACACCTACAACGTTAGGGAGGAGATTCTTGACACCAAGATTGGCTGTGGGAATATAATCTGAAGAAGTCACCAACTACCTCTATAAAAACTGTTGCGGAAGTACCGCAGGATTCTGGAACCTGTATATTTGGATAGGACACATACTAGTTCCTAAGTGAAGTTTTGACCCCACTACGGAAGGTCCCATAGTTTTTGACCTATGGACCTTTAAACTTATTTATTTATTTATTTTTTTTTTTTTTTTATGTTTTCGGCAGCATATAACTCCGAAAGGAAGCATTTGTGCACCCAGGTTGGTCTATACTTTTTGTCTTATCTTCGTGTCACGAATCACCTCCTAAACGCTGTCGGTGTTGTTTTGAAACACCCTGTATGGGACGGTACCTACAGTTTATATAGGGATCTAACAAACACTATACTTCGTTGAATGATCTCCCACCATGGAATTGTATCCGGGACCGCATGTTCCAACGGCATACGCAATAGCTACTACGCCATAGGTCAAAACTGATAGGTGAGCTAAGTAAATTTCAATTGCTTCTGGTTTTTGGCTGACTTGCGGCTGATGGTGGTATGTTTTCTTGAGACGCTAAATCGATTGCAAGAAAACAATTTCTTGCCATCTATTACGGTTTTTGTTCTTTCATGAAATGAAAATTAAATCATTCAGCTTAAAGTTCCACGAGAATGCCCATTAGGCTAAAGAAGACGATGATCAAGGCAAGTGAATGGCAACAGAAACATTGGTGGAATGAAAATATGGGAGGAAACGGAAGTAGCCCGAAAAAAACCCAAAGACAAGATCTTGTTCACCACAAACTTACTTGGTCGGGGATCGAGCCAGGAAACCCACGCACCACGCCCGTATCCACAGGGGGGGCTAGAGTGCCCCCCTAAATTTTCACTGCCCCCGCTAAAATTTTCACGGTAGGTTTGCAAATGAACTATAATATGATTGGGTCGGGCCCCCCTAAATTTTTGGGCTGGCTACCGGCCTGCCACGCACTAGAGGCAAGTGCTCAACCACTGAGCCACCGTGCCCCTCTGGTTATTGTTGTAGAGCGAAAAATACTGAAGTGGGAAAAGGTTGACTTGTATCACTTCCAGTCTGAATAGAAGGTTAATGGAAGAGAGAGAATCCATTCTTGGAACGCTGGGTCGATTGCAAAAATCCCGCTTCTCGATATATATCTCTGTTTTCGCTCTACGGAAATCAGTAATGAAACCGGAAATACTAGTAAATTCCAACTATTCCAGGTTTTGATAGAATATTGCGGGTGGTCATGTCATATTCCCTTAACGCGTCGAATTCATTGAAAACAACCGCTACTCCTATATGTTACTGTTTTTGTTCTACGGCGAAAAACGCTGAAACCGGAAATGGCTAACTTCAACCATTTATGGTTTGAATAAAAGGGTTAACCGAAGAAATGATGCCTACTCTTGGGACGCTGAATCGATTGCAAAGAAACCGCTTCTCGATATCTTTTACCGTTTTCTTGAATAGCGATAACCATTGCAACCGGAAACGTTGATTTCTACCATTTCCGGTTTGAATAGAGAGATAACTGAGATGAAGTCTACTCTCAAGATGCTGAGTCGATTGCAAGAAACAGTTTCTCTATATTTTAACGTACATGCTCTATGGAAATCAGTACTGAAACCGGAAGTAATAATAAATTTAGACCACTTCTGGATTTGGTATAGTGTTACAAGTAGTATGATAAGTTGTCTTGAGACGCTGAGTCTTTTGCGAAAAACCGCTTCTCGTATCTGTTATTGTTTCAGTTCCATGATGAGACACGTTGAAACCGGAAATGGCTAACTTCAACCACTTCTGGTTTGAATAAAAGGTTAATGAAAGAAATGGTACCTACTCTTGGGACGCTGAATCGATTAAAAAAAAACGCTTCTTGATATATCTGGCCGTTTTTGTTCTGATAATTGTCAGACACATGGACGGACATAGACATTATTTAAGACTTCCGACATTTATGCATAGTATAGTTTAGAAGTGTAGTAAATATATTATTCCTATCATTTTAAGAGTTTCAGTTTCCGTTACCTTTCTTAAGCCCCACCCTTTAATAAAACGTACAGAACATATTGTAACATATATATAGAAATTACCAACCCTCTTAATGTTTCTGTATAAACAATCTGTTGTGAGTATCTGTTTCTGCATTCGATTAATGTATTTGAAATATAGATGTTAAAGAAACATTGCTGACAAAGAAACAGTAACCTCTTGTGTACCAGTGACATCCATGAGGATGTCATAAACTATTCCACTGCAAAATACCAGTGACATCCATGTGAATGTCATAAAATACTCCGTTTCAAAATACCAGTGACATCCATGTGAATGTCATAAAATACTCCGTTTCCTCCATTGCAAAATACCAGTGACATCCATGTGAATGTCATAAAATACTCCGTTTCAAAATAACAGTGACATCCATGTGAATGTCATAAAATACTCCGTTTCAAAATACCAGTGACATCCATGTGAATGTCATAAAATACGCCATTGCAAAAT
Organism: Thermobia domestica; assembly: GCF_964235325.1. Taxonomy (NCBI): domain Eukaryota; kingdom Metazoa; phylum Arthropoda; class Insecta; order Zygentoma; family Lepismatidae; genus Thermobia; species Thermobia domestica. The sequence continues at coordinate 200,361,436 of NC_137466.1, read as the reverse complement.
ACTAGTGACATCCATGTGAATGTCATAAAATACTCCGTTTCCTCCACTGCAAAATACCAGTGACATCCATGTGAATGTCATAAAATACTCCGTTTTAAAATACCAGTGACATCTATGTGAATGTCATAAAATACGCCATTGCAAAATACCAGTGACATCCATGTGAATGTCATAAAATACTCCGTTTCAAAACACCAGTGACATCCATGAGGATGTCATGAAAACGTATCCTTTATTAAGAGTCGTATTAATCTTGGAGATGATGAAATTTTTTAGTGGATGCAGGGCACGAGTTAGTTCTACTATTTCTCCTTAGGTGACAGCACATTACTGACAGAAAAGAAAAAAATTGTCTCCGTAAACGGCAGGCCTAAGGGACCATTCAATTACGGCCCATGTTTTTTTTTTTTATTATTATTATGATTATTATTATTATAAACAGTAAGCCAATTCAAGATCGTATTTCGAGATCGGAAACAAGAAAAAACTTAAGTCCTTGATCACCGGTCAGTTGCCAATTTGAAGCAGCATAAAATCCCTTCAGAACATCAACATTTTGATTTCCTTTTTCACTTCAAATGTTCCACAATGCATTTTTTTTCCCTTCAGTAATATGAATACTCTCCTTGAGCGTGCACAATAACTATGCCATATATAACGGTCTAGACAGGCCTTTAACAGTAAATGAAAACCTGGTATTACAGCACACACATTGGAAAATGACGCTTGGAACTCAAGGGCGTAAGAAGGTTAGTAACTCCTATATAAATTAAAGCTGTATATTGTACATATTGAGATCATTCATAGTTCACCCATATACAAAAGAAAACTAGATAGAACATAAGTGAAGAGACACATATCTATTATCAACAAATAGTGGGTATAGCATTAATCTATTCAACTAACCTGATATTAGTAATAACTCTGCTTTTCCGTAGAATGTGATATATTTGATCCTCTAACGCATGTTCCAATTTCTTAATAGGTGGATACTTTGAACTTTGTTTCGAACGAGATTTAAGACCTGATGCGCTATTTGTATCTTCCCGGAACACCGCTGGACAAGATTCAAACAGAAACAACACTCTCGGTGAACAAGGGCGTCCAAGGGTTATCCAATCCTTTGGTAGACCGTGGATACTACGCAGCAGTTCACATAGACTAGACTGTGATTTCTGTCTGAAATAGAGAGACATATGCATATCAATATTCTGCAACACTGTTTCAAGAAACTCCCACCCCCCATAAAAAAAGAAAAAAAGAAACAAAATAAAAAAGTTGTATTAGTTTACCGTTGTTTATTTACTTTATAAACTTCCAGATACAGTTCTTCAAGACAATTTATACAATAATAATCAACAATCAGTAACATCAACAACAATAGGAAAGGAATATATGAGGCGCCTGCTATCAAAGGCTGCCAGAACTTACTTTTTTTTTTTTTTTTTTTTTTTTTAACCGAAGTTGAGTTATATATCGTTTGTTATATGTTTGATCTAAAGGAATTCCAAGGGGAACAGTATTGTTTGAAAGCTCAGTTTATCATACTAAAAAAAAAACTCGTTCAAATATGGGACTAAATACGTTTATATATGGAGATTCACTACACGTTTTGCAAATTACTCGACACTAAGCTAAATGGATGTGGTGGATTTCGATACTAGGCGCCTCATATATATATATATATATATATATGGTTTATATTTAAAGGTATCATCCCCAACATTCGCCTGGTGGAACGGAGGAAAACCCCTGGAAAAACAAAACCTCAGTAAGATGGTGGTTACCAGATTCATACCTGAATCCTCTCAACTTCGCAGCAAGAACGCTAATCACTAGCCAGAGAATAAAAGAGGGCTAAAGAATGAGCTACATGACATCTGGATTTCTAACAAGTTAGTTTAAACAAAAATTCTATCTCGGCGTGCGGGGATGACAAATTGAACCCAAAATATGTCTAAACTAACCCATTTCACAGAAACATACGTAGGCCGTGGTCGCTCAGTGGTAGAGCGCTTACCTCTAGTATGTGGAGATCCTGGTTCGATTCCAGCTTCCGCCAATTGGGCTTTGTGGTGGGCAAACACCATCTGCATGGGTTTTCTCGTGGTTCTACCGTGTAATGAGTAAACAGTAAAACAAAACAAAAAAAAAGTCAACTACTTATAATGCTGTACAGACCAGTAGCGCCAAGTGTGGCAATTATAAGAACAAGTGAGCTTTCTGTATGGATAAAAGAATGGGCAGCTTCACTTTTACTCTAGAGATCTGCTCGGCAATATCTAATTTCTTATTATATCGAGTGAGGAAAATTGTCTATGGTGTTGAACGAAAATCAGTTATATTGTGTAATACATATTACAGTATATTAAGAGTTAGTGAGATACAATCTACTTTGGTCATATGGTTGGAAGTCGGTTACGTAGTAGTCGAATGTGGTATGTGCAAAGTCATCACTGACTTGGTAAGCTGAATTTATGTATTTATTCTATGACTTTAATATTCCTATTTCTTGTTCAATGTTGAGTTTAATATTCCGTTGTTGGCTTGTAACATTAATTTATGAATATATACATTTTTTTTTTTTTTTTTTTTTTTTTTTTTTTTTTTTTTTTTTTTAGATATATTTGATGATAATACATGAATTTAGAAAGAATTTTATAGGAATGTTGTCATTTTCCTCATTTGACGGAATAATTAACCGAATTGAGTTCTATTACTGTAAAATTGCAAGTATTAGTGCCTTTTTGCAAGTAATTACTTTTGAGGTTATTTTTCAATTAGAAGTGTAGAATTTGTTGAGAGTCGATCAATATTTAAGTTAATTATTACGTATGAAATCAACCTTAATAAACGGTATTAAATGTGGGGGCGTGCTTTGTAATTACGCCCTGCCGGATAACGACGGGTTAGGTATGCGAATTTTTATTCAAATACCTTAACACGCGTTACAACCGTTTCCTTTATTATTCATTTCATTATCATCGTCTCTCTTATCCTTGGTACCTAATCATGGGACGTTAAACTCATAGAAAAAGAAACATACGTAGTTCCGTATATAACGTAATTTAGTTATATATCAAATGTGAGTGTTTTCAGATAACGTACATTAGTGAAATTCTGTACTTCTTGGAAAATATCCAGCTGCAAATAACATAACGTTTATAACAACTTATTAACTTTCTGATTATATCCTTTTCCCTCACTTTTGAAGCAGAAATCCCTCGATGAAAACAAATATACCTGTAACACCGTCGATGAGAAATCTCTCGAGAATGGTTTTCCCATACTTCGAAAATTTCTAATTACATAAAATCTGTTATTCCTTTCATTTCATATACACTATATGATATATATAATTTAGCCGTAAAAGTTGTCTGTATTGTACACACTGGGTTGTCCGAACACAAAAGGAATTGTGAATAATGCAGGTGGCCTGAGTGACTGAGCACCGACTTCAACAGTGGATTAATGCACCAGCATCGTGATACAGAGACCCGGGTTCGATTCTTACTCCAGTCATGCATTTTTCATTCTTTGTTTATAATGGAGGAACTGATGTGATACAAAATCAATTATTTCTTCCATTGGTCTTTACAAGCTGATAATCTTTAATGTAATTTCTATTGTTCTAATCGGTTTCTGAACGTCTAATTACATCATTAGACGTAGAATAGAAGTTTCATTAATTTTCATATATATCCCCTTCCCCCTCCCTTAAAATCTACCATCAAAGTGAAATGACAAAAAACTTCTCAGGTTCGAACGTCTTCTATGTTGAAAATTTGATTTGATCGATCAGGTGGTTCAAGAGATACTAACTCACAAACTTAGTCATATTTAATTTATAATATAGATTATTTATCTGAGTTAATACCACCGTAATCCTATCAATTTATCACATTTTAGCAGAATTCTTAAGTGAACCCAAGTAGATATAAAAAACACAAGAATTTTCAATATTTGAATTTGCCGAATCACGTAAATATAATATTTATTAATGTCTTTTTTTTTGTTTGTTTGTTTGTTTTGTTTTGTTTTGTTTAATATGAAACCTTTAGTTTTACATAGTAGAGTCTATGAAAAATATTTTAGAGCTAAATAACTGACAAAAAATTCGGTAAATTCCGAGAAAACCCATGAGCACGATGTTGTCCCAGCAAGCTCGCATGGTCTCGTACCGAACTAGAGACTCTTCACAAAAGCCATTAATAATTATATTTTAACTAAATAAACGAATTCTCTCTCTTCAAATGGGTGTGCTTTGCTTTGATCCAACACTGAAACCAGATAAGTTTTCACGACAAACAAATTGAATGATTTCTGACATGCTTGTGATTATAAAGAAATCAACCCAGCCACAAAACAAATTCAATTTAATTGAAATGTACAAATGAAGTGGGCTGCAAAATCCTGGGGGTATAGAGAGGAATTACCCCGTCCCCCAATTAATATTATTAAAGTAAAATTCTCCCCCACTAAGAATATACTGACGATTACGCACGTCAATCCCACCGGGACACCGGGAAGGTTTCTCCCCAATATTTGTAAAACAGTTTTCGTCCCCCAATATTTCAAGTTTTTTACTTTTTTATTTATTGTGTAAGCATAGTAACGAAAATTAGGAGGGAAATTAAAATAAGACTGACTTTTACTGTTTGAATAAACAAACAAACTGTAAAGTATGTATGTGTATTTTTCCATTTTCCAAAAAACTAGACTATCAAAGGAAAAACTAAAACACAAAAAAAAAATAAGTTTTGTTTGTTTTTTTAAGTCAAAAAAAGCTTTAAAATGCAATATACGAAGACTTTTTATTTTAAATTTTCGGGGAAGGACTCCAGTATTCCTCACTTTCCTCGGGAGTATTCTATACCCCACAGTCTCCCGTTAGTCTTTATCCCCAAAAGTTTATGTGCTTCTGACGATAAATAAAGTGAGTCTATTATCAAAGGTTTACAAATAAGCTACAGTAATCAATATGTAATTAATATGTATTTCATGAGTTCTTCATATTTTTCTGTATTAAGCATTATCTTCTGTAACATATATTAGCTGTATCCCTGATATCATATAAGTTTAATAATTATGGATTTTCAAACATGTGAACTCTAAATGCTTAGCATACGCGCCTTTGGCGCGGAAGACCCGGGTTCGATTCCTGGCGGGAGCTCATGTGGTTCTGATTCCACGTTAATCAGTAGGGACGTTAAACTCACAATCTTTATGTCAAAGTATTACAGTGCGAATATATTTTTTTTTAACTTGTATTTCTACTTTCACCCTCATACAATCATTTCAACTTCAATAATTTCGTACCTCAAACGAAGGGGAATTAAAAATATAAAAAGATTATATATAAAACCAAGCTGCAATATTTACACTTACCGAACAGAATCCAAAGCTCGGAACAGGTGAACATAACTGATATCAAATGTATGTGTCGGATGAGAAGCAATTAGGATATGCGATACTGCGAACAGGAACATTAACGCTCTCGCATATTTATACTTCATTTTCGCCCACATCGTCAGATATCCCTGTGTGTCAAAAGAAAGGACAAAGATGTATACAAAAACTCTCAAATAGCGACTTACTCATAATCAGAAGTATTACGGTTAAAATGAAAAAGTAAGAATATGACGAGAACCATGATACAATTTTAAATTACAATTCTTTTGGGATTACAGATACTTTATAATAAATAACTCATTCAGCACCAGCATTCTTCCTGATATACTGAAATCAGTAATTCTTAAAACTCTTTATAAAATTGACAACAGACAGATTACTTAATGTTTATCTAGGTTCTTCAACTTTCTGCAAGACTTATGTATAAGAGATGTCTCAGGCATGTGAGGCTTTTTTTTTCTTCAATTTTCCCTGCATGGTTCAAGTTTTCTTTCTTTTCCATTTATTGTTTTTTCTTAAGTATAATAAGAAGATACATTTCAAAGTACTAGCAAAGAAACAACATACGAATAAGAAAGTAAAGCATGTAAAATATCCACATGTCGCTGTCCGATAAAGAAGAATGGGTTTTTATTGATGCATGAAGAATTTACAATAAAGCTGTCAACATGGAACACATGGGTGAGTTCTACCTATATAAAACGTGTGCTGCTTATGTTCTTTAAATATATTATTCATTTTGTTTGGAGCAGAAAAAAATTCTCTACAATCAGAAAGTTTTTGCTCTATTCCTATGAATTAAATTATGACTTCCCAATATACATCAATAAAAGGAAAAAAAAAAAAAACTTTTTTTTTGACACATCAAATCTTCAATATATGCAAACCCAATAACACAAAAAGAATGAAAAATGGATGACTGAACGGGACTCGAACCCGGGATGGACACTCGATTGTCTAAGCACAGTAGCTAGGTTGTGGTACAAGCCATGTGGTCTGAGTGTAAGCACCGACTTCAAGAGTGAGAGAGTGTATGGCTGTTCTGAGAAGCGGACTGGGTAGCGTAGCGGTTAACGCATCGGCACGGTACCCGGGTTTGAGTAGAGGTCCAATTTTCACTCTTTTTATGTGTGAGTACACAATTGAACTTCCAAAACTTAAAACCAAAAAAGAGCAAAATCTGTTAGAAGAAGACACTGAAAGTAAAATCAGCAAACTCAAAACATGCTTACTTTGCTCCTCCAAATTATTGCAGATATTAACTGACATAACGTATGCAATACGTATATTACAAGATAAAAAGAACACTAACCTTTTAGTATTCCTCAAAGCTGAAATAATTTCCAATATTTCGGACGCATAAGCAAAACTCGATTTTCACGGACAATAGACGCTAAAACCATATTGTACCGCAAGATCTTTTCATCCTTATAACTTCAATATCAGTAAATATTTAATTCCTATTCGAAGTAATGTATTTTTACGACGTAACGTAGCCTACTTTTTTGAACAACTATTACGTAGGACTGAAATATTTCAGAACAAGATCCTGAGACGAATATTCGGACTCAAGAGGAATAGGAATGAAGAATGGCGGAAACTTCATAACACGGAACTGCATGATTTATACCGTTTACCAAACATTATAAACCCAATCGAGAAACGATTATTAGGAAGACCTAGCGCAGATGGGAATACAATATTAAGATGGATCTTGCAGAGATAGAAATACAAAGTAGAAGCTGGATCCAGCTGGCCAAGGATAGAAGTCAGTGGAGAGCTTTTGTGAATGCAACATTGAATCTTCGAGTTCCATAGTCATAGAGTTAGTTAGTTATTACGTAGAGACTTCACAATACTATTTATCTTCCCTGTAGTGAATCATCTTATATGAAGGAATCATCCCCTCTGTAATCATGTTATGTAAAAAGTGCACTTAACACGATTATTACTTAATTACAAATTTGTTGTTTTTATCTTGGAGGTATATGTAAGTTCGAAGTTACAAGTATTCTAAGTTCTTACTGCATAAGCTTCTATGGTCCTTGAAAATGGATCCTCGCTTATGTATCCGAAATATTGAAAACTATTTTAACGTCTAGGAAAACAAAACTGTTAGTATTACCTCTATCTTATTGTAAATGTTTTATAAAAATCATATTCAATGCAGAATTTCTGCTGACAGCTATCAGCATTATTAGGACGGGTAAGGAAAGGTGTATCTTTGAAAGAAAAAAAATCGACGTTTATCGGGATATGATTTTAAAAAACTCTGTAATAATTTCGAGGAGCAAAGCGAGTACATTGGATAAGGTAGTTCTTCAAGCGCTTTACTTTATAATAGTAAATAACATATATTCTTTGGTAGATGGCGTATGTTCAACTCGATGACGAGTGGACAGCGTGATCAACTCCTAGTCATACTTCTGGCTTTCTGCACCTATGGCCTGTTATTTTTTCATCCAAGTAACTCCCTGACTATCTCACCGCCGAGAGCTTGCGGCAAAATGTCGTAAATGCCATATTCTGTCATTTTTACAAAAAAATCGTGAATGAATGGCATTTATTGGAATCATTGATTATGTTTTAGTTTTTTCATATACAGTATATACCGGAAATACAATCACATTGCTTGTCATTATTGTGGAATGCAGCTCTCCTGTGAGATATATATATATATATATATATATATATATATATATATATACTTTAATGCTACTCATCGGGGTGGGGTGGGGGATAAATTATTGTTGACCACCAAAAGACATGGAAAATATGATTCGTGTTGCTTTGAATTCCAACGTTGTGATGCCTCAAATATGATCTTGTCAAACAATTGTTTTAGGCTGGAAATGTATCTTAACCGACAAAACTCACAACTTGTGTGTGGACAAGCTAAAGAAAATGCTTATAATATCGTTTAATGAGAAGTGACTCACGTAATCTCTAGTATGACTGCTTTATCAAACGCCAAAGTAAAGTTTACATAATATGGACTTTTTCTTTCTTTAAAAAAAAAAAAAAAAAAAAGTTTTTGGTAATGGTATCCATCAGCGTATTTTCCTTGCAGTTTGTGTACCTCTATTATGATTTGTAATTTTCTTTCTCCTCCTTCATGTACTGATTATTGATTCTTTGGAAGTCATACTCCCGATGATAGAACTTTCTTTGTCTTTCTGCGATGAGCTTTTGTTGGTCAATATTTTCCTGCAGGGATTCTTCAAAAAATTTTCTGCAGAAAAAACACTTGTGAGTGTTAAAAATACGCTTTACAGACGTAAAAAACAGTTCAAACTATATTTATGTGAGTCGTCCGTGCATTTAAGACATCTGCACATAGCAGGTATGTTTTTACACTTTTCAGTGGTGCTATTACAATCCTTGGTGTAGATTAATGTATTTATTGCGAGCTTTTGGTAAATTAATAACATGTAAAATACAATAAATATCTAATTTGCAATATAAACTGACATCTTTAAATTCATTGTTAAAGTTTACTTTCCTTGCCATTTCTTGTTTTTTTTGCTGGTTTATCGCCATAATTGCCGGTTTTATTCATGATATTGGACCAACATGAAAATTGTCTCCTCATCGGGAATCGAATGTAAGACCACGAACACCGAATGAACGTGTTTTAACCATTTAGCTGACAGAAGTATATTTATAATAAATACACTGCTCTTTAGTTCCTAGCTATAATATGATACAACATTGAATTTGCATCTATAGAGGAATTGCTATGGGGATGAGGTTAACCAACGTGGCCTGTATGGCCTTTCATGCATGAAGAGCGCTGGTAGATTCGCCCGACATTCCTCTGTAAATGATATAATACTACGAGCCCTCAACACAGCTGGATTTCCTTCAATACGCGAGCCTTCTGGTTGCTGTCGTTCGGATGGAAAGCGACCAGATGGCATAACACTGGTTCCATGGATGAGAGGTAAATGTTTATTGTGGGACTTCACATGCGCTGATACATACGCTCATTCAAGTCTCCCTCTGTCAGTAATGAACGCTGGAGCTGTTGCTAATCGCGGAGGAGCTGAAAAGCAAAGAAAATACAACAACCTTTTTGAAAAGTTTGTTTTCACTCCAATCGCTATTGAAACCAGTGGTGCTTGGGGTGCAAGAAGTCTTGAATTCATTAGGGAGGTAGGAAGACGCATTTCTTGTGTTTCCGGCGAAGTTCGCTCCACATCTTATCTAATACAGCGCATATCCGTTTCTATCCAACGTGGTAACGTCTCGTCGGTCCTTGGCACTTTACCACCTGGCAAGGAACTGGATGAGGTGTTTATACTCTGAGAAGAATTGTTTTATATATGATAGTTCCTGGACAATAGTTTTTCTTTTGACGTTATAATTACATATTTAAATTTTAAAATTCAATGGTGTTCATATTTAACGTCAAATAACAATGAAATATATTTAAGTTCTATTCCAAAGAATGACTCAACAATATATTATATTATCATTATTAAACATTCTGACTTTTGACAGATGCTGAGACTTTTTTTTTTTTTTTCGTCTGGAAATGTTTCTTGATCTTCAGCTTTCTCTTTTACTTCCAATATTGTATTCTATTTTTCAAACCATTGATCAATGGTGTTCTTCTTCTCCCTACTCCCCGCTTTCCTTCTATGGCAGTATCAAGAGAGAATTTTTCTTCGCACGATGTGTCCAATCCAATTGGCTCTTCTACGAAGGATGGTGTCTAGAAGCGTCCTCTTCTATCCTATCCATTTTAAAACATCTTTGGCTTTTATTCTCTCTCTATCCATTTTATCTTCTCCATCTTCCTCCAACACCACATTTCGAAGCTCTCTAAATATTTCTTCTCTAACTTCCGTGATGTCCAAATCTCTAACCCATGAAGTCCAACATAATCCATATATAGCACTTGAGCAATTTCTTCCTTAGTCCAATATTAAGGCTGCTAGTTAAGAGTGACCTTTTGTTGCTGAATTATTCTTTGGCTATGGCAATTCTTGATCTGATCTCTTTGGTGCAGTAAGTGTTTCTCGTCAAAATACTTTACAAATAATTGAAGTTATCGACCTCAAATTTATTATTTATTATTTAGGTCAACTGATTTTATTATTTATTGTTTAGGTCAACTCGTTTTATTATTTATTGTTTAGGTCAACTCATTGCAGGGTTGGCAAAAACCATGGTTTTTATTGAAAAAACCAAGAAACCAGGTTGTTTTTGGTTTAAACCAGGTTTTTTTGGTTTAAATAATTTGCTCTATGTATTTATATCACATATGGACAGAAATAAGTTTGGTTCGCCTTGGTGTTATTATGTAACAACCAGGTTATGCTGGAAGGGGTCACATAAGCTTAAAGCGGAATCCAAACGGCTTTTCGGTTTACATCCGAGAGAAATCGTCCTCCATTTAAACTCAAAAACGGGACTAATTGGGCATAAATGCGATACGTTTGCCGACTCACTCATGAAGGACTCCTGATAAAAATACGGTGTGTACTGTTCTTTATATACTTGTTAATATAATTATCAAGAGTCATTTCAGAAGGACAAAAAGTAAACAGTTGCAGAAGTGGAACCATTATACAGAACTACATATGGACAATTTCAAAATACTGCAGAGTACAGAAGAACTAATTTAGTTCAAGTTAGTTAACAACGACTTTTATTAGTCCAAGTTAAAGAAATACAACGACTTAATTTGCGTATCAGTAATAAAAGTGAATAAAGATACGAATTATTTGAGTCCATTTTGGCTCTGACTAATTTATATATAAATAGATACCAAAGATATTTCTGATTTCAATAAATGCCTCTCGTGGGTTTTGTATGACCCTTCCTCCCAAAAAAAAAGTACGGCATTTCGATGTACTTTATCAATAGTAAACATTATTGAAACGAAACAATATTTAGAATTTTCTTCAATTGCAATTGCATAACAATAATAATAAACAATTTTAAAAAATCACAAAAGAAACATTCATAAACTTATTTAAAAAAAGTTGCTTTTGTAGTTTAATATCTTTGAGTAATGAGTGGGGAATTTAGGTCTGAATATAATACTATAATATACGGGAGTGAAACGTGATAACCCACAAATGTTTGTTTATAAAGATTTTACGAACACTTACCCTTTTACGAACATTTTTCGTTTTTTCGTGGTTTTTTTTTTTTAACCAGCCAACCCTGACTCATTGTGTAACGATAACAATGCGCCGAACGAATTTTGTTTTCATCAGTGTACGCTTCGAAGCTGTACGAGAAAGTGCGTTGATTTTCTCACTCTATGTTTCTCGAGTTGTAACTACATATAGAAGCGTTGTGCGATTTGTCTTCGAGAAGAAGAAGAAATGTAATGATACTGACAATTGTAAACTTACTAGTAAAATAAATATGTATGGTTAAATTTCTATAGTACCGAGAATTCTTTACCTAACCTAACCAAAATACCTCGCAACCTGTTCCATTACTAGCTAACGTATTAGATTACACAGCTACATCATTGTCGGGTAGCTTCATGGCGTTGTTCGGAAATGGGAGTGTCACTGAATTTGTTTTGAGATAGTCTTTGTGAAAATATAGCGAATTCAAAAAAGAAAGTATTATGACAGAAAAGAACCAATTATGTATCCTTTAACCTTTACTTACACTATTTCCACATTAAATTACATGCTAATACATGGTGTTCAACATACCTTTTCTTCAACATCCTTTGCTGCTTTCTCTAACGTCTTAACAAGTGTATGAACATCAAATACCCCTCTTAAATGGAGGTAAATGGTTCTATTGTTAACATCATAATAGCCTTCAATTTCACACTGAAAATAAAGAGAAAGGTAATATTATCAGAGACAGTAATAACTATATCGTTAAAAACTTCTAGATTATTAGAAAGAGGTGGATTATTGGAAAGAGATGGAAACAAATCAAATATATAAATTCACATGCAGTTCTACATTTTTCAATTTCTAATATAAGTTTCCTTAAATAACACAGATGTATTTATCCGAATATGTATTTTGTTCTTTCAGTTTAGATTGACTCTTGACTGTATGTTTTAACTAAAACGTTAGTAATTCTTATTAGCATATAGCCAGCTTATTGTTACTATTGTACGGTATTTAACCCGAGAAAGATCATGCTAATTTTACCCTTAAAAGGCCCAAGGAGTGGTGAGACTCCCTGCTGCATATACAAGCTACCTGAACCCACCACGACCATTTGTATTTTCCGTCATTAATAGGAAAGGCTAGTCACTACTTTGCTATGAAATCATTTGTCAATGGTAATAAAAAATGAACAGTATCAAATAATTAGAAAAGTACATACTTCAATAGGGGCCTCAGAGGCACCTCTTGGGTATTTACATCAGTATAAAAAATAACCTATGAGGTAAAGTTAAAAAAAATGCTTAGGAAACGCAATCAGAGGGTGTATTTCAAAGAGAGAGAAGAATTCTAGAGCGCAGGAAACGGCACGAAATACCTACTAAGAATAATGACATTAAAAGTTGACGAGGGTGCCTCCGAGGCACCCCTTAGGCTGTCTCGAGTTAAAGGTTCATGTCACTCACAAGAGGACTTTTAGTATTTTAAAGTATTTTTAATATTTCTATTGGATCACAGGAAAGTACAGCAGGTTTATTGTTATTATTATTATTTCTTTTTAAGTTTAAAGTCCTACGATTATACTCTAAGGCTAAGGAAGACGGTGATGATAATAATGAAAATAACGAGAAAACCGAAGATCATGGTGTTTGTCACAAAGTCCACTTGTCAGCTGGGATCGATTTAGAGACCCCACGCACCAGAGGTGAGCGCTCTACCACTAAGCTACATTGGTAGTTATTGTACAGAGAGTACAGAGATACTGCATACAACTTGAAAATAATAATAAAATCAGAGAGAAGTATAACATTATTTTATATTAGAGGATGCTATATTTGAGAGATCTTCTGTTTATTTTAAATGAGAGTGATTTCTAGCTATTTAGTGTACATCTTACCATCAACTAGGTATGGAGAAGAATGGAAAGAATTAGTAGGGTAGAACGGAAAACGAATGAGAGGGTGTTAGGAGTGGCGGGAGAGAAAAGAACACTTTTAGATATTATTTAGAAGAGAACGAGAAACGATTCGGATATTGGTTAAAAGGAAATTGTATCATGAAGACATGCTAGAGGGTATGGTGGCAAGAAAGAGAGGGAGGGGGATAAGGAAGGCTACAATTAATGGACGATATAAAAGCAGAAAGATCATACATGAAGACGAAGAGGTCCGTGGATCATGGAAACTTCTCAGCTGCGGCAAGTGACCTGCCAATAACGGCAGAGTACCGATCATGATGATGATTGCCATCAACAGTTGAATGACCCTAAAAGTGGACTTGATCAATACATGGAAAGAAATTTCCTTTTGTTCACAAACTGTACCGTTTCTATTATGCAGATGTCCAAGTGCCAAGTGTTTTGTCAAATGTCAGTAATTTTACGTTACAAAGAGAGGATTCATTGTTTATGTCTACGGCAAATACACTTTTATTAAAACTTTCAAACAACGAAATTAGGAGATGAACGAAAAGTTACTCTGGATGAAGACCATTTTTTTTTTTTTTTCACAAGTACTACACGGACGAAAAGACTGATAACTTCTCTCAAAAATTAAGTTAGTTATGTAAAGACAATAACCTAAACAAAGATAGCTAAATTCAAAAACTAAAAATTGTGCGACGAAGCACTGACTCCACTTCGCAAGGTTATTGATAAGTACAAAGTCAAGGTTGAAATTCCCCATTAGCTGGTTAAATGAACCACACTTTATCACTTTAAAATATAATAAAATAAAATAATCATTGTTCACGACTAGAAATAGTGTGGTGAAAGGTCAATAGAATCAAGATCATTCACACTATTTATATTTTCCTATTTGAAACAATATACTTTAATCCCGATTCAAAAACAAACTATTCTAAAGTTTGGGTGCACCTACTCTCTTCGTCGTATGTTTGTCTTGTCTTCTTCATCATTAACGGTGTTGATTACTTGCATGAATTATGAGTGTTAAGAAATTGAATTATGTATTTAATAAAGTGTAAAAATTTTACAAATGGCAGACGTCGCCATTTGCATTTATTGGCCGACCTAGTATATATATATATATATATATATATATATATATATATATATATATATTTGGTCTAGGAATTAATTCGTGCGGTTGGTACGCACACATTGAAGCTGTAGTACAAACACAAAATACATAAATACCTTAAGAAAAATATTGTCCATCGCTAGCCACCACTTTCGCCCATCTGTCAGGCAATGTACGGATTCCGTGGCGAAAGAAGTCCTCATCCTTGGAAGCGATCCAGTCAGAGACCCATGTTTCGATATCTTCTGAAGAAGTAAACCGCTGTCCAATCAAATCGTTGTTCATGCAATCGAACAAGTAGTAGTCCGAAGGAGCAACGTCTGGTGAATACGGCGGGTGGGGGTAAAACTTCCCATCCGACATTTTCTAAATAGGTTTTGACCGGTTTTGCGACATGTGGGCGAGCGTTATCATGTTGAACAATAAGTTTATCATGTCTGTTCTCCCATTCTGGTCGTGTTCTGGCCAGAGCTTGCTTCAAACGCATTAATTGTCGTCGATAACGTTCTCCATTCATAGTTTCACCCGGTTGCAGCAGCTCATAGTACACCACACCTTTCATATCCCACCATATGCACAGCATAACCTTTGCACAGTGAATATCTCGTTTTGGTTGTGATGGACCTGGTTCACCTGGTTTCACCCAGGCCTTTTTTTGTTTAGGGTTCTCGTAATGGATCCACTTCTCATCACCCGTAATAATTCGATGCAGAAACCCCTTTCTGCGCTGTCGTTGAAGCAGCAATTCGCAAATGGTTTTTCGTCTTTCAACGTCTCTGTCTTTCAATTCATGTGGAACCCAATGTGACATCTTTTGAATCATTCCCATGGCTTTCAAGCGTTTGGAGACTGTTGTTTGATCAACGCCTAATGCTGCTGCAAGTTGTTCCTGCGTTTGACACGAATCCTGCTCGAGCAATGCTGTCAATTCTTCGTCTTGAAATTTTTTTGGCTGTCCAGCTCGCTCTTGGTCTGCCAAGCCGAAATCACCACTTCTAAACCGTGCAAACCACTTCTGACACGTTCGCTCAGCTAGAGCATGGTCACCATACACTTCCACCAAAATACGATGACTTTCAGTCGCACTTTTCTGCATGTTAAAGTAATGCAGCAGGACACCCCGCAAAAACACTTTATCAGACACAAATTGCGCCATGTTCACTTAACTACAAACTGATGTTGTTGACGCTTTAATCCACTGCCCTATACTACGAACGATACGCGATGACAGGGGTTTGCAACACATGTGTGGATACACGGAACTGTGGGACGCTCCGTTCGTTGCGCCATCTCTTGTCCACCCGCACGAATTAATTCTTAGACCAAATATATATTGTGTGTGTTATTTATATTATATAAATTATATATATATATTTTCCCAATGAGCATTTTGCCTAACGTCCGGTCTCTATAAACATAATAAAATAACGCAATGAGAACAAAGTAACTTACCATGAAATCATCGTCAACGTCAGGATCATCTAACATTGACGGTTGGAATATCTGTCTTCCAGGAATAGAATCAATTATCCCGGCCTTACAGCCTTTAACATAGAACGGAGTCTTTCCAAAAAATGATATCACGATCACCTTCTTATCAGGTGCTAGCAACTCCCTGTAAAAATAAGTAATTATAAAAGTAACGAATTGACAACTTTAGCGCAGAACTATTATATACCACCTGCACCTATTATTTTAGAAATTAAACTTATATATTTTTAGTGAAAACTGAAAGCAACAGCACAATAATGGAAGAAATACTTAGTGCTAGCATTCTTATCCTTAATGCAAGATATGAATATTCCATTCGCACTGAGAGCATACATGGATCGAATTTTAACTTAAACTGCAAAACAAAGTTCCTAGCGTAAGAAGCAACATGCAACAGTTAAGTATTGTAATATTAATGTTTAAAAATTATGCACCAATTAATTTCTATAAATAAATATACAATATGGAATATTTGGTTTAGTGGTGGGCACAAAAACCGGTTTGTTTTCTTCAAAACCGGTTCAGTTTTTCACCGGATCCGGTTTTTCCAAAATTTGTTTTATTTCTGACCTGAATAGTGTTTCGTTGTTCTTCGGAAACCGATTCCGTTCCCACAGAAATAATTTTGTGTTTTCCAAAAGTTTTCACCGAAACCAGTTTCGGTGAAAACCGAACCGGTTTTGAAGAAAATCGAAACCGGTTTCGGTGGAAAAAAACAACTAGTTTTGGAGAAAACCGAAACCGGTTTCGGTGAAAAACCGACCCGTTTTGGAGAAAGCCGAAATGTCAGTTTTTCAGATTTCGGTTTTTCTAGGAACCGCTTTCCGGTTTCTATAAAAACCGGCTTCGCCCATCCCTAATTTATTTATTACTAATCTCGGTATATGTCTATTAGTTTAGTAATTGCCGAAATTTTGAGTAGAAATTCCACCTTCTTCAGCAGCGTTTTCTTAAAGCATTTATATGAAACTCACCACATCACACGGTATCCATCTTTGTAACACATGTGTAGCAGTAAGAAAACAAAAAAAAGTTTCTTCTGGTAATAAAACTATATATATAAATACAACGATATTATCAGTAACAAGAACTGAACTCTTAAAATCCCAGTAGTTGTAATTCTGTGGTCACTGTGTAAGAAAACAGTTATTTTTG
Organism: Thermobia domestica; assembly: GCF_964235325.1. Taxonomy (NCBI): domain Eukaryota; kingdom Metazoa; phylum Arthropoda; class Insecta; order Zygentoma; family Lepismatidae; genus Thermobia; species Thermobia domestica. The sequence goes on along the minus strand of NC_137466.1, from coordinate 200,344,239 downwards.
TATAAACTTATCAAGCGTATTTTATTTTGAGATTTTTAATTTCTGCAGAGTATTTTGAGAAGTGTTATTTTGTGCAATGAAGAAAATTTATGGTGAGTCAATTATACGACAACCTTCCCATGAAGATGCTAGATATTGACTGAAATAATGTGACATCACATCCTCCACGTTGCCATGGGTACCGCCATTTTATTTTCTAAACTGCACGAGGTAAGGACCTATATACAAACCAAAAAAACAGTGATGTGATCATTTCCGGATTGCAAACATTAGAATAAAAGAAATACTTTTTATTTTTTTTAAGATTTCCAATAAATGAAACTTTGAAAAAAAAAAAGATAAAGTAATTAGGTAAAAAATATGATAAGAGCTGCTAAGTATATGACAAGTGCTGAAAGTGAAATCTATGAGTCCACACGTCCTATGAAATGTTCCCCTCGATATCATACATTCTGTGCATTTACATAAATGTTAAAATGTACCCACCTTGTTCAGTCGATTAAATTTTAAATAATAATGGAAAATTTTGATTTAATAGTATCCCTGTCATATTATGTTGCAAATGTGAACAGAATTATTTGTTTTTAACAGTTATTTAAAATCGGTGCTGAACCACTTATAACTTGATGTTATCTTGTTACACTGTCAGTGTTTATATATTTATATTAAAGTTAATAGGGAATACAAGGAAAGATCCACCGATCAGAAATTGATCTACAGATTGAAAATTCCCAGCACATATAGAGTCACAAGCTTATTTTTTTAAAATTTAATTTAATTTATTTTTTCGTTTTCTAGTCATTATAATTAAGAGTGGGTGTAAAAGTGTAAATATGTCAAGAATCAGCTTTATTCTAAAGTAGATATTGACTTTTCTTTTCTTTTTTTTTTAACTTGGTAAGCGATTATCACTTTACTTAGAGGCGTGGCACCTGTAGAAATGACTTCTTTATTATGTTATTCTTACTTCGTGAATTAGTAGATTTTACATTTAAATATTCTAAATATTTAATCTCTCTCGCAATGACCCAGTTTTAAATTTCTTTCTTGCCATTGTCAGGAAAAGAATAACTTCTGTACGCTGTTTAAGTAAACCTGAATTGTTGACTGTTCTTGGCATCCGTACACCTTTATCTCGTCGCATGCTACTTGATATGATGTTTCTTCATAGAATTCTAAATGGGAAATTTAGAACTGAAGAAAAATTTCTAAATTTAATATTCGGGTACCTGCAAGAAGAACTAGAAATAGTGAACTACTTCATTGCAACACGCCTCGATCATCAATTATTCAGCGTTCTTTGTTCCATAGACTGGCTTCTGAATTTAACTCCATTGTTTCTGACGTGAATATTTTTAAATCTGAGAATGTATTCCGACGGGAAATTATTGCTACACTTATAGAACCTTAGTTTTATTTCAATTTGTTATTGCTACACTTATGGACCTTTATATAGCTTTTTTTGTTTACACTTGTTATTGTTAATTTTATATTCTATGTTATATAGTTTCAGTGTAAAATGGCTGCCTTGCTGTATCTGGAACTTTGGCAAAGAAATAAATAAAGAAAGAAATAAAAATAAATAAATAGTGATTCTATTCTTAATCTGTACTTTTTAGCAACCAACTTTCCTTCGTCTTCGAAATACTGTACATAATTTTGGAGACATTGTTCTTGTTTAAACTAGACTTCTTTATACATCTGCCGCTTCACGCGTTTGTATATATATATATATATATATATATATATATATATATATATATATATATATATAAGCCGATCAATATGGTAACAGAGTAAAAATGTTTACATTACTATTTCAGTCTGAGGGCATCGAAATAACTGAACATATATATTAAAAATGGCACCCACGGACTACAAAGCACTATTCTGTAAGTCAAAATAAAGCGAATAATATATATGTAACTAAACATTTCAGGCCCTCGCCTGGAGACGCGAACTGCACTATGTGGCAAAGTCGCAATAAGAAATCATCGAGTACATCTGGTGCCTTCCATTTCAACTTAGGCAAAAAAAAAAAAAAATAAATAAAAATAAAATAAAATAAAATTGTACCATCACCATCTCAGATATTGTTGAAACTTTTTTTTATAGCAAACTAGACATGTTTTTAAGAGACCCATATTTTTTTGTTTTGTCGAAAAAAATTTTCCCGCCAAGTAATGGGCCATCAAAGACGGGGAGTACAATTTATGAATTGTAAAAGACATGGAAAATGGTCAACTTCAGAGCCTCACCATTCAGCTATGGAGACAAGTAGAGATATAATTCTTGTTGTGGTATGTACATAACGATATAAATAAACTATATTTTATTGTACTTCGGTTTGCGCATGCGTACCTTTTTGTACATAAATTAACAAATGAACGTTAATTTATCTGAAAAGTCGAAGTTAGCGAATTTTTTCGAGCACTTCCGGTTCGAATTTTGAAATTCTGTTTTCACGGTTGGTAAGAACTAGTTACCCGCTTTCCGAAAAATATTTTGTATCGCTTCTGTGTGCAACCGTTTTGTCGCAAAAAAATTCGAGAAATTGTAAAATTCTCAAAAATCGCCATTTTTGGGCGCCATTTTCTAGAAAACACCATCTTTTAAAATTCTGAAATTTTGTCAGATGGTTTAGCTTTACATGAATAATAAACACACCAAATACCATTCTCGACCAATGCTTCATGAATTAACTACAGCCTTTTGAAGTTAGCGAAGTTTCGTTAACTTTGATATCACAGTTAGCAACACTGGAAACAATAAAAATGCAATGATTTGATGATGTTTGTGGTTCACATTAATTAAATGAAGAATAAAAGGTTTTCCTGACTGGTCTTTTATTATTTTGATTAAGAAAGCGCTGTGAAATAGTAAATTTATTCCTCCCCCCTTCTCCGTTTTTTTAAAAACAAAGTAATCTGAGATGGGAATTACGATTACGAAACACACAAATTTTAAGTTCACTTACTTAAAATGGTCTTCGGAAGCAAAATTTCACTGATTTTTTTTCACATGAACCAATCATTTGCTTGCTTGGTGTCTTCTTTGCTAATAGCAGTAGTACACTCACAACTCGTCCAGAGGTGGATCCAAGGAGTCGATCGCCCTCACAGAAGAAACTTTCTTATTTTATATATAAATAAAACCCATTCCAAAGTTTGGAGCTCTTAAAAGTAGCTCTAAGTAGCAGTATTACATCTCTCCCCCCCCCCCCCCTCAGAAGTTCGTCCTGGATCCGCTCCTGCGTAGCACATTGTCGATAATCACAAAACACTTATTTTCACTTCTGTTATGCTCTTCTGGAAACCTGTACCCTGCTGAAAGTCCATGTGGAAGCATAAACAGCACTTCAACTGTACGTAATTCATGATTTATTCATAATTCTGCTACGCACCACTGGTTATCATAAGTATATGCAAGGGCGCCGATCCTGGGGAGGGACCGGAGCCACCAAAGCTGATGTGGGCCCCCTATTATATTTATGAATATACAATATTTGACCTAATTTGAATGCAATTTGTCTTAAAATCCTCATATATATATATATTCTCTGCATCTCAATCCCGCCCCCCTCAATCTACTGAGAAATCGGCGCCTTTGAGCATATGTATGTAACAAAAGTTCCTTTTTGCAGACTTCTTAAATCTACACTTTGAATTGCAGAAGCTCAATTTTGGGGGAAGCATGAAGTTAGTTTATGTTGACCCGTTACTGCCATAAAAACTTCGCCATTTTCCGAAAGCCAAAGGTGACTTCGTTGAATACCGTTATCGGTCACATACTTTCCCATTCTTGCTTTTTTTTTTTCTTCCGGAAGTTGTCGAATTCAGTTCCAGGCAACAAAACGAGAGTAATACCCGGAGTTTATACTTGCACTATACTCACGAATTCTTTTGCGGTTTTAATACTGTGTACCTGTTTTTGCCTAAGGTTATGCCGCGTTGCCACGTTCTTTACAACCCCCCCCCCCCTTAATACTGTCACAGAGACCCTAGCATGACCGGTTTCACTGCAAAACCACTGCTTTATCGGACCTGTCTGCATCTCGAACATCTAAAAGCGATTTTTAAAGTGGGATGCAGCACCATCATAAATCACTGACACGGTTTGGGAAATTTGTAGACACTTATTTCCACGTATTCGAACCTTTTTCTATAACTTATATTTTCGCTTTTCTTCGAGTATTTTTAGAATCTTGTCTATGGCTATGAGTATATGAGCCGAATCGTGTGTTTTGTCGTCGCTTATTACAACAAAACTGTCAGTTGTTCCATATTCCGGTGATATAACTGAATTTCACTTTGCAGAATAACAGTCCAGTTTTCAACGAAGTCCACATGAAGTAAAATAGAATTTATCTTGAAATTTTATACGATGCTTTCGGTATTACAAGTCTTACAGTTAAACCAGCAATGTACGATACGAAAACGGAAAGTGGCACAGTTTTTTGTTTAACGAGATCATTGTTTTCCCATATGGCGTACGTAACACTTTCATTTTCAGCAGCATGAAAGACTCCACACTTATTCCTTTCATTCCAGGACATTCACTACATTCTTGAAGAAGACAGCTGTCTTTTTCAGCGGATCATACTACTAATGGAAATAGCTCACTCATGACTGCTTCAATACAGGTTGCACCTTTGATTTGTTGCAACGCAGTAGCAGATAACTTAAAATTTGAACAATACACACACACACACACACACTTCCCTAGCAGGTTGCGGACTGACCCACTTTAGTCGAATACTATAAAATTCTGAGTGACCCATTCTTATGCTGAGATTGTTCTGTTTAAAAGAAAGTCCGTAAATTTCTTTGATGGAACGCGTAAGAAATTGTTTGGATTTTTTAAAAAACTTTTTGTCCTTTTTCGATCACTGTAATGGCATCGCACTTAATTGAGACTTTGTCTGGATCATTCCAAGTCATCACTGAGGTAATAGTTCAGGCTTTTTATAGATCATCAGAATTTATTGGATGGCCATTTTAAGTAAACTTAAAATTTGTGTGTTTCGTAATCGTAATTCCCATCTCAGATTACTTCGTTTTTAAAAAAACGGAGAAGGGGGGGAGGAATAATTTTACTATTTCACAGCGCTTTTTTGATCAAAATAATAAAAAACCAGTCATGAAAACCTTTTATTCTTCATTTAATTAATGTGAACCACAAACATCATCAAATCATTGCATTTTTATTGTTTCCAGTGTTGCTAACTGTGATATCAAAGTTAACGAAACTTCGCTAACTTCAAAAGGCTGTAGTTAATTCATGAAGCATTGGTCGAGAATGGTATTTGGTGTGTTTATTATTCATGTAAAGCTAAACCATCTGACAAAATTTCAGAATTTTAAAAGATGGTGTTTTCTAGAAAATGGCGCCCAAAAATGGCGATTTTTGAGAATTTTACAATTTCTCGAATTTTTTGCGACAAAACGGTTGCACACAGAAGCGATACAAAATATTTTTCGGAAAGCGGGTAACTAGTTCTTACCAACCGTGAAAACAGAATTTCAAAATTCGAACCGGAAGTGCTCGAAAAAAATTCGCTAACTTCGACTTTTCAGATAAATTAATGTTCATTTGTTAATTTATGTACAAAAAGGTACGCATGCGCAAACCGAAGTACAATAAAATATAGTTTATTTATATCGCTATGTACATACCACAACAAGAAATATATCTCTACCTGTCTCCATAGCTGAATGGTGGGGCTCCGAAGTTGACCATTTTCCATGTCTTTTACAATTCATAAATTGTACTCCCCGTCTTTGATGGCCCATTACTTGGCGGGAAATTTTTTTTCGACAAAACAAAAAAATATGGGTCTCTTAAAAACATGGGTGATATCAATAAAACGGAGAAGTTACTCATAATTCCCAATTTTGTAGTAGTTACTCGCATTGGTATCAATAAAAAGAGAACTGAGCACTAGTCGTCTCGGCTGACCTCGGAGAAGCCCCACCCTTTTGAAGTAACCACACCTTTAATCTCAAGCCAAGTAACTACTCCGCGTTTGATATCAATAAAAATCCAAGACTCCTCTGTGATGCTAGTAACTTCTCCAAATTTGTGGAGCAAGCTCAATAGGTGACTCCGTGCGAAATATGACAGAGTATATGATTGTTTTGCTACGTAGAAAAACTAATAAACCACATAGAAATGTTGGAAATGGAGATTAAAAAAAGCATTATAGGTTTATGAAAGAAAATGTAGAGTGGTTGGCGCAACATTTTTTTAAGGAGAATCAATCGAAATTCGGGGTGAAAATGAAATGAAATGAAATCTTTGAGTTTTACGTCCCACGGTTATGCCGGTTAGGCTAAAGGAGACGGTGATGATGAGAGATGAGTGAAATGGTGGAATGAAGAAAGTGGGAGGAAACGGGAGAACCCCGAGAAAACCCACGAGCACGGTGTTTGTCCACCACAAAGTTCACTTGGCGGGGGCTGGGATCGAACCCGGGACCCCAAGCACCAGAGGTGAACGCTCTACCACTGAGCCACCGCGCCCCCATGAAATTCGGGGTGGTGCACTACGTAATGACGAAAATATAGGGTTTTCTTGCGTTACGTGAGTGATCCGGGATTCCAGATCGTAATGTTAGGAGATCTGGTGTGGCTCAAAGTACTGTGTCTATGACTACTACAAGTGTAACGGATGCGATTGTTGCAAAATCTAAAAATGGATTGTTTCCGTAAGTGTGCGTAATATGCAAACAGCAAAGCCAGAGTGGCAAGAACAATATACATTTCCGGGTACTATCGGAGCACTTGACTATACACACGTGGCAATAAAGAATCCTAGTATTTTGGAGATGAATACGTTAATAGGAAGAGCTCATTCGTGGCTAAGCAGTCAGCGTACATGCCTTTGGCATAGGAGAACCGCGTTCGATTCCCGGCGGGAGCTCATGGGGTTCGGATTCCACGTTAATCAGTGCGTTCCGTCTCATATAGGCACGCTACTGAAAAGGACGTTAAACTCAAAATCAAATCAACTCAACGTTGATAGGAAGGATGTATACATAAGAATATATTTTGTTTATGTCAAGGCGAAAGGGGACACGTATGGTGTGGAAAACGCAATTAGATGGACGTGCTTTATGCCGTAAGTGGCTGGACTTTTTTTTTTAAAGGAACAAAGGAGCCAAGTGTCTGATTTCATTCTTAAAGCCAAATAATGTACAAAGACCTTGGACAACACGTGATATACGCTTGTTGTGTTAATCTTGATATTGCTGAATTTGAATCAACATCCATCAGCTCCAATAGGTTCATCCCCATGGTTTCAGTATTATTTTCTTGTTTCCCATTTTTTTTTTTTTATTTTCCTTCTTTTTTTATTTTTGTTTTATTCTCGCTCGAATATTAAAGATTTTCTTTTGGATTTGTGTCTCAGTTTTTGGTGTATTTGATATTTCGTTGTATTTTACTGTAATTGCCTTCAAGATTTCGACTTTCCTTCGTTTACTTTCTGGTAGCTGTGGCTTTGAAAGTACCACTGGAAACTTTTACAATATCCACAAATGCACTTTGATTGAAACTGTCGTTGCTACTTGCCCGTTCCACGGCGTTTAGGATATTACGCCATAGATTAAAAACAACGAAATGACCGCGCGACGGATAGGAGAAATGAGTAACTACTTCTTTTATTGATACGACTCAGTGCTACGTGCAGAGGAAGAGCGAGTAAACGTTCATAAATCTGGAGCAGACTAGACCTGAGTAGTGGCTTGTTTTATTGATACGAAATTGAGGGAGGAGATTACTCCAGGTGTAGTTACTCCGATTCTCGAGCAGGACTTCTCAGGAGTAGTTACTTATTTTTATTGATATCACTCCATGTCTAGTTGCTATAAAAAAAGTTTCAACAATATCTGAGATGGTGATGGTACATGCTCTGCCTGAATTGAGATGGGAGGCACCATCTATCAATTCATCAAATAGTTACATCGATTCCTTCCAGATGGCAATTAAAGACAATAGACATTGACACGAACACCACCTATTAGTGTAAGAATCGATGTAACTGTTTGATGGATCGTAGAACAATGCTAATAGTTCCAAGTTAACGTACGACATTGCCACATAATGAAATTTTTGTAACTATTCTATCAATCCTTGTTTCCATATTGTCAAACAACACAACATCATTGCACACAACAACACACTGAGCATGGGCTATGTGATAATATATACAAAATACACAATCACATAACAGTTTCAACACAAGGACAGTGTCTTCATCAGACTTCCACTCCTTCTGGTTCCTTGGGTGTTGGTCATAAGTAATTTTTGATTCCCTATAGCGGCTGAAGGAATCCCTGGAGGGTATTCCGTTATACAGCCTTATTTTGACCTGCAGAATAACGCTCTGTTGTCCATGGACGCCATTTTTAGAACACCCGATATATATATATGCAAGTTATGTAAATCAATTCATTTACTCTTACATCAATTATGGCGTATAAAATAAACTTAAACAGTTTATGCACTGTTAAAAATCTGAACTTTCACAGACCCCCCCCTGAAACTTTTCTTCTTATTACTCAGATCTGAGTAGCTGTTTTGTTACTGACAATATCAAAGCATTTGTATATATTTTTACTAACAAATATTACCATATGCTACTGCGGGCACTAATTTGCATTTTCCCCTCTGTACTTTTCATATAGGGTTCATCCGAATTAGAAGCCTTAAGTTAACCGCCGCCATTCCTTTTTCTTCCATTCAAGATCAAACATATCAAGAAACGCTGAAACACGCAATTATTTTAAATGGAAAGTCCAAATGCCAAATTTCACGTGTCTACACTTAAGGAACTTCGAGATATGAGCATCTTACAAAATTGTAACTCCTATTGGCGCTCCCCTTTCACGTCGAACTTCCAAAAATCCATCCTTAATGGCAACCCTACGACAGGTGGTAGAGCAGCCATGGCTGAACCTCGCCCGCTTCAATAAAGACATTTTCATTTCATTTCATTTCATTTCAAAATTCCTATGTGCTGTCCAAATTTAAAATTTCTAGCTCAACCAGTTTGTCCTAGGTGTTGATTAATCAGTTAGGACTTCTTCTTGTTCTATATGCAGAGCTTACGAGAAGAAACGTTTTTGTTTTAATGTTTATATACCACAACGATGGATGCCTATGATGTGATGCTGATGAGTATGATGCAGGTGCTTCAAGACAACGCCGCTGAAGACGATGGGGAGTTATATAGAAAATTTATTACAAAATAACAGACATATACCAAGATTAGCCCAATGACTACTTGTAATTATACATTAGGTTACTTCCTTAGGTAATTATGCCATAGTTAAGGTCCACTTTCAAGGAATACTAGTTTTCTTCCTAGAAATAGTTGTCTTTATTCTAGCATTCTTAGGTTTGTTGCTAATCATACCCATCAACTGACGAGTGGTTCTTAATGAACCATAAAGAATTCTTTAGATAGACTTGATGAAAGTGTAAAACCCATTTTTATTTGTACTTCATTAAAACATTAAGAACCCAGAGTTACATTAAACGAAAGGTATTAAATTAATAACCTCATAATTTCATCTTCTACGAGTTTCTTTTTAATAATAAAGTCGACTCATTGTTTTTAGGTACAATTCGTGTCGAAGAAATAAAATAAAATACTCACTTTGGAGAAGGAGTATGAGGCAATTTGAATTTCTTCGGTTTCATTTGGCTCCACGCATAATCCTTAAATATGTGACCAGTTGATTCCTGAAAATATAACCACAGGATAATCAGTTCTACTTCTCAATTTTAATGATTATTTAATTTGATAAAATTTCTTCTTAAAACATTAAAAAAATGAGATGAACTGGAGGATACACAGCATGAACCTAACTTATCTTAGAAATTGAAAGGAAAACAAGTAAATAACTTATGTTAATGGCAATGTTCGTTAGCCTATATATAAACCCATTTGTTTGCAAAATACCATTTATAGTAGTGGTTTTTAAGATGAATATATTGGAAACAAACTTTGTTTAAATATGAAGACTGTGAATTTGATAAGGATCCACTTTCCCAAAACCATACATCAGACCACCTTCTCGAAACTTTTTTTTTTTTTTTTAAAGCTTCTCTGCTTTTTCAGTTGTGTAAATATTTATGTGCGTGTACAGTTTCCTAATGCGATTTTTTTAGTGCTACTGTACAGAACAAATAGCTTCGACTGTACTGAGGAAAATTACTTTTTTTTTTTTTTTTTTTAAAGGTGTGATAACTACCAACTTTGTTCTGATTTATTTTAAAGAAAGAGGATAAAACAACCAAGCAGTGTCATTTTTAATTGTAAAAGTCGCAGGCTTAGATTCAAGTCTCTTAAAAGTGAACTTGTTTGTCATCAAGTTAGAGAAAAACAGCTGAACCGACTAAAATAGTTCGCATATAATTATCATTACCTCGAACCGGATTTTCTTCATGTTACTTTGAAAATGAAAATGAAATGAAATGTTTCAGTTTAACGTCCCACGATTACGCCTTGTAGGCTAAGGGAGACGGATGATTAAGGCAAGTGAATGATGGAGGACGAATTGGTGGAATGAGCATGTGGGCCGAAACGGAAGTAACCCGAGAAACCCATGGACTGGATGTTATCCACCACAAACTTACTTGGCCAGGAACAAAACCAGGGATTACATACACTAGAGGTACGTACTATCACTGAGCCACAGTGTCCCTCCCTTCATTAATTTAATTAACGCATATCCCAAGGGAAAGCAGGAGGCCATAATTTACGCGAGAAGTTGAATATCTCAAGAACACCTAAAGATAGAAACTTCTCATTAAAAATAAACGGACCAGTCTCCCAGAGTTTATGAAAATTTTTGTTTTAAGCGGGCGGAGGGAGGGTTAATACCTATATTAAATATAAATTGATGGATGGATGTTTCAGCGTAACTTTGGGGCGCCAGCGCCTGGAGCAATTTCCCAAACTTGTCACACATAGGACTAAAACTGGAAACAAATACTGTGGGGGTAAATGACCCCTCGCATCCCTAGGGAAGTAGGAAGAGAAGTTATGTAAAAAATAAGCAAAAATGACTGAAAACCCAATCGGAAAACGTCCACTCGGAAGATCTAGACGCAGATGGAAGAACAATATTATGATGAATCTCGCAGAAATAGGAATACAAAGTAAAAACTGAATTCAATTGGCTAAGGATAGAAGTCAATGAAGAGCTTTTGTGAACGCGGCACTGAATTTCCGGGTTCCATAGGCCTTATCTTCTTGGTTCCTTGCTGCATAATGGGAGAGGGTAACATGGTATATTGTCGAATACATCATATTACCACTCTTACATAATAAGGAACCAATAATAGGCTACATATAGGCCTAACACAAATATATTTGTGGGGATGCTTTCTGCGGATGTGAGAAGTATATGAATTTATGATTTATGTACTTCTTTGATGATGAAATGCACTGCTAATATCTCATAAGTTACTTCCTGTGGAGAAAGTAGCATTCCTACGTACTCTTGGTGCAGATTTACTTTAGGTGAGCATAACCGTTATGTATATAAAAATACAGCGTCAGGACATACCGGAATGTCGTAAATACTACAGTGCAAAGAACACCAACCAACCTGAATCAGGTTGATATTAAAAACCACGAATTGCATCTAACCGAGTTAACGCAGGAGCGAAGTAGGTAGGTAAATGCGATACTGCAGAGGAGCGTCCGCAGGAATCAAGCACGTTAGCAACTTTCGGTATGCGCGTAAACGAGGATGTTGCAAAAGAATAATTGGAAAAGCTTTGAAACTGGGGGGGGGGGGGGGATACAAAGTTAGCCTAATCTACCCGAAACTAACTTAATCAACCTAACCTAACCAATAAAAAATACAGAAAATATACAAAGAAAACAAGAAATTTTAATTCAAAAAAATTCTGCCCCACCAAATCCAAAAATATGCCAAGTAATTTTGAATTTAAGCGATACACGATAAACAACAAAACGATGTCATATCAAAAAAAAAAAAAAAAAAAAAAGGCCTATGTTCAGCAGAAGGGGTCTAGCTCTTTTCTCTAAAAAATGTTACAATTTTGGTAATTTCTGTTCACATTCGGTTAGTTTAGAGTAGGTTAGGTTAGTTTAGGCTAGCTTAGGTTAGTTTAATTTAGGTTAGGTTAGGTTAGTTTAGGGATCCCATATAATTTTCCAAAAAAGGATAGAATTTCGCTTATATCTATAATATTAGGTAGGTTTAGGTTAGGTTAGATTTGGTTACATTATGTTACGTTTAAGTACTTGTGTCATTCTTTTCTCCTGTAAATTTTGTGTTTTTTACGTGCTTCTGGACCCCTTGTACCAAACATAATCCAAAAAAAGTTCCACTACCCCACTTTTCCCGTAAATTTTTCGATTTTTTTAGTAGTTCTGGCGGTATATTTTTTGGAACTGGAAGCCAGTATATTTTGCTTAAATTCCGTGCTTTCTTGCTATATTTTCTGTATTTTTGGCATATATTCCAAAGTTGGGCGTCCGCTTTCGTCAAGTTTTTTCACTGTTATCTCCTTTCCACACTTTCTGCAATTTGTTATTAGGTTCATTAATCCATGCTCTTCACAAACTTATAAAAGATTTTGCTCGTAATCAATGTATTCCTTCACAAATGTTAAAACTGCTAGTTCATTGCCCTTGTACATTCGCCATGTTGGTAACATAAATGCTAGTTTCTTTCCCACAATGCAACTGTTCGGTTACCTTGCGCCAAGTAGTTCCCTCCGCTCGCCATATAGTCCCATGTTTATAACCGCTTATATATAACAAATAAACAGATTTTTCGAGTATCTTATATATTATCAAGCACACAAACGATCAAATTATCCATATATTTCCTGTAAATTTTAAAAATTTCGCTGGAAACGGACGCCCAATTTTGGAATTTAACCCGTATTTTTTGATGGTTCAGTTAGGTTAGGTTAGGATATTTGTATTTGGAGGGACCAGAATTCTTTGCTTAAAATTCGTACTTTCTTTCTATATTTTCTGTGTGTTTGATTATTTAGGCTAAGTTATGTTATGTTAGTACTTAGTAATTACATTTACATAACATCAACTCATTTTTCCTGTAAACAAGGTGATTTTACCTGATTTTGGCCCACTTCCAAAATTATCCCGTTCTGGCTTACATCTGCGAAAACTAACCCGATATGGGATCTTTACGTATTCCAGAATTGCAACTTTCAATAGTATTCTTAAATATGCGTGACTTTACAGTAAGATGTACCTTGTACTTCCAAAACGTCACGGATTTGTATTCCTGCGTTTATTTTTGTGCGGTTAGTCATTAACTTTAGAACTTAGCTCTTCATTATTTTGAATTAAGTCGTTTCAACTAGATGCAAAAGTCAATAGATTCTACAAAATTTTTATTCGCCTGAAAATAAACAAGCAAGGTTCAATGATTCACTTAAGGAGCACAACTTTTCGCTAGTGATGAATGTTCATTGTCACTATAATAACAGCTTATCTATATAGTTTTTGATACACCACACAATCCGTTGACACTTTAAATTGCCACATACTTACAGAAGTACTCATCTTGGAGTGCAATGAAATTATAACAAGATTGTTTTTCAATGATGCTCAATCACAATATCAACACAGTAACGCTTTACGCTTCTCTACTGTTAAAATTCACAACTTGATTAGTCCCGCCATCTTTTGTTGCTTTTTCTCATTTAACGTTGAAAAAAGACTCCCTAGCTGCGAATTTTTAAAGAGGAATTTCAAATCTTATGAAAACACAGGAAGTATTGAAAACTTTTGATTAATCAACAATTTAAAGAAATGAATAAGTAAAAGAATGAAAATGTAACATTTAGAAGAAGAAACATGAAAGTGTGTGAATGTAACATGTATAAAAGATTAATAGATCCAAAGATATCTTTGCAATGAAACTATAAATATTATACAGATATCTCTGAATGTTGATAGGTGTCGTAATCGAAAAAAAATGAAATAAAATCTTTGAGTTTTAAGTTCCACGGTTATGCCGGCTAGGCTAAAGGACACGGTGATGATGAAATGAATGATATGGTAGAATGAAAAAGTGGGAGGAAACAGGAAAACCCCAAGATAACCCATACACACGGTGTTTGTCCACCCCAAAGTCTACTTTGCGCGAGCTGGGATCGGACCAGGAACCCAAGTACCAGAGGTGAACGCTCTACCACTGAGTCACCGCGGCCCGAACGTGGCGTAATTGAATATCGATACTTCTATACTTCTCAAGTTTGTCAAGTCACGGGAAATAAAGCTAAGTTGTTCTCAGAAACCCCTTTCATTTGTTGAAATTATCACTAGTTTATTATTCAGAAAATTGACTGGACGTGTATTGAAGTGATAACTGAGGCTACCGCGGTTTAGAGGGGGAACTATACCAGAACTATTACAGATGCCCCTTCCCCCTCAAATTGTCATTCTTCTAAAAAGAAAAATGTATTTAGCAAAATATAAAACATTGGAAGGGATATTTTTTCCCTTGCCACCTCGATCACATGCATACAGGCACGTAGACAAAGAGGGTCCCGGGTTCGGGACCTCCCTTCGAAACCAGAAATGTCAAAAATAAGGAAGGGTGAAACGAGAAAAAGAATCAGCGTTAAAAATAAAAAAGGTATATATATATATATATATATATATATATATATATATATATATATATATATATATATATATATATATATATATATATATATATATAAAATTTTCGATTCGATATATATAAATAATAATATACATCGATTCTGTGCAGTATCAAACATGATATTTCAGAAAAAGTTTTCTACTGCTCCTTTAACTTGTCATTTGTAATAGACAGTAGTTGACGGAATTATAAAAACAAAAAGTTATGTTTTAAAAAAGTTCTGTCAACATTTGATTCAACAGAGAAAGAAACTCAGATATTGTAAAATATTTTACAAGACATTATTGAGTATGCATTTTTATAATAGTAGATATGTACTTTTTATAATAGTTGAGGTCATAATGAAAAAAAATATTTGAATAAACAGAGGAACGTAAATATTGTAAAATCTTTTTCAATACTTTTTTGTTTTACTCTTTTACACGAGATTTCTTCATAGTTTTTTCTTATTAAAATACTAACATATCCTCATTTTATTGTCCTAACAAACTAATATATGTTGCCAGTAAAATAGTTTATATTGAACGAGGTCCTGGTGCGATAACCAGGGCCGTACTGCAACCCAGGGGCCCACCGGGAAGGATCATTCTCGGGGGCCCACTCACATGAAGGTACTGCTCCCTCCTCGATTTCGAAGGGGAATTCGGAAGTGTCACCCGGATCGAGTATACTGAAGAGTCTTAAAAACAGATTTAAAACTTTTTAAAGGTAGTAATTTCTCCCTTGATACTGACTGATCTGACATAATGCCCAATCCCTCATTCCTCTAAAGATATATCATAAATATTTTTCTCTTTAAAAAAAAATAAACTAAAAAATCGAGTTTTCACGTTTTACTCAGGACTTAGTGACCAAGGATCCCCCCCAAAGTTTTAAAAACTTCTGAAAACATTTTCACCATAAAAGTTTTAAAAACGTGACATGAGTCATTCCTATATAATTCATGGACATTTTTGAACATGCGAGAGGGCCCATCATAAAAGTTCTTGATGGGGCCCCTTGTATTTTCCCGCTCCAGAGCCTCCAATGGTGTTAATCCGGCCCTGTAATATTTTCTACACGGAAAACAATGGTGCTGTAAAACTTAAATTATTATTTATTTTCAAGTTATAGCATCATTTGAGATTTGAATGTAGCTTTTAATACATACTTCAATATTAGCAAAATTATAAAGCAGTGTGGGAAATCAGAAACCTTTCAAGCGTTGAATTACGAAAAATGTCAAAGACTGTTTTCACAATTTCATGAGCTGGCAAGGCTGATTTGGGATTAGCTGACTGTATTACCGGTACTCGACGTGTTATCATCCTCCGTTCCGTTACTCACGTATGCGAGGAGTGCATGACGTGTGCCTTTTTGTACATATACCGCTGCTTACCATAAGAAGAGCAGGGTCCATTAAAGATTTACCGTCCAGGGCTCACCGGGAAATTTCCCGGTTTCCCGTCTGACCAATACGGCCCTGGCTATAACCACAGTATTTCATGTCACGGGCCCTCCATTACGAAGTCCTGGCTAAGTGCCTGATGCATATGCTAAATACCTTGTTATTTTTTCTGCCTATTAGACCGTATGAACCTAAAAATTTGAAAAATGTTACCGATATATTACGCCTTTTTTTAAAATTTTCTTTTTATGTGGAAAATCGGTGCTGATACAGATGTCTTCTAAACACAACTAATTTCTTTCTTGTAAATGATTAAGTTCTAGCTTTGATGCTGAATTGTCTGAGTTCGGCTCCGATGAAATGCATATGATTTTGATTTTATGTTGAATTGTAGGTTCTAATAGACTATTCTCCATTACAAAAATGATCTAATAAGTTTAATTTCGTTGTCTCGTTTAATCATATCTACCAAAAAGAGTTTCTGTAATGTTATAGAAAGAAAAGGAAATTAACCAATGTTTTTAAAAGCTTCCATATATAAGCTATTTTAAGCAATATAGTAATTTTTACCATTTTTTAAAATATCTCCGGAACGGTTTGACATATCTAATTGCTGTAAACAGCGTTATAATCTTAACATCTATTATGTTTATTAAAAGCCATCTAACGTAACTTGATGTGATACTTAACTGATACCTTTTCAAAATAAAGTCCTTTGGAAAACTTAATATTTTAATTTCCTTTCGAAACATGCCGTATAGTGAACGTAGTATTTGATACTGCACTTATTAAGATGTGCCTGGCCATCTTAGTTCCGTTACTACTGTTGTAGAAGCCTCTAGAATCAGATTGTTTTTCGATGTTTGTGATACTGTATCGTCCTTACTTTGCAATACTGAATAACAAGAGTGGAGTTGTAAGTTTTTTGCCCATTGATTTGAAGTGCGTTAATGTCACTGGTAAAAAGTTTGTTTATCGAAGGCGTGTAAAATTTCATCTATGGCATGCATGACGTCATCATCAGTGTCAAAATGAGTATCTTAAAACTTCTCTTAAAGCTTTGGAAAGAGATGAAAGTTAGAAGGTCCCAAATCAGGCGAATAAGGTGAGTGAGAGACCAGTTTGTAGGCACAATCGTGAATTGCTGCCATTGCGATGACTGACTCGTGGCTAGGGACATTGTCTTGATGGAGCACATCTGCTGTTAGTTTCCCACGACGCTTCTGTCGAATATTATCACGCAGCTCTCGTAGAAGACTCCCCAATCACTGATCACCCCTTTGGAAAATAATTCATCACCACTATAACTTCCGAATCCCAGAAAACTGTAGCCATCACTTTTCCAGCTGAGGGCTTTGAATTTGCCTTCTTTGGAAGGGAAATTGAGGGATGCTTCCATTCCTTGGAGCTTTGATTCGAATGTGGTCAGTAGATTGGGGGCATCTAGTACACTAACCTTGAATTTGCTTTGTGTACTTTTCTGACATGGTAGCACTTGGTAATGCACGTTTTAAAAAAATGGATACACCCTTTTTTCCCGCATATTAATGACACATAATGCATGCAGGTGCGGCCGGAGGTAACATGACACATAATAAATGGTTTCCGGTCAAAAGAAATGTTAATTGGACAAGCAGAATATAGAAAAAACCTTTTCGGAAATAAAATATGCAGATCACACACGTAGAACAAGGTAATTCATTAATATTCAGCACATGTAACGCGACAGCTGCTGCTGGAGAACATTCTAGAAATTGTGATTGTTGGTATGGGATATTACGTGATGGACGAAGCATATTGAATAGCCAGTGTTTTAGTGAAAAGGAATTATAGATTGGTTTTAAAGCATGGATTCACCGAAACCTTTGAATTTTAGTACAAGAGGTGAAAGTGATCTCGCAGAATCATCATCTTTGCCGGGGACAGAGGTTTTATCCCAACCGGTGGTGAGCCCGCACTTTCCGCCATTGGAAACAGAAGTTACCCCGTCTAAAGTGGATGTATTACCGGGAACAGAAGTTTTATCCCAACCGGTGGTGAACCCGCAACTTCCGCCACTGGAAACAGAAGTTACCCCGGCCAACTTGGATGTATTACCGGGAACAGAAATTTTATCCCAACCGGTGGTGAACCCGCAACCTCCGCCACTAGAAACAGAAGTTTTCCCGTTACTTGATGTTGAAAACGAAATAGAAGAATATCCCCCTACACCTTCACCAACAGTGAGTAATTCCCCGGTGGAGAATTGGGAGTTGGAAGAATTTTTGAATTTGCCATGTGAGTGTACTGTGGAACGTACATCATTGGATTGTATAAAAGACTGTATAATATACTGGAAACCAGACGATATATGTATTTGTTTTGCTTGCGGGTTCGGAGACGGCAGTCAATGGACACACGATTGTTTGGTGTTGGATACGGAATCTCTTGAACGGAAAGCTATAGATGCTGTAACGAAATTTGAAGTTCGTGAAGAATTATTATCAATTTACAGAAAAAAGCATGGACAGCCTTTTGCGATGATATGGAATTTCATTGAACGTTTCCGAAATCTTGTGTGGGACTTTGAATATAGACCCATTCTATTAAAAATTTTACTAGAAAAAGATTATGGGAAATACGTGGACATATGGTAAATTGTGTATTGTTTGATTTCCTTTTATTAGTAATCATGTATTGTGATAGTGAGAATTGTGGACAAAACATTAGTGAAAATTGTGTGTTAGAAACGATAAGTGTATACTTACGCTCAAATGGAATAAGTGGTATGCAGCATAATCCTGGAACTTTTCTTGAAAAGCACTTGTTGAATGATAAGACTTTAGTAGAACTCTTTGAAATTTTTCATGAACGGCATCGTGAAATTTCAATCACAAACTTTATGTTAAAAACTGGTGAATGTTTAAAAAATACTGAATTTATTGGACAACTTATTCCAGTTGTCATGGAACGTTCGTGTGAAATTTCAGTTTGCCATAAAATGTATATTGTAGACATACAGGGATTTAAGATTTCCCCGAATGAATTTGTGATACGTGAATTTTGTCTTACTGCGTGTGATGATACTTTAAATTTTCATTGTTTAGTAAAAGTACCATGCGAATTTAACGATTTACCAATAGGTTGCCAAAAACAAATCGATTGGCTTACAAACCACTTGCATGGCTTGTCATGGTCTAGTAAGACTGGCTATCTCGTATCACATATTCGGAATATTATGTATGATTTTTGTGCATTAGATGCAACTTTCCTTTGTAAAGGTGGGGAAAAAGCCAATTGGATAAAGAAAATCTTTGCGTTAGCAAACGTTGTGGATCTGGAAAGAAAAGGTTGTCCACCATTAGCAGAATTACAAGGTACCGTTTGTAATGAAATTTGTTCATTTCATAAGCAAGTAGAATCAAAATCGGCATGTGCATATCGAAATGCACAACAATTGAATTATTGGTGGAAAAATGAGCGATCCACAACCCTTACTAAGGGCATAGCAAGTTTAATGTTTTCATTGTAATCTTAAAACTATTGTAAGGAAGATATATTTTATGGAGAAATAAAAATATAAAAGTTTTAAAAAATTGGTATTTATTTATTTCTAAAAATCTACAAACATCTACTTTTTTCTTTTTCATTATGTTTTCTACATGTTTTTGACAAGCTTATCATTATTTTTTAATTTTTTATGATTAAACATTGCAATACATTTGTCAAATGAAACACCACGTATCATATAATATAGAAAATATAATACAAAATATCCACACATGATAGAATGATTATCTTGAACTTGTACAGTATTTACAAAATAGAGTTTACAATTCCTTTGTAGGAACTGTTGAATTAGTTTAGGCACACCCTGTGCCAGAGAATCAAAATAGTATCCATGTTTATTGTTATTGATATAGATCGCTACCCAATGGCTACCAGGTAAATCAGACTTGTCCAAATTAATAATCAGTCCTACAGGGTGTTGAACAAGTATAGGTAAACGATCAATGGGATAAATTCCAGTCACATTTGCACCGGTAATACAGTCCTTTAGTAACACTTGTAATAATTGATCACTATACATGTTTATTAGTCTATTTCATCCTTACTTTCCTCCTCTTGTTTTATTTTTGATGGAACATACGTTGCACTATTTGGATTTACGTATAAAACATAACCATAGACTTTTAAGTATTCGGCATATAATAAAGCTTCACGCACACAACACTTAAATTGTCCAAATCTATGTTTTAAATAAGCACAAGAGTAAACATGAAATCCCAAGGAAGACGCTTTTGGGCACTGTAAATCTTCTAAATTCACAACAGTCCGTTCCAATAGTTGCTGCAGATAGTCCTGACGTGTTTTACCATAAGTATACAAGGTACAGGTATTAGCACAATATTGTTTCAATATAGTAGGTAACAATGAGTAATCTACATCGCCATTGTACCAGTCAATACCATAATCATGTTGTACTAGATGTTTATTCGAAAGTATGAGCGGCACACGTAATTCATGTAATGGATATGGTGGTTTAAAAATCCAGCTTTGTACAAAGGGGATATCAGGATTTACAATTGCAAGTTCCTTAATAATAATATGATCATCATTATCGTTGAACGCGGAGAAGTGAACAATAACCCTCATGGCACTCAAATGACGAAATTTTACATTGTATGATCAGTATATACATTCCTGTCTTTATCGATTTGAATGAGAGAGTCAAATTGAGCGTACACAATACATGTAATGGAATTTTGTAGAGGTTGAGAAAATGATAATTTTAAATTGACAGGGGAATCACGTATGACATCCCACGTAGAATCATCTAATGTTCCTGTTGGAGATAGAATGAACGGGTACAAAGTGTATCCATGTCGAAATTCTTCACGGGAAATTGTATGTGAATGATCTTGATAATATATACCGGTACCGGAAAACAGAGTGGAATATGTTTGAACATATAATCCATTTTCAAAATTAGGAGTGAGGGGTGTCGGTGGAAATGATTTTGAACCAACTTGTAATTGCAGTTTGTTAACGTTAAAATGTTGAAATTCAAAAGGATTTACATGTGGTTGACCATTAAATGCAGCGTTTGATACAAAACCTATAACAACACCTTTTGGTACTTTACCCAAAAATAAATTATCGAGATTATATGAACTTACTTCTGCGGGAATGGTATAGGTACGAGTTTCAACACGAGTAAGAGGTATGCTGGCCGGAATGTGTTCCATGCCAGCATTGATTTTCATAGCTAAGTCGGCAGCAATATCTAGACGCCGCACGTGAAGTGTTACGTCTTCAAGTTTGACTTTATATGCTGTATTTTCAGCAGACATTAAACAAAACGTATCTTTTGTACGATGTAATTTTACACGTAAGCTTACTTTATTAGGAAGCATACATCCCACACCGGCAATATCAGCATGGATACGGCCATACATATCAAATGATGCACTATTTCTAACATACTGGGCACGATTTGTAAATCCAGTATTTGCATTACCTAATACATTAAATTGGTTTGCAGTATCTTTATACCATAATCCCCCAGTTAAATGGGTTCGAGCGGCATCACTACCATAATTTAATAATGTTTCGATATATGCACGGTACGGATATGAACCAGATGATGAACTAATTAATTTATCGTTTAATAAAACATCAACTTGACTAAATAACGAATGAAGAAAATTATTTACAGGTGCAACAATATCCGCCACAACTAAATTTGTATTATCGTTTTTTGTAATTTTACATTTTACATAGAGATACAAGTATGCAGTGTGAATAAAATCACCAGTTTCACCAGGTACAACAAATTCAATTGGTCCTTCTGACGATAAAGTAGAAACCGGACGATATTCAACAGTGGAAGATGACTCAATAGCAGTTTGAGTCATTGGAATAGTAAACAAATCAAGTTCACTTGTACAACATTCAGGACTACTTCCACTGAGTAAAGCCATGATTAACTAAATATATCACCGGAATATTTTCGATTACGTTTGACCGGAGGACCGAATTGTACAATAGCAGGAGCCTTACGTTTTCGTGGACGTCTCTTACCACTACCGGTTAACAACTGACTAAGTTTATTTGCAGCTTTAGTTTTTAATGTTTCTCCAGCTTCTTCTACGCGAGCACGAACGGATTCTTTAAATGGACGGTCTTCTAGTACATCACCTGCAACTTGTATTCCTGTTTGTAACGCTTGCCGGCCTACAGCTTTGGCACCTTGTTTTAATAAAGGCAATGCAAAACGAAATAAACCTTTAAAGAAACTACCAATCCCATGACCCCGTTGATAAACTGGACCTGAAAAGAAGGGAAGGCCACGTCCCCGCTGATAATACGTATGTTGCTTTTTCATTTTCCAGGAGAACGTTTAAAATGAAGTGTCACTGTCAATGTCCCGGAACGAAATGGTAAATTTCGTCCTGCGTGGTCCTTTAGTAGTATTTCAACACTGTTAAAGCAAAATTTAGAGAGTGGTATATAGTGAATATCTTGATATCGTAACGTTTGAACTTTTCCATAAGTCATATTGCCAACAGTTGCAATACGTAGTAAGGGAGCTTGCGTATCTCCCACCAATTGATATTCAATAAGATCAGTATACACAAAAATTTGAAAAGGATATCCAATATCTAAGTATGGTTGTTTAAATCCCTGTTTTTGAATAACGAGGTCATTTTTTTCATGAAAACCTAGTTGTATAGCCAAAGTAGGTGAAAGTGTTATAAATTCAACGTTTGGTTCAGAAGTAACATGAATAATATTGGAAGCGTTAAATCGTATAAATTCTGAAACTTTATTTAATTCTTCCAGTATGTGTTCAATGTTTGCATAATATCCAGGAGTAATTTTACTTTTCATAATTTCATGACCTTCTAATTTGTACCAAACGATATTTTCATCTTCGGTGACATTATGACACGTTAAAGGAATATGTATTTCACTTAATCCGACACACCAATCCGTATCTGTTAAACGTACAGTATTTTTCAAATTATTAATGAAATGGGTTGGACTATTTTTAGGATAAACGTCTGTACTTGCATTTGAAACCAGTGTAATGTAGAAACTGTCTTCGATGCTTTCAGAAATCATTTTCGTTTAAAGTGAAGTGTCAAGTTCGAAGTTCCAAAACGAAATGGTAAGTTTATACCGAGTTCATCTTTTAAGTTTACTTCTATCGTATCAAAATATTTCTTTTCAACTTTCACGTACTGCGGGTTATGAAATAAAATATTTTTGATTCGTCCATACCGCTCGTAAAATATACTAATTTTACGAAGTAAAGGTCCAATTTCTTCTTGTTGTTTTACAATATCCACACATACGTTAACTTCTGTTGGAATATTATAATCAAGGTTACAGGGATATTTTCCCTGAGGAGCCAGAAATTGTTCCCTATGTTGATCTTTTATATACACCACTGAATTATAAAAATTTGAATTTTCATTCATAAAACCGAGTATATGTTGTAAACCTTTTGTTATGTCTAGAATACACCGATCACGTGACCGGAAGGAATGTTGAATATACACTTGATTCTTAAAATAATTATATTTTATTATACGTACTTTCTCGGGAATTAGATTTAAGATGGCTTTAATGGATGCATAATATCCCTCTGTTACTTTAACAGGATATCGAATATATTCACCATCAATAAATGTATCGATTGTAATTTGTTCACCCGGACCAACATTATAAAAACTCCACGGTATATTAATTTGTGTTAAGCCCACAACCCACTCTCCGTCCGTTAAATCTATGGCCCTTGCAAGTTTTACTCGAAATGAGGATGTTGTATTATCAAAAAGTGTACTACTTGCATTGGAAGGTAACGTCACGTAAAAACCGTGTTTCAATGACGAATTCATTATGCAGACTGAATACTAGATACTCGAATCCACGAATTCATACTTTCTGGGTAGCCTAACCATTTTACGAAAACCCACCCCTTCTTACGTTGAAGAACTTTTTCAATTAAATAGGTCTTGTTTGAGCTTAGAAATATTTTTTGTAATTCTTCAGCATAAAATATTCCTTTAATTTCATCACCATTCCAGTCTTTTAATTTATAAGTTACAGGATTTGATTTTATACATTTATCAACAAGAAATATTTCTCGAGACCAATTGGGCAAATATCCTTTTTCAAGCTTATGTTTATATTTAGTAATACGAACATAATCTCCTGCTTGAAATTTACAAGTTAATTTCTTCTTATGTACAGTCTTTCCGTACAGCGTATTCCACACTTGATTGATATTTGAATCATTTACTTCTGCGGGTGCCATTTTAATAGTTGAATGATAACTATGATTATAATTGTGTACAATTTGATCCAACACATCAATGTACCGATACGTATTTTCTGCAGTAAAATAACGATATATTTTACTTTTAATGGTACGAATTACTCTTTCTACTAACGCACATTTCATTTCCGAATGTACACTATAATGATTAATCCCAAAATCTTTAAACACTTTCTTTACATGGCGATTATAAAATTCTGACCCTAAGTCAGTTTGAACGTGAACCAGTAATGGCACTTGATTTAAAATTGAAGTTATTGCATTAGCCATTTCAGGCCCTTTCTTTGTTTTCACAGGAATGCAATACAAGTACCGCGAAAAAATGTCAATTGCACATAAAATATAGCGATATCCGTCATTATACTTTGCAATATTTTGCATGTCCGCCAAATCGCATTGTAATGTTTCATTAGGACCACTAACATAATATTGTTTCCGTGGAAATGTTTTTCGTATTGGAGCGTGCATTGTATATGCATCTTGTGATGCTAACCATTTTTTAATTTTCTCTCGGGATAATTTTGTTTTACGTTCTAATGTACTAACACTGGATAAAGATGCAGGATCTGAATACTTGTAATAGATTTTTGATAATTTTGTCATTTCTTATTTACATTTTATATTCTTTCCAATACCGAAATACGTTAGCTGCAATTGCGGGGGATACTGCAGTCGAAGAAGAATGCCGTTTTCGAATTTTACTGCCAGTCACTTTCGGGGTTGTAAAAGCAGGTGAAGGCGGTCCTGGTGTACGTGAACTAATAAATTCCCGAGGAACATTAATATCATCCAATAACGTTTTAAATGGCTGTAATCCTACTGGTTGTGTTGAATATTTTCGTGTACGAACGACATCATTTACTAAATCGATAATATTGGAACCGGGAATGATATTTCCATCGATAGCTACTGTACCTGTTTGATCCCACGAGATTTTCTGTGAATTAATGAGTTGTTTAAGTAATAAATCCGTTTTCCTTCGAAGTGTTTTTGGTACTGATTGTAATATATCGGGTACAAGAGTTAAAATACCACTATCTGTACGACTACTTGCATTTTCTGAGTCAACAATGGGTAGGGCAATAGGATTTTCCGGTGTGGGACTCGATTTATAATGTAAATATTGATGTAATACTTGCTGATACAATTTCCATTTTTGTTCTCTACTCAAATCTGTACGTTGTAAGATTTCGCTCATATCTTTATCTAGTCTTGATTGATGTGCTTCATGCGTCTTTAAATTAGATTGTATTCTATGAAGTGCATTTTCTGGAACTAATAGCATTTTACGTAATTCCGACATGTTATCTTCCAAAAATTGTTGAGGCTAAGGCACCAATGAGTGGCCTGAGAATTAATGGAAGTAATGCACCACCTTTCTGTAGTAATAATTTCTTTTTCTTTTTAAGAGAAAGTTTTGAGGAGAGAGCACGTAAGATCTTCTTATGTCTACGGAGCCTTTGCTTCTGAATTAATGATATGGGGATATTTCCTTTTATAGTATTTTTTGCTACTTGTGATATGGTACGAATCAAATCACTCGGTGCGTTTTGAAGAATAACTTTCCGATCGGATGGCTTGCATTTCGCAAGCGTGCAGAGCGTATTATAATGATGTTTTACCTTCAACATCTTGATGCTAACTAAACATAAAACGGTGTGGCCGCGTTTTTAACACTACTGTACACATGCATTATTTCTCCGGGAAATATATTTGTTCTCAGTCGTAGGGCATCATGTGTTTGTTGTGTAAGGTCAAACAATAAATACGTGTGTGGTTTTTGTGTAATTTCCTCAAAGACATTCACGAGTTGTTTGCTTTCACGAGGCATAATTTGTCTTGCTAAATATTCAATTTGTAACTTATCACGTGGATTCTTAAATACCACTATATAATGTGCATTTAAACTAATATCTCGAGCATGCCGGTTTTTTGGAAATAAATTTTGAACAATAAATATTACGGTTAATTTCTTGTGGTGAGCGTACTTGGTAAATAATTTGGCCACATCGTCATTTGTTTCTGACATTAAATCATCTAATATGAGTAATGAATTTTCACTTATATCAAAAGTATTTATATCGGGGATTCCTTCCAGAAAACGTATTTTTGCATCAACGTCCAAGTTTGGTATAACTGCGCCATAACACCATACAATTTCTTTAAAGGAAACATTAAACATATAATTTCTTTCTTTGATTAATCGATTCACAAAGTGAGTTTTACCAGCACGGGAAGGGCCGGCTATGAGAATAGTGCACGGATGTTTAAAACGTAACATCTTCGTTGCAAATGACACAATGTGATAGAAACTCTGCTTTTTATCCCCCAAAAAACGAGTCTCTGGCCAATCATTTATGAGATCTATAGCCATACGGAACAGTAACACTTCTTGGTACGTCAGTCACAATGTCAGCGTCTATCCGTCTGCGTTTACTGGTCACCATTTGATGTGTCTTTAGTTCTCTTCGAGAAAAGATGCGCAAATCTGGTTTCCGAACAATTTTGGATGGCATTTCGATTACAGTTGCCTCCCGATTCCCCGTCACTAAATCATAAAAACTATCAAAATTAATTTTATCACTTGTTCTGTGATTTAATGTTATTCCACGTATTTTATAGACATATTTCATTTCCCCACTAGCATTGCGTAAAGCGTAGGCGTAATTCTTTGCACCTAATGCTATTACTTTACGTATTTCCCAACCTTCGGGAACTTCATTTGTTAACCCACCCAAATATGAACTTAATTTTAATGGGAGTTGCTCATCTTTTCTTTGTATAAACATGATACTGTCCGTATCGCAATAGATTACATTCTGTTCTCCAACACTTGTTAGTAGATCATACAGCCACAATCGTGCCCATGAGGTTATAAATGCTGCCAGCACAACATTTGAAAATGCTAATGGGATATTTTCACTCTCACAGTCTTTATATTGAACAATTAAATGAGTTTCACCAACTGGTGTTACAGCTTGAATTTCATATTTAGGATATGTTAAAATTTTTAAAAAATCCTCTGCTGTATCAACCATTGTGCACTGTGAAAGGTCTGTTCTTTGTCCCCATTTCCCGTACAGCGAATTCAAAAACAGTTTCGCTGTACTGCGCAGGCCTGGATTATATTCTATGTTCTCATAATTTAACTGTATCCCCTCATGCCTGAAATATTCTTGAATGTACTTTTCCTGCTCTTCTTTTGTAGTGCATTCTGCAGGAAAGCCTGAAGCTTCTTGTTTCATTTGTAAAAAGGATTTCACATATGACCCAAATAATCCTTCATAAACATCTTTTTCCGGGACTAATAAATCAAACTCCCATATTTCATGAATTTCAATTAGCTCATACCCATTGTCTAATGCTTTGTGCAGTTCGGGGGTACAAAACGTACCGGTAATGATACGTTCAAGATCTATGTGCGTACATTCATCATCATTTTGTTCATCCATGCACGATTTACACAATCCAAAGATTAATCTTCCTCCCGTAACATAAGGGAGGATTGGAAAATATAAATCGGAGAGTGGAAGAACACTGCATTTTACAAGTCCATGAATGTTTCGCACATTGGGGAAATTGGGACCATTGTGTACTTTAGGTACATTCACAGGCATGCCTCGTTTACACATTGTTGCGGGATAAAGCGAAGTGACATCTACGTAAACTACGTATTCGTCCTCTGCACAGTCTACATATAACTTAAAATTTTCTGTTCTACCTCCTTGATAGGCAGATTTCGGAATGAGAGGATCATGAATATGTTTGCACCGTTGTTCGAGGATCTTCTGTATATGTTTATCACGTTTTACCATTGCATCCCATTCACATTCCCAAATTTCTATTAAATTATAGCCTAATTTTTTCAGATAGTTGCGGCAGTGCACTGTTTGTTCGTATCTCTTTTCAAAAGTGTTGTACGCACCATTTTCTTTGCATAAAATGCTATTTCTATTATCTTTATAACAGCTTCTACAGGAATGCCAGTAACATCCCATGAACTGATATATAGTGTTTGTTTTAGCGTCAAAACCATCGACTTTATATCTGCCAAACCGTTCCTCCAACGCATTATTCGAAGTAACAATAGATCTCTTTGTTACATGTTCCATATACTTCAACCATTTTAATGCTTTAATACTCTGTTGTTGAGTAAGTTGGAACCCGTTTGGAGGAATAACTGGAATTGTGTTTTCAATCAGGTGATGACACCGGTACGTCAACATTGCTAGACTAGCGATTGTTGTGCTGGAAATAAAACATTGAATACCATTTGTTTTCTCTTCAATCATGGAGGTAAATTTAATTACTGCCTCCGCCAATATACGCACATCGTTCCGGCAGTACTCCATCAATTCTTTCTGAAAATCAAAAATATCACCATTCCGTACTCGCTCTTCATGCCACAGCATAAGTTCTGCCCGGTCTGCCGTACTACGTGAGTCTGGGTCATAATAATGCAATGCCGGCCATTCTCCAACATAATTTTGATGTTCCTCTGTATTAAAGAGGTATGGAAAATCTTCTTTTTTCAATTCAACATTCAATCCTAAGGTTTTCGGTAATTTGGATAATTTTACACCAAGATAAAGAAAAGTGTCCCGAAAATAAAAACGATTACTAATACTAATTTGAAATATCTTTTGACCGTGCATAAGAACATGTGGAGTTATTTTTTGTTTCTCAATAAGTGTCCGCACACAAAATAGGCCATCATATCGCGAATTATTGTGAGCAAGTGCCACAATAATCTGATACTCTGGCCTTTCCATAAGCACATGTTCAATAAACGCCTCCATGGTTGTGAAAGAAAACATACGGTTCCCGGATATTTTATCTCCGCACTTGAAACATAAACTATCTACTCCAGTGTTTATGCAGTGAAAACATACATTCAAACAACAACATAAATTTACGGCATGTTCCCGTTCACCTTTCTCATTTGGTGCTAATAGCATGGTTTCCACATCAAATATAATGTACAAAAACCGTTCAGTGCGTTTTAGTTTACACTTTTGAACGAAACATCGATGGCCAACAGTTACGTGCACTTTACAAAGACTACAATAGTAGTCGCCGCATACATGAGCTGATTTTCTTTTTCTCACATCATAAATTACACCACATGCGTTACACAATTTCACGTAATCACATGTGGATTTCTTTACTTTATTTAGTGTTAAATGGTTAGTAAAGCAAATGCCTTCAGGAAAGTTTCTATTACATTGTGTACAATGTACCAATTTCGCGTTAGTTTCTTTACTATGAAAATGTTCACAGTACGAACATCTCATCTGACATTGGTGAGCACTTTTATCTGATCTAAATCCTTCCAAGCATGAAAAGCAGAAATTCCTCTTACCCATAAATGAATTAATATTCTTAATGGGCTGGAAATGGCCCACAGTATCCCCTCTCTGATACAGAATAAATATCTTTTTCTCCGCATTTATTCCTGGGTAGCGTACCACAGGTGTTCTGGAATCTTCCGGTAATTCATATACTACAATTTGATAATTCTTTTTCACTAAATAATTTTGAAATGCAACTACATCTTCCAAATCAAATCCCTGTTTCCGTTCAACGTACATTTTTGCATCGTTACACAATTTTTGTGCTTTATTTTCCCAGGTTTTGCGTGTAGGCATGGTCATATTGTATAAAGCCTGCTTACTCTCTTCATGCTTTGTAATCCAATATACTATGGATTTTGGCAGACAAAGAAAATCACTAGCCTTTGTGGCCACCACATGATCCTTGAAAAACATACTCATTTCTGCATATTTTCTTACCGCTGCGCGTTTAGGTATACCCTGTCCGTGTAATCCATCAACGATGTCAAACCGGAATTCTAATTGATTTCCTAAAAGAAATGATTCATTGCTATTTAGTACGTTCTCCACCGTTCTAAGAACCACATCGGTATTCAAATTTTGACGTTTTCGCCATGGAACAAACACTTCTTTATTCAGGAGATCTCGGTCGGAATTTATTCTTAAACCGACAAAATCGTGGGGTCGTGTATCCCTCAGAACGGTAGAAAGCGCATAATCCATCATGGATGTAATATAATCCATGGGATTTGTAATTATATGTTGCACCGTTGGTTTTACAATAATTTCCACCCCTTTCATATTGAAACGCGGGTACTCTCTCACATTTCTCCCCACAATTTCAAACATATTACACTCTCTTTCATTCCCTCCATATCCTCGCAATGGAGGGTGCTGAGAAGTTGTGGGTCACATATCTTCTGAATAATGTGCATTATTCAGACGATCAACACGCGCATTTTCTTCCTCAATTTCTTGTAATTTTTGCCACAACATCTCTGTAAAGTCAGTTTCGGAATTTTGAATTTCTACTGGTTCATCCAAATTAATTTCATTTAATAGTGCCCAATCAATATGTAATGAGTCATCATCATCATCATCATTATGTTCTGAATGAACATTTTCTCGATTTCCCGTAAATGAAAAGAACGCGGATACACTTTTGTCACTCACTCGCTCTAACTGCCCCTTCTCAGAAGCCGTATAATTTAAATATGACATAAATGCCGCATCATACAGTCGATCTTCACGGAAAAATCCGTGGTCAAAAAGCTCTATAATATCCGCTGCTGAGCGAACATTATTCAGAATGATATATTGATTATTTTTATAATATAGGTACAAAAGCGATAGTAGATCACTTACAATTTCAGACGATCCAACATACCCTGCTGCTTGCAGGTCCACTACTTGTTGCCACGTATGTAAAACACGTTCAGCAGTATCCAAGCCTCTCAGTCTTCCCTGGAAAATGGTTTCATCAATCACGTTAAATTCCTCGACGTAAAACTCCATTTTTTCTGTAAAATACAAGACAAAAAGTGCAATCAATATATGTATACAATGACTAAAAAACCTGAAAACAAACAAAATTTTGAAAATAATAATAATAATAATAATAATAATAATACTTACCGAATATTAGTTTATCTCTGTTTAAGTGATAATCCAATTCAAATCCACGTCTTTCGTGCTCTCTGCTTTTTCTCGATTCTATCACTTATTTGCTTCAGCACCTAAAACAGAAAAGAAAAAACTGTAATTAGTTACCCTATTACGACTTTTCAAATTACAAAAATATAGCATTTATAACTGAGAAAGGTCTACAGTGCAAGCAAGCGTACGGTTCTCCACGTGGGACAGTCTTGGTTCGAGTTCCGGCAGTGTCATAACTCCCTACTCAATAAAATTTCCCATATACTTTCTAAATACCAGTTATACGTCTTACACAATTCATAGCTACATATAAGTAACAATATCTGCTAAGCAAAATGTTTGTCGTACGGTTCTCCACGTGGGACAGTCTTGGTTCGAGTTCCGGGAGCGCATTCTGTTGACTTCGTGTTATATCTTACACAATTCATAGTTATGTATAAGTAATAAGTTCACACTTCAAGCATAAAATTTAGCGTACGGTTCTCCACGTGGGAGAATACTCATTCGATTCCCGGTGCAATCATTAATTTTGATTCCCTTCATATTACATTATACTATATCTTAGTCAAGTTATAATTCCATAAAAGTACACCGAGTCATATCATTTTTCAATGCCGGAAAATCCGCAATGAATTCCCGATAAAACCAAACAGTTCCGTCCCCCTTATACTCCAAACAATTACAATATGTCCCTTTCCCATATAAAAATGAACAAGTATAATACAAGAAAACTACAACGTTATTACTTACCAATCTTCCAATCTCTCCTAGTAGTAAAATATCTTCTTCGCAAAGTTAACACTTGATGTTCTTGGTGCCCTCTTCTTTCTAAATGTACACATCATGCAAATGCATCAGTATTTATATGCCCTTAAATCTTTCCAGAAGGTTCGAGTGTGTTCTTTCCCCTATTCCAACAATAATAAATTAAAAAGATCTGGAAGCTTCTAGTGCTTTCTTTCACTCATACCAACGATCCAAATTTCTAGAATGTTCTCCAGCAGCAGCTGTCGCGTTACATGTGCTGAATATTAATGAATTACCTTGTTCTACGTGTGTGATCTGCATATTTTATTTCCGAAAAGGTTTTTTCTATATTCTGCTTGTCCAATTAACATTTCTTTTGACCGGAAACCATTTATTATGTGTCATGTTACCTCCGGCCGCACCTGCATACATTATGTGTCATTAATATGCGGGAAAAAAGGGTGTGTCCATTTTTTTAAAACGTGCATTACCAAGTGCTACCATGTCAGAAAAGTACACAAAGCAAATTCAAGGTTAGTGTACTAGATGCCCCCAATCTACTGTGGTCGTAATGGTGGACCCAAGTCTCATCTGCTGTTCTGAATTTGCTAAGCGGTTAGCGTAGACCCGGATTCAATTCCCAGCGGGAGCTCATGTGGTTCGGAGTCCACGTTAATCAGTAGGTCCACGTCTCATGTAGCCTCGCTGCTGAACGGGACGTTAAACTCAAAATCAACTTAACTCAACGAGTGCGAAAGACATGGAGATTGGAAGAGATGAAGATTATTCCTTGAAATGCTGCGTCTGGTTTCACGTATCAAAAGGTTTGGCACCCATCTCGCGGAAGCCTTGCTCATTCCCAGATGCTGGATGATAATTCGCTCAACACTTACAGTAGATAAATCCACTGCCTCAGCAATGGTCATTCGATGATCATTCATGATGATTTCATGCACATTGTCAATGTCCTCCTGAGTTAGTGCCTCGACGGGCCTTCCTGATCGAATGTCATTCTCAATGCAGATTCTTCTCCTCTTAAATTCGACTGAAAGGGCCGCGATGGCCCAATGTTATAGCGTTCACCTCTGGTGCAGGGGGTCCTTGGTTCGATCCCAGCTCGCAACAAGTGAACTTTGTGGTGGAGAAACACCGTGTGCGTGGGTTTTCTCAGGATTGTTCCGTTTCCTCCCACTTTCTTCATTCCACCATTTCATCCATTTCTCATCATCACTGTCTTCTTTAGCAAAGCCGCCATAAACCTGGGACGTAAAACTTAAAGACTTCATTTCATTTTTTTCGAATTCGAGTTTCCATTGGGGCATATGAGAGGGCACTATCGGGCACTAATACCTAAAGTAGTAAGCATGTCGGTGTGGACCTCCTCTGGTTTTAAATCTTTCTTGTGGAAATATTCAATAACAGCCCTCTCCTTCAACTTCATTTCGACACTTACCTCACTCTTCTGTCTTTCTGAACATGTAAGAACAAAATAAAACTCGATATTAATATCAAATTTGGCATGACATCATTGAAAGATTCAAAAAATACGGCCTAAAATTATTACATATCTAATTCTAATATTTCTTGGTTAGGCAGACAATTTGTGTAACGTATCATATCACGTGGATAACAGTTTTTTTTAAAAGTACTAGTATTTGAATTTTTTTTCACTTAGGATACACATTTCAATGAAAGCTTAATGATAAAAGCTGGTAAGACAATCTATTTTTTGGATAAAAGCTGGTAAGACAATCTATTTTTGGGATAAAAGCTGGTAAGACAATCTATTTTGGTATAAAAGCTGGTAAGACAATCTATTTTTGGGATAAAAGCTGGTAAGACAATCTATTTTTGGGATAAAAGCTGGTAAGACAATCTATTTTTGGGATACGTTTCTCAACATTCCTACCCACTTATGATACGTCCTTTAACCAAATTGATGTGATAAAAATCCAGGTTGAGACAGGTACTAACTATGTCCCAAAATTCATTTCAAAAGAGATCAGCCATTTTCCCGTGATGCAATTACAAACAACAAATAACGTTGGTTTCAATGTAACAAAAAAAAGTATAGAAAATGCTCTCTTTTCCCCTTTAAAACGACACCGAGTTGTTTTGTCTTTCCACAATCTTCTAGAAAGTTGTTTAGTTCTGCAAATTCAAAGAGAATTTCTACATATCAGTCCTATTCGACTAAGGTTGGGCATACAACATCAGGAGTATCTCTATTCTTTGAGAAATTACGCATGTTTAAAGATAACGCTACAACTTCCGGCGGCGGCCATATTGATGACGTCATAACTCCGAAACTCAAAATCGGATTTTTGAAGACTTTCCAGGGAGAGATGAGGATCGACCAATGAACAACTTCACAAAGTTTCAGCTTTATATAAATTGCTTCAAGGTTGGTTTTGTCAAAATTTGAACTAATTTGACTGGGCTATAAATTGCCTGCTGCAAGCAGTCACATTCTCGGACTGTTCTTGCTTGAAAAGTAGAACGAAATAAAATCTTTCAGTTTTACGTCTCACGGTTATGCTGGCTAGACTAAAGGAGACGGTGATGATGAGAAATGAATGAAATATTGGAATGAAGAAAGTGGGAGGAAACCGGAGAACCCCGAGAAAACCCATACACACGGTGTTTGTCCACCACGACGTTCACTTCGCGCGAGTGGGAATCGAATTATGGACCCCACACATCAGAGGTGAACGCTCTACTACTGAGCCACCGTGCCCCCTGAAAAGTAGAATGAAACTGTATACAGGGTGAACGGTAACTAGGTGGACAAACTTGTACGGATGATAGTACATCTAAAAAGAAGCAAAAATGTCCTAATGAACATGGAGAAAATTCGGTCTCGTTTAGGAGTGACAGAGTGTCGAAAGCGTGGGAACATGAACTTCAGAGGCCAACAGCTTAAAAACAATACATCGTAGAGAGTGCGGTTAAAAGCGTCACTTAGAAAGTCATACCTACTGTATTGAAAAATGCATGTTTGAAAACGCAGCTATGCGTGCGCACGGGATTAACAACGTGTGACACTTCTTTCCTTTACAGCATGTCCGGGAATCCCTCCGTTCCTTTGGGGAATCCCGTGCGCACACATAGCTGCGTTTTCAAACATGCATTTTTCAATAGAGTAGGTATGACTTTCTAAGTGATGTTTTTAACCTCACCCTCTACGATGTGTTGTTTTTAAGCTGTTGGCCTCTGAAGTTCATGTTTCCACACTTTCGGCACTCTGTCATTCCTAAACGGGATGGAATTTCCCCCATGTTCACTAGGACTTTTTTTGCTTGTTTTTAGATGTACTATCATCCGTCCAAGTTTGTCCACGTAGTTACCGTTCAACCTGTATATAGGGATGATCTATGCCTACTTCCTATTAATCTTGAATTGCTAAACCTCATCATTGTTCGTACTTTTTTCGCTGGAGTTCAGTGGCGGATCTAGTCCGGGGCCCGGGGAGCCTAGGCTCCCTCAGCTTTTTGAGTGACAAAAATAATTGAAGCTATTATTTGTATATTTTTGAGAGTTTATAGCAAACTCATAATATACCTATTGTATAGTCTCAGTTCACGCTGGCTCCTCCACTTCTTATCTTCTATATCCGCCACTGTTGTTGTTATCAAATTTGTTTCTTATTACCCTGAAACGTTATTAAAAATATAATTAGTACAACTTAAAGAGTCAAATAACAACCCAATAAGAAAAAAGTAAACTTCCAAATATTGCTGTATTTACGGGAAGAAGATGTCATTCAGTTTGTCAAGATAGGAATCTGCTATGGTAATGCATCAGGAATGTCTTCAAGAGAAACAAGATGTGCATCTGCTTTCCTATTTCCTCGTATCATTATCAGCCTTTTAAAGTGGAGTCAAACCAATATATTGTAGGGGGCGCGGTGGCTCAGTTGTAGAGCGTTCACCTCCGATGGTTGGGCTCCCTGGTTCGATCCCAGCTCGCGCCGTGTGGACTTTGTGGTGGACAAACACCGTGCTCGTGGGTTTTCTCGGGGTTCTCCCGTTTCCCCCCACTTTCCTCATTCCACAATTTCACTCATCTCTCATTATCACCGTCTATTTTAGCCTAACCGGCATAATCGTGGGACTTAAAACTTAAAGATTTCATTTTATTTCCAATATATTGTACCTTTCTCCATATAGATTTGGTAAAATGAAACAAACAAATGTGTAATGTCGCTTGCTGGAATATTTCTCTTGTAGCGTTTATTGCTGCTTTTCCAAGTCAGTTATAAATTCTTGCACAAGAAACTGAAAGCAACAATCTTAAGCTCTTTTTTGATTTCTGAAGCATGGGCATGTATATACAATTGCTGACCTTTGCTTTGCAATGAGCAAAAGAGGAGTGGAAAAATAACCGAAATACTTTCCGTACAATGTATAAAACTATGAAAATAGACGTGAACAAATTTTAAATGTTCAATCTATCACTATCTTTGTGTTCCCTTCACTTTACAAAAATTCATTTTGATTTTTTTAGTGTAGTGATATACCAGCCATCTTGACTTTTCCTATAATTTATGAAATAATTTGTTTGTTACTTCAAATTTGTATATGTGATTACAATGGGATGAATTTCTCAACATGTAATACAAATATCGGAATACTTCTGGGGCAGTACAAGCTTTCCACAAACTTATGAAATAAATCAAACCTTTCATTCTGCGAAACAGGAACATACACATTGGATTATTTTTTTTCTGTCCTTCAAAACATGGCAACGCTGAGTGTGAAAAATCAGTTTGAACCCATTTCTGCGAAACAGGAACACACACCGGCAAATAGCCAAAGAAAGCTACCGCTCCGATTGGCGACCCGGCATTTGGCGCTTAAGATTTGTATTGTGAAGTATCTATGTAGTTACAGTGATACAAAAATCACGCACGTCCTGTAACGACATGAACTGGGTGCTTGAACCTCGCTGATGAAATTCTGTGTACGCCACTGCTGACAAGTAGAATACATTTGAATATCACTATATTATAGTAATATAAAAGAGCTTATAAAACCCATAATATACTTTGAATATAGACTAAATTTGAAAGTAATTTTTGTTCGTGATTTTGAGAAAAGGAAGTACAACTTTCCTACGCGTGGTTTACTTCATTCCCAATCAACGCCCTTCTCTCCCGTCTGTTTGAATTGAAGCATTAATTTGTTCTGTACAAGTACAAGAAAGATGCTGTTGGGGTGAGAAGGGAGCGCGTGTGTGTGTGAACACCACCTCTGATTACGAACCAAGATCTCTTTCCCCCTCCCCCTCTATCAAGATTCAATTTCATTAGAAGAGCTACCGGCGATCAAGACCCTCTCTCCCACGCTCAGTTCCTGTGCTTTGGCGCCTTTATGAGTTCTCCCCCAGCCTTTTGTGCCACCGCAAGCAACATCAGACTTTTTCTTGCGACGAAACACAAACCAGATCTGTGAACTTGGCGCCTCCTTATGTAGCAACATACACAACGACTTCACTAGTGGTGACATCCATTGTAGAAGCGAGCGGACACGTATTACAAGTATATGACTTTGTGTGTCAGTGCTAGAAGCATATGTGTCACCGTTAGGAGAGGCCAACAACAATACATAGGATCTATGGGCTACTGGGTCATTTGGGTCACGATTTTTGCCCGGGTCTTCTTTCTCAAACTCGGTGACCTAGACAGGCTCGGAGACCCGGAAACAGCCGATACCAGCTTTGTAGCATTAGTGCGTTTGCACACGACAACGATAATATCGGTGGTCCCACCGATAATGTCGGCGGTGAAATCGACTTCAATGTATTCAAATCGTAGCTTGCACACGCCACCGATATTATCGGCCGTTCCTCCGACACGCAGATGCTGTCGGCCAAGCCCCCGATACTGTCGGCGGTACCACCGACACCGATTTTGTCGGGGGCAATGTTTTCTTATGATTGGATGCACACGCCACCGATAATGTCGGCCGGCCAGCGGGTTAGATGAAGAGAGTGACAAGGCGCTGTGTATTTTCGTTTTTTTCTTTTCCTTGGAATTTTGTTGTTTCCATTTTTTCTATTACAATTGTATAATATTATTATTATCTTGTCCTATAAACAACTTTGGAACAGCTTATTATTTTTTTACAGTCTCTGTTTTGGAGTAGCTAATTTCCTTTATTAAATAAATATAAAATGTGGGAAGTCTGAAGAGTACTGATTTCCCTCTAAATAGTTATCAAATAGAATATAGGAAATTTACATAACCAATTTCCGTTGATTATTTTCTACTCCCTTTTTTTCTTTCTCTCTCTCTCTCTTTGATTGTATCTTTTTAAATCTACTAATGCATTTAAGTTTTATTATATTCTGGAAATTAATTCAAGCGTAATTTTCAAAGTTTGATACTCTGTGAACATAAGCATATGGAAAAATCCTGATTATTATTACTTTCTTTTATTTACATCAGAATTGTGTGCACACAATTTTCCCGGTCTCACTCGATAAGCAATGATTGAATAGAATATTTATTGACAAGTAGAATTATTATTATTATTTTGAAACGAACCTAGGATAATCAAACGTTCTTTTCAAAGCTCCAGAGAACAAGTGACTCATTTGGCATTCTCTTGATTGTGATCTCAAAAACAGGGATGTGACTCCACGCTTCACTTGTCGCACATCTTTTCTCTAACTTCCAACGCTACCCCCATTTTTTAAAAGAATTTGTGGAATGGCAAATGGAAACAAAGACCAGAGCTATGTATGCAAGTTTTCCCTCTCCCCTTTGTACCGGGATCGACCACCTGATAGAGTTCTCCAGTTTAGCTATAGTGAGTGGGTGAAAAGGTTGTGTATTCTTGTGTTCTTACCTTTCTAGTTTTGCTTACAATTTTAGAGATGGCAAAAATTTTTCCGTATGATATTTTAACCCTTATCGAACTTGTGGAATGCAGACCTTGCATATGGGATAAGACAACAGACTCTTTTAAGGACAAAATTGAAAAGCAAAAAGCATGGCGAGAAGTTGGTCCCAGGTCAGTGGAGGCATGGTGGGTGGAGAGTCGCGTGGGTTACAGTGGGTTATGGGTCAAATTTTCATTGATCTACACCATCTCTGACTTCCACCTATATTTTTAAAAAAAAAAGTAGAACCAGATGGTTTTTATTAAAAAAGGAATACAGATGAAGTGTAGGATCAAATTTTCATCCTAGATCAATCACTTCCCTGTTAAACAAGTATAGTTTTATTGAGAAAGTATACAAATATAGGTTGAGTTAGAAAGTTTAGGGTGGTCCGGATCCGATGTACCCCCGTAAGTACGTCCCTTCTTA
The DNA here is from genome assembly GCF_964235325.1 of Thermobia domestica. NCBI lineage: Eukaryota > Metazoa > Arthropoda > Insecta > Zygentoma > Lepismatidae > Thermobia > Thermobia domestica. The sequence continues at coordinate 200,304,787 of NC_137466.1, read as the reverse complement.
AGACCTAACCTACTATGCTAGACCCTTTCGAAATATCTCTTTCTTTTTTGGGGTTGGGTTATTTATTAATTAAACTCGGTTAATCAAGGGAAAATTATTGTAGAGAGATGATTTCAAGAGCAGTTTGTTGCAAGATGAGGGAAATACGAGTATGCTCAATGTGGATTTAAAACGGGTGGTAAGTTTTATCACAATGTTAGACTTTCGAAAAACGCTATAAATTAATACTAATATAATATTATTATTGTCGTTAATGACCAGCAGGGACTTCTCCCCCAAACTTCTGGCAAGAAAAAGAGGGAGCTAAAACGTCAGGAATGTTTCGTGACTTGAGTAGAATGTGATCGAATACTTAAAAAAAAAATCAAAATCCATTCACGCGGATCCCTGGATCACTTTTAATTAAAGTTTTTTTTTTTTTTTTTTTTTTTTTTTTTTTTTTTTTTTTTTGCTTGGAGGGTAACATAAGAGCTGCCTGGCGTCCCTTATTCCGATCTCCAATTTGTTCTGTATAACAGGTCCTAAATATTGCGCGAATTACGACACTCTTCCATTTATGATTGAGGAGGTACTTTTCTTTCACCTGAGTCAGAAACACGATTCTAAAATAAATACAAATTTAGCAAAAAGAAAAACATATACAATAAATTCAGAACTATAAACAAAAAACAAATCTCTTTTACAATTTCATTCAATCAAACATTTTCATGTACGCCCCATATTTAGAGAATTACGTATAGTGTAGTGAAACCAAAAGTATCACTTAACTCAATATGATGTGCTTATTACGTAAAAAATACGTAAACTCGATTTAGGGACCGTTTAAAAATTTTGTGGCATCTGATCCAAAAGCTAATTAGTGGCCAAGGTCGCAATCTTTTGATGCGTTTCTTTTTCTTTCTTTCTTTCTTTCTTTCTTTTTTTTATCATTCCTAAAATTCTTGGCCAAGATCGCAATCTTTTGATCCATTTTTTGGATCATTCCTAAAATCCTTGTTATTTATTTGTTTTTATTTTGTGTGAATACCCATTACAATCAAGGTAAGTTATAGTATTAACGAATTAATTCACTTGACTGATGTGATGTTGAACTAAAATCCGCCGTAGTTTTCTCGATTAATGTATGCATGGACAAATACACGTCGGATGTTCTAAATTTATCATTTCTCTTCTCGTTCTTTTTCTGTTTGCTCTGCCTAAAATGGAAACGTTTTCGCGACTGAGATCCGTCAGTGGTTAGGTTAGGTTAGATGAACTCGATCTGATATCTGAAGTGCTAAAACTACAACATGATATACTAGAACGTTTATTGCTAATTGCAGATATTATACACTCATGTCCAAAATGATTGCCGTATATCTATAACTGTCTTCTTGTACGAATATAATTTGGTAATGAGTATGCAGGGTACTTTTAATACCGATACTATATGTATAATCGGGAAATGTATATTTGTGGTAAATTTCGTAGGAAAAGAATTATAAATACGAAAATTAGAATGAGTAAATCAAAATGTTGCTAAATGGACAAGAAAGTTTTATTTTCGTTTTATTGTTCTTATTACTGGTCTTTTGACATGAAATTTTCCACATACATGTCTTTGCAAATTATACACATACTAACATTATAATAAATACCTGTAGAAATCGTTATCAAATTATATTCCTACATCAACATATTTATAGACATGCGACAATAATTTTGGACATGAGTGTACCTTTATCGCAACATTGTAGGTAACTAAATTCGTTTAAATTTATAGCCAATGTAATTTTGTATTTTGTAATTTTGTAATTTTTTACCAATATGACATATATTCACACATGTATTAATAGTCTTGATGACTACCGTATTCATATTTTAACAAACTCTCCTCTGAACCGTCATTATTACGCTTCTTCACATTTTCACACATTGTAACACCACTTTATAACTTATACATGCCTTATGCGGGTTTGTTTACTAAGCAAGTTAAATGCTCTTTGTGTTCCTAATGAATGAAAAAAAAAAAGTATTGGAAGTATATTTACAAGCATATTTGTGGACCGCGGCGCAGTCTTACAAAGATTGAAAATCACTGTTCCAAGTTCTTTAATGTTCTTTGAAACGCAAGTTCATTTATTTTGATTCACTCATGGTTCAACTTAACCGATGTCACTCGTATAGGACTTCTGAACCATTTCCCGTATGCACAACCAGGCCGGTAGCCAACCCAAAAATGTAGGGGGGAAGAGACAGAAGTTAGGGATGGCCCGATCCAACCATATTATAGTTCATCACCATATTATAGGTCATTTGCAACCCTACGTGAAAATTTTAGGAGGGGGCAGCAAAAATTTAGGGGGGCCGCCCCCCTAGACCCCCTTGGATACGGGCGGATGGGCCTGTGCACAACCTATAAAATTTTCAAAATCAACCTCAACACTTTTATTTTCACTTCAAACATCAGTAAACAAGGTTCTTCCCAGGGCACCTTCAAATTATTAACGTGTTCTGGAGTGAGACGGCACCGTTCTGAAGTTAAAATTCTATTCATTGTTAAAGATGATCTCTCCACTGAAACGGTACCGATTGGAAGAAGCACAGGTTTTGTTGCTAGAGCTGACAAATGATTAAATATAATGCGTTTACATTCTTCACAGGAAAGCTTCATTAGAAATCCCTTGAAGAAAGTTATTCTTTCAATCGTTTGGGAGTTCTATATTCAAATAGCACTGAAATAATTGTGAAAAATCGCCTATTCAGGCTCGGATCAAGGCAGAAGTTTGGAGGGTGTTACTCGAAGTTTAGGGGTGACACCCCCTATCGGGGGGGGGGGGCTGGCGGAATCCCTGACTGGATAAAACGTTTGTTTGTATAATTGTTCGTCAGAGTTAAAGCCCGTCGACGGGAAAAAACGTTCTTTTCCATTGAAAGTGATATTCTAGAAATTATTGCCATATCGTATACCCACTCTCGAATATTTTAAAATCTTTTTAATAATAATAATAATAATAATAATAATAATAATAATAATAATAATAATAATAATAGACTTATTGCAACTGCCAACATTTCTATGGGTGGAATACAGGGTCTCATTTCTGTATGCTGGCGCTGAATATGGTTTCCAATTCTTTCTATTAAAAAATCAAAAGTTTGTGTGGACATGCGATAGTAATTAAAAAATTTTGCATCGTCTTCGCGTAATTTCTCATATAGTGTATAAAAAGCACCTTCTACATAACGCACAGTCAATAATGGATGAACCCAAAGCTTTCGCGATCTACATTTCCTGTTTCTACGTCTTAAGTACAAGGCAAGAAGATATCTCTTGTTGATAGCTGGACTCATCTTCTCTCTTTCACGTCCTGTCCAATACTAGTCTCAGCGCCGACATTATCGGCCACGTGTGCAAACTATCGCCGACACCGATATTGTCGGGGCTTCCACCGATATTGTCGGCGACGTGTGCAAAGTACGCCGACACCGACACCGATATTATCGGGGCTTCCACCGATATTATCGTTGCCGTGTGCAAACGCACTTAGACTGTAGAATTTTATAATTAATTAATGATGTTCATTACCGGAGCTCAAGATTCACTTGTTCGATTCCCGGTGTGAGATTTCTTAACCATGGTTCCTTGCCTTAATCATTTCAAATATAATTCCATATTTATTGATCTTCTCATAGAGAAATAGTGCTTTTTGAGTGTAGTGACCTAGATATAAAAAGATATAATAAAACATTGTTTGCGCTCAGTTGCATCTTTTATATATCTAACGACAGGTTCGCTCAATTAAACTTTGACGATCCCTCATAAGAGAAACATGTACTTATCTTTTCCTGTGATTCTGACGCCTTTATACTCTGTTAACCCTTGTAGTTATCTTTTAGTGTAATGCTCTGACACACAAGAAGACGCACAAGAAGCGAGAACAAAAATTTTCGATTTAGTGAAGAAGACAGAGAGAGAGAGAGAGAGAGAGAGAGAGAGAGAAGGAGGGAGTAAAAAAAATCGTGTTTGTTTGATATTAGCATCCTTACACTTACTCCCCATGTATATGAAAATGTTTCGTCGTATTTGGATCATACCGCGTCTTAGGTCCCGGTCTTAGGTCTGTCAGGTTACACGGGTCATGGGTTTGTCGGAGTCACTCCAGGTGATGGGTATGTCGGAGTCATTGGATCTTGTGGGTCATGGACTGTCTCTGGATCTTTTGAGTCACCTAAATAAATGATAAAATAATAAATAATGATAAATAAACATATTATAAACCGAGTTTTATAGTACTTAAATAAGTGAATAATATATTCCACTAAAATAAAAACTATCAATTATTAGCAATGGATGGCAACGAAGTATATACAGCGTCATAAAAATTAGTTTTTTTTTTTTTTTTTTTTTGGTCATTTTCCTAAAATCTACGCATTAAAATTTATCCATAAGTATCTCATTTTATTTTGCTTGATTTATAATGGACATTATTAAACAGTTAAAAAAAATTAAAATTTAATTGTTAATAATAATTACGTCTATTAACCACCTTGTATACGCTACTGTCGTCTTCCCAATGTCAAAATGAAGAAAACTTGATGGAGGTATTTTTCAGTATCGGTTTCCTCTTGATAAATGACGTGGTTATCATGTAGCATCAATTCTTAGATTTACAAGAAAAAAGTTTTTCTCGAATTTCTAGAAAACTACACATGAGGTTTTTACGCTCACCCATATCATTTTGTTTAGCTGAATAGATCTATCGATTGAGATGTGTCCGTTCTTTGAACTTTTTATTTTTTCGTTAATAATATTGTAGAATTTAGTAATATTGTAGAGTTAATTAGTTAGTTGGTTCATATGCAATTTAGCATCCTGTTCAGCACCAAAGCTATACAAGACGTGGGCCTACAGGTTAATGTGAGATCCAAACCACATGAAATTCCACCGGGAGTTCGACTTAATAATAATAATAATAATAATAATAATAATAATAATAATAATAATAATAATAATAATAATAATAATAATAATAATAATAATAATAATAATAAAATTACTCTATGGCCTATGGAACCCGGAGGTTCAATGCCGCGTTCACAAAAGCTCTCAATTGACTTCTATTCTTAGCCAACTGGATCCAGTTTCTACTTTGTATTCCTATTTCTGCAAGATCCATCTTAATACTGTCCTCTCATTTGCGCCTATGTCTTCCTAATAGACGTTTTCCGGTTAGATTTCCAGTTAGAATTTTCAAAACATTCCTATTTTCTTACATTCTTGCTACATGACTCCCCCACCTGAGCCTCCTAGACTTGATGGTCCTAACTATGTTTGGTAAACGATATAAATTATGTGGTTCCTTGTTATGAAGTTTTGGCCATATTTCCATTTTTCTCGTGTCCGAGTATTCGTTTTAGGACCTTGCTTTTAGTAGACATTTAATTTCTTCGATAATATGGTTTCGGTCTGTTAATACTGATCCTAGATATTTGAAAGTATTCACTGAATCGAAACCGTAATACTCCATAATTTGCAGTATTACGGTTTCGACGAACATTCATGTATTTAATTTTCTCTGCCTTTACTTCTAAATCCATGTCCCTGCAAGCGAACATTTCTATCTATTGTTCTCCTACTACGGACTATTAAATTTATATCATCAGCATATACCATAACCTGATGAATACCATTCAGCTCTAATCCCTGGTTGCTATCTTTGAAGGACAAAGTTGAATAATAATGGCGAAAACGCATCTCCTTGTTTCAGGCCATTCTCGTGGACAAGGATTTTCCTACCCGGACTTTACTTTGAGATTCATTTAAACATATCTTAATTAATCTAAGTATGTGGTATACCAAATACTGTAAGAATGTTGTACAAATGTTTCTCTCTTAACCGAGTCGTAAGCCTATCTAAAATCAATAAATAACTGATGAACCGGGATATTTTTCAAGTATTGTCAATCTCCGAACTCCATTCCACATTGCATCAGAGCTGTTCTGAGGGCATAAGCTGGCCCAACAGCATATTAATCTACCGAGTTTCACTTTTTAAGAGGTATTTTTATTGTTTTAATAATTATCTATATTTCCTCTATTCTAGAAAAATAGAACTGTCAATGTTGGACAACGTTGCGCTTATTTGGCACTTCGGTAAGGGATTGCACTAGTTAGCTATTCGTGGGGTGGTGGCAAGTATTGACTCAATAAGTTAGCTAGTTGGCTAGGCCAAGCTTTTCTAGTGCATTAAATCGACTAGTATTCCTAATCCTTGATCACCTCGTTGGAAATCGGATGCTAAACTGCTGTAGTTTGTTTTCATTGTGCTTTGGATTGTGGGGCCAGGTTCACTTGGTTGAAGAAACCACTAACAGGCTCCGTCTGGTGGACGCAACTTGATCGATTGGAAGAGTGAAGAAAATCCCGAGGCAAAGATAGCAGAAATTAGTGAGAAGAAGGAGCCTGTCACTCGGAGGATAGGAAATGAAACGGATCAACGATAGAAGAACAAGAAGAAAGACAAAAGAAATCAGTGAAATTGAGAAAAATTGAAACGTAGAAAATATACCCCCCCCCCACTTTTTTTACACGATTAATTACATTAGTAATCCTGATGCCGTTTTTCTTTTTCCTTTTCTTCTTTTTTTTTACCGTGGAAGAAGAATTAATTTCTGATGTTCTTTCCTAGACTTCTAAACTATGCTATAATTTAAGTATGGGAAGTCTACTAGAACGCTATACTCTTCCATCTGTCTGTTTGTCTATCGACAGGTTTCAGAGTAAAAACGATACTAGATAGCTAAAAACGATTTAATGGAATCGATTCAGCGTCCCAAGAATTAGCTTATATAGCCCAAGAATTAGCTTCCACGCCTTCCTGTAAACTCTCTATTCAAATCGGAAGTGGTAGAAATTCACAATTTCCGGTTTTCAATGTTGATCTCTATAAAACAATAATGATAAAAGAAAAGTTAAAAAATGAAATCGCGATTAAGGCAGGCGATGATTAAGGAGAAGTGAACGATGATGGAATTATTGGTGGTATGAGAATGTAGGAGAAAATGGGGTACCGTGAGAAACCTGACGGATACGATGTTGTCCAGCACAAACTTATTTGGTCTGGGATCGAACCAGGGACCCCACGCACCAGAGACAAACACTCTATCACTAAACCACTGAGATTTTTGAATATGAACTCGTGGCAAGAGTGAGTATATACTCAAACCGGAAGTAGTAAAACTCCACGATTTTCGATTTCAACACTGATCACACCATAATGAAAAAAAAAGTGGTAATTGATAGGGAGAATAAGTTTTTTTTTATGTATATGTAAGAAAACGTAGTGTCTACTTTTTTTTTAAGAGCATTCCGATTCTCTGTACAACTTAGGGTGGAAATCTGTTAAAAAGTGAAATAGTGAATTCATCACATTACTCCATACTATTGTGTTTCAAAAATATATTCTAAGAAAATTTTCATTAAAAATATACGACTTCGATGCAATATGTGGTATGTTTTCTTCGAGGTTTCCCCTTTGCGTGATGTATAACAGCGTTGAAGAGTAAAAGCATGAATTAACTCCCTCGATTTATTTATAAACTTCCACGATACCTTTTGTAGAAAATATTAAAGTTTATTATTATATGTTGTATATGTTTATTGAAGCTTTCACACAGTGTGCACTGCTTGGACTAGCAAGTTAGTCAGTGAAAATTTGCAGACTGAAAGCATCCCGTATTAGCTCTCTAGTGATTAAGCGGATAGCGTACCCGCCTTTTTGGCGTAGGAGACCTGGGTTCGATTCCCGGCGGGAGCTCATGTGGTTCAGATTCACCGTAAAGCTTGTAAGTCCAAGTCTCATATAGCCTCGCTGCTGAAAGGAATGCTAAAATGAGAATCAAATCAAATCACAGCATACTGTGAATGCATCAATACAAAGCTTCGAAATAATAAACCGACTAGTGTTTCTAATTACACTGTATTAGTAGGCCAGATCCTACATAAATCTTTCATTAAGAACATAAAACAGAAATTATATCATCTCTACAACTACAATTATATTACTACTGTTCCCATGTGATTCGAAAGCATATTTTTCTCAAAGAATAAATACAATGTATTGTATGTTTTACTTGGCCAAAATTTTCTTTACTGTTTATTAAGTTGAATATTTTTCTTTATGAATTTTCTGCATTATTATTATTATTATTATTATTATTATTATTATTATTATTATTATTATTATTATTATTATTATTATTATTATTATTGCCAACGGGACGAGAGTCTAGAAGTGCCCTTTTATATTCGAAGCAAGCTGAGAAACGTGACGTTCTCGTCACGTTTTCGAGATGAAACAATAAATTTCAGGAATCTCGTGGTCAACACTACTTCACCAAAATCTTAGATTTCAAATGCTGTTTGAGTGTTATATGATCCATACACAGTAACTATAAATTGATAAAGTTGTTGTACGCATAGGCGCCGAGTTGAAGAAAATATTGGGGGTCCAAACAATGAATAAATATTCATATTCATATTCAGCCGGTTTCAATTAACTACTTGATGAAGCCCCCCCTCCCAAGATCTCGATCCGCTACTCCGCTGCAAAATTAAAGCAGCATTGATCTTCACTTGTCATATCAGTGCTGCCAGAACGTTGGTTGAAGCTTCAGTCCTCTATTCAACACCGTCTTGAAAACGGTCTTTTCTATCGAATAAGAAGTCTGTTCCTAACCTTGAATTAAAGCAACGGACGAAGTTTACAACATAAATTCTTGCTCCTCTTTGTTAATTCTTCCTCGACCAGATTATTTTGGAGGGGCAAGGACCCCAGTTTTAAATTTTGGGGGCACCAAAAGTGTCCTGCCCCGCCCCCAATGCCGGCGCCTATTGTTGCACGAATACAATAAGGAAATTTATCAAACTTTAAAGACTCAGAAGTCATTACATAAGGTACTCCAATATTACTGTAAATAAAGTTTAAATGTTATATCACACCCTTCATGCACTTATCGTGATAGACCAAAGAAGCCTGATAACTTCTAGATAAAAATAAGGAAAACATAAGTTTATAAACTTTGTAAATAAATTTGCAAAACGACACGACACGAGACGAGAAGAGCCTTTTAGAGAGCCGAGATGAGAGGACTTGTACAAAAATTAGGAGACGAGACTAGATAACTTCATTTCCTCTCTCGTCTCGTCTCGTGGGCAATAATAATAATAATAATAATAATAATAATAATAATAATAATAATAATAATAATAATAATAATAATAATAATAATAATAATTTTCGAGGAATTATTGATGAGGGAAGTAAGAGGGAGGGAGATTACAGTGGGAAGCGTAATGATAAAAAAAAACTTTATTATTACTGGAACAAAGCTTTTTTTCTGAAAAAAAGTTTGTCCTTGGGGGTCACTATGAAACTATTCGTTAAGGGACAGAAAAATGTCACGTAATCTCATTTCAAACTATATTTGCTCCGGGGGGAAGGGGCAGCAAGCCAAAGTATACTTGAAAGAAACAGAGTGCTGAAATAGATTAAAATTGCCTCTGCTGGGGACTCATTCCGCGACGGTCTTCGCAAAACTAGCGAATTCGAAACCCAATGCAACACGCATAACGCAAGAAGTAATTATAGTTGTCATGCCGACTATCGTACACTAAAACGTAATTTTTGTCTTGTGTTAATGCAAACCGCTACGCAATGTGGCTCCTGAACAATTTGTCCGAGATCATACTCGTTCCGCTGTTCAGCCTCACGCGCCATGTGTCTGGACACGCATAGCAAATTATACGTCTCAATTGCGTGACAAATACGAGTTGTAATAAGTCTAAAGTGGTCTTATTAACAAGGTAAAATGCACTTTTGTTATGATTTTTCCATTAATTTGATGAGTACTTATAAATGGATATATTATTATTCCATTATTCAATTATTTTAGTTTTGATTCAACAACTAGAAACTAATTTTCATGAAAATTTCCTCAAAACGAGATCGCTATTAGATATGCAGAAGAAACCAACACTTAGCAACTCTTGGAACACCCGTCATTTAGAAATTTTGTTTTCCGGCAACACAATAAACAGTCAGGCGTAAAAGAAGCATATGCTGCAGTTAATTGGTGGTAATTGACTTATTTAAATATTATAGAGGGAGAATAAAATTTTAAAACTTTTGTACCAGAACTGAGATATTTAATAACAAAAACACGTCGTACTCACGCATATATTTCTGTGCTTTGTAATCTTCGGCTAGAAAGGGTGCCAACACATCAGCTCCCTTCAGCGCTTTCAATTCTCATGCAAGCATAAAACACCTTGAGAGAAGAGATTAAAAAGAAGAAGAAGAAAGTAAGAAGAAAATGGCCGTTTGAAAAGACACTGGCATTTATTTCTCTCTCTCTCTCTCTCTCCTCCATATACACGCTTAGAAATACATATGCATATTTTACAGTGATTACTCTCACAAATAATAAATTATTTTCTTTACATTGAAAATGCAATTTTTCTTTCCTTAAGAGGAAGCAGGAGTAAGTAGAACTAGTATAGATTAAGAGCTTCGTCTTATCGTGGGCCATAAACGCTTTTTATTATACACCTCGGATCTATGATCGACTTAAGAGGCCTAATCACTGCGAAATTAAAGTACCGCTAATTTTACAGTAATTATACAATATCTTCAAATAGATAAAAGATAATCGAAAAGTGGAACAAGACCTCCCTAGACAATATTATTTTGCGTGAGATACCGTTATCACGACTCATTTATCTGCTTTCGATTTCCAGCCATTTAGAAAATCAGCATTTATTTTCGCGTTTCTAAATAACTGCAAACGGAAAGTTACTAGGTGACTCGTGATAACGGTACATCATGCAAAATAATATTGTCTAGGGAGGTCTTGATTCAATTTTTGATTATCTTTTATCTATTTGATGATATCACATAATTACTGTAAAATTAGCGGTATTTTAATTTCGCAGTGATAGGGACTCTTAAGATTTGAGTGAACTACTGTTGCACACGAAACTCAAGAAATTTCTCGTCTCATCTCGAAAAAGAGACACTGATTGTCATGTTTTTCGTCTTGGCTCGAATTTCAAAATGTACTTCTTGTCTCATGGTTGACTACTAATTGTATATCGGCCTAACAGCCATACTGCTTGGAAAGGAAAATCCTACTTTTGGAACCTTGCACTTTCGCTACCACTGCAAACGACAATTGACTCATAAAACTCCCTCGTGGTTGTATGGCGGCGCGGTATACCCGCATTCAATTCCCGGTGGAAGTTCATGCCATTCGGATTCCACGTTAAACTGTAGCTTCACGTGCACATGTCACATAGCTAGCCTCGATGCTGAAGGGGACTCTAAACCCTAACTACTTGATTCATCGTTTATTGTGAATATTTTCAGTCACAAAATGCATTTGAGACAGGAAAATGTGCTACCATCTTTCGACTATTGTGTCTCCTTTAAATTTGTCTTAATAATATGCTATTATACTGTATATATGAAAATAATAGGTTTCATCATTTAGCCTACTCACAAGGGACCGATTTGGCAAATTCAATTGCTGAAAATGATTGCTAGCACTTTATTCAGCACCAAAAGAAAAAGAGAAAAACAGGGTGTTTAGTGGCAGACTGTATACTGGGTGGGAGATAAGTGAGGGCAAAGTGTGAAGATAGAACGTAGAAAATATCTAGAAATGTTATGTTAATTTTGAAATGAGTAGAGGGATTGAGATCAAATGTTGGATATGAGGGATGTAGAGCTCCACTGAAAAGGCGTAATGTGAATCATAGGGGACGTCTGAAAAGCCTCCATGTTGGAATTAGCGCAAGAAAAATATACAGGAAAGGGGTCGTGTGACATATGGCTCCTGACGCACACCGTCTATTGAAATCACACTTTGAGAAATCTGAAACAGGAGGCGTTCCACGCTGTGGCAATATATCAATACTGTCATAAAGATGACGTGGATGAGGAACTAGAGACCCTGCAGCACGTTGTATGCACAAGGGTATATAGAGATAGAATCGAATCCTGGAACATCAACAAAAATGTTTGCAACATGTAACGGAATGAAAATTAGTTTCACTGGATGAAAGCTGGTGTAATACCTTGCACAAAGACACCTGTCTCATGTATTCTTAGGTTGACTGCCAAGGTGATTTGAGGGTACTAGTCCCAGGAGGCCATAAATTTCTTCTTACCTTTGGCTCAATTATGGATAGTCATGTCACATTTTTGTCGCGATATTTTGCTTCTCCCGAAAATGTACCAATGGGAGCAGAGCACCATATGTCATGCTCATAGTTTCACAGTAATTTGTGACAATGAGCATTATATATGATGCTCAAGAACCTGAATAGGTTAGTAATTTGTGAAATCAAGCATGAGCATCATATATGGTGCTCATGGCCCACAGAAAAATAAGGTCAGCACCACATATGATACTCATGACAGTCAACCTGTTAATGACCCCCTCCAACAAAACATGCCAGTTGCAACTTTGGTGACTCGTCTCACAACCAGTTACATACAATTGGCAGTTAAAACACTGTTAATTGTAGTGTTCCACACGAGACAAAATTTGGAATGTCACGTCTCGTTATCAATACAGATCAGTCTGACTCGTCTCGTTCGGTCTGTGATGTTGGTATTGCTAAATCTCGTCTCGTCTCGTATGATTTCTGTATGTTTCGTCGTCTAGTCTCGTGTGCATGAGCAATTGATTATTTGCTCCCATCGTTTGAATGTCTTACTAGGAACGTTGTTTATTATGTTCATCTAGCTGTTAATATTATTATTAGAATCATGCTTAGTTTGTTCCCTCACAGTGAATATTGACAGTGCAAACACTCCTTATTGTGTTCAACCATCAGCATTATTAGGAACAATTAGTGATTAGTTCTTAGAACACTCGAGAGGGTTAATGTCCTGTATTGCTTCATTCCGCACCCTCGCTTGTGATGTGTTGTTTGGAGACACATCGAACATGGCGGCTTTTCAGATGTCCCCCATGATTCACATTAAGTCTATTCAGTGGAGCTCTACATGCATTCTTCATATCCAACATTGACCTCAATTCTTTTACTCGTTTCACAATTAATATGTCATTTCAAGACATTTTCAACGTTCTGTCTTCTCACTTTGCCCTCATTTATATTCCGCCCTGTATACGGTCTGCCACTAAACACCCTCTTTTTTTCTGCTTCTTTTGCTGCTGATTCCAGTGCTAGCAATCATTTTCAGCAATTGAATTCACCAAATCGGAATGGTCCCTTGTCAGTGTGCAACAGTCATTCAGGAAATGGAAGAAAATATACGTATTTGACTTTAAAGGTGGAACATATTTTCACCTAGTTGGCAACTCTTAATCTTTTAGCCACATCAGATAACAAAAGAAGCCAGAAAATAAGTGTTATAAGCATTGTTTCTGACACCTGTTACGATGATTCTCCCACGAATCAAAACTATTTAACATTAACATTGCCCCAAAACCTTTTCAGCATCTGTCTAACTACAACACTTATTTTTTCCTTTGCTGTTTTGCATTTTATAACCTACGATTTTCCTCCTTTCCATGTTCTTGATGCATAATCCTTCTTCTTCTTCTTCTTCTTCTTCTTCTTCTTCTCAAATTGTATTCTGAATCTGTCGTGTTCCCTTTCGAAAGCTGCATTCTCTAACATACAGTAGGCTACTTAATTTTTAAAGTTTTCACCGGCAACCATTTGTCTTGTTTTATTATCTCCTAACTAGATGTCGCTTAACATGTTACGAGAGATTGGAAGTAGCTCTTCCATTATACTTGTTTCAAACGTCAACCATCTGCTGTACAAAAATTATCTTTTTCCAGATTGGTTTCAACAACAAAAACTGCTTACAAAAGTAAGCGTTATACCTGTGCTCTGCCCTTACGTTCTAAATCTGTGCATACTTGCAGTGGCATATTTAGAGGGATCCCCCCTCCCTCCCCCCAAAAAATAAATTTGTTAGTTTTTCGCATTCTACATACAACAATAATCCTTCTTACTATTTCTAACAATTTCATTGACACTCCATTTTCTTATGCTCTTTGTTCAGAAATAATATTGTATTTGGCAAATTTCATTTCATGTAAGAACTGAGTTCTTTTTCTTTCTTTCTTTCGTCCATTCTACCCTTCTGTTTCTTTTTCTTAGTCGTTACTTTCGTTTCTCCTATCATACTTTCGACCGTTGTTAGTTGTTATTCAAGTCGGCCTCCTTAGTAACACCAAAATTAAGAGGAGCTGATGAGCGAAGCTTGTATTCCACAACTTGCACAGATATCAACAACGTGGAGTTTAGTTATTATAGCAAAGAAATATTAATATTGTTTAGTTATAAAGAAAGGTAAATGTTTGAATTGAAGAAAATCAAGAGGGGGGATAAGTAGCCCGGGAAATTAGATAGGCCAAGAGGATGCTTCCTTTTTCTTCTATGTTAGATTCACTGCTAAACTTTTGTATGTATCATATCACATAAGATTCACCAGTCTGCAATTCTTGCCATTAAAAGTTCAATTTATGCATAAATTAAAATATATTTATTTTTCAAACTCAGGTGGGCAATTGCTCCCCTGCTTCCACGTGTTGTGCATAGCGCCCCGAAACAAAATCCTAAATACACCACTGCATACTTGTCTATTCTTTATATGACCTATTATGCCATTTTTTTATTCTTTATATTTTTATCTTCCATACAAAGAACTTACTGAAACCGAAATCAAATGATTCTCTTTGGAAAAAGAACACTACGTTAGGATTTGTTAATATAACAAATACCGGCATCTAAAAGAATCTCCTCAGCTTGTACTGAAAATTCAGGCTTATATCTGTAGCATGCCCGTCGCACTGGATACTGACCTATGTATCCTGAAAACTATTTTCCCCGGAAATGCTTCTGGAAGGCGTCGACCCCCCCCCTCCCGTGGAGCTCGCCAATCGACCTCCTCCCTTTTTCGAAGGTAAAATAAATTATATTACTGAGAGAGAGCCTGTCTGAAGAGTTTCGAAAGCCCTGTTTTTTTCTATAAATAGGTTTTTTAAAAATAATTTTCTTCAAAACAGATTTTTTAACTTCTTAGTACGATTTGTCGTATTTTCATTGTTACTTTTTTTTTTTAAAAAAAAAAGTATGTTTTTTAAAAATATTTTTCAATTGTGTTATGAAAAATCGAGAAAATTTGAAATTTTGTTCGAACTTGTCAATGGTAACTTTTGTGCAACTAGATAATCATGTTTCACTTCAGAGTAAAGGCTGGTATGCATCTTTATAAGCAAACTAGAGACTTTTTTTTTAAAAAAAAAATCGTATACAAATATTTGCAAATACAGTACGAGTTGAGAATGCTCCAAGAGCATTGCAGGAACGAACTTAAAAAGAATGGAGAGATGAAGCAGGAAGGATAGCTGTGATTGTTCCTACGTGCAAAGGTAAATATTCCAATCCTTCTTCTGTTTCTCTTAAAAGTTCGCAAAATATCATCTCTCTGTGACTTACGGTTCCCGAGATACGGCTCCTTAAATCTCCCGAAATTCGAACTTTTCGGCCAATATCTGAGGAAAGGTGGCCAGTTGGCCAGTAGCCACCGGTTACTATTTGGTACCAAAATATTCAGCATCCTCTTAGGTATTGATAAACACCAATATGATCTCTCTATCACTTATGGTTCCCGAGATATGGTTTCTTAAATCTCCGGAAATCGACCATTCTTTGGCCAATATCTCGGGAACGGTAAGTGACGCAAAAAATCCCATCCCTTGCTCAGATAGTTTTTGATGCTCTGTCAAATGGAAGGCTCAAAATTGAAAAGAAAATCGCAAATAATAGACAGACGGACAGATAGACAGACACAGAGTTGAGTTGGTTTTAATTTAGCGTCCCTTTCAGCAGCGAGGCTATTTGAGACGTGGCTCTAATGATTAACGTGGAATCCGAACCACATGATCTCCCGCCGGGAATCGACCCCTAGTCTCCCACGCCAAAGTCGCGTACGCTAACCGCTTAGCCAAAAAGGAGCTCACACAGACATAGAGAATTCAGTAGCGAACTTTTTAAGTTCGTTGATAAAAAAAAAAGTAACAATGGAATATTGCACTGTAACCCGACACATATCAAGAAGTTTCATAATTTTATAACGTCGGGAAATGAGTTAAATTAACTTTGAGAAATTCTAGGACACGGTTAATTAACAAAGCATGTAAACTCGTCATATATATATATATATATATATATATATATATATATATATGGCTCATCTTAGTGAATAACCGGTCAAGTCGGGAATTGTTAATTTTACAGGAGAGAAGTTTGAAAGTTCTACTGGTTCCTGTGAGTATGAATATAGCCAAATCAACTCAATTTTTTGACGATATAGTTGTGTCATTAGGATGTGTTATGTTGCAAAATCTCATCCAGAATATGCAACAATGAAGTGTGATTTTGCACTGTTTTATTCAGTTGCCTGCTTATGCACTGCGAAATTGACCTACTTACCTGGTTATGCACGTGTATGCTATATAGTAAAAACCTGTAAAATATTAAAAATGCGAATAGTAAATGTTGCCAAACAGTGACGACGCCAGCTATAAGTTCCTAGGGGGGCAAAGGAGGGGCAGATACATTTTCGGGGGGGCGGCTATTTTCCACACCAAAAATGGCATTTATTATGTTTGACTTACTTTACATTGTGTCTTTCGTTGTTGTTTTTATATTAGGCCTATATGATAAACTTATTTCAAGTAAAATTTGTAACTAACAAATAAGTAACATCTGCACATGAAATATTTTTCAGTGCAACTTTTGAAACCTAAATTGAATTACTTTCGCGTTTGCTACAAGTAACAAATTCGTCTAGTACTATATATATATATATATATATATATATATATATATATATATATATATATATATATATATATATATATATATATATATATATATATATATATAACATTTACGAGGGGCTGCTGAAAATCTCGTAATCCAACCCAGAAGGAGTGTAGGTACTAGGTAGAAAGATGAAACTGTATTTTGAAAAATATGTTTTCAACAAATTTTCATATTAATAATGAAATTCTTATTGCTTTCTCAGGTCTCTGAAGTGATTACATCTGCCCAAACAGCGAATTTCACGAACATCCAGATCACAACTATTATAACATTTTTGTTCCACCAAGGATAGTCACCAAAGTAAATTAATGAGAAACTCAGTGAAACACTACGGGATTCTCCTCCATTATATACAGTGATGAAGAAGTGATGGCTTAGTTCAAACGTAACAGTTTCTCAACAAATTATGCTTTACATCCAGTGACTGTTCCCGAAATCATGCATGCAATTTGTGACATTATTCTAAAAAATTGCAGCATTTCAGCCAGTGGTAGATATAACCTGGGGCCGGGGTTCCTAGGCCACCTCAGTTTTTGACTGACAACAAGAATTTAAGCTATTATTTATACACTTTTTAAAGTGTATAGTAAACTCACGATATACTTATTATAATCTGAGGTCTGGCTGCAACCCTCTTCCCCAGTTTTTACCGTCTCAGTAAAACTTGTGGCATAGATTATGGGCATTTCTTTAGAACGCGTCGGTAGTATAATTCAGAATGGTTTGGGTATGCGCAAGTTCTTGACACAATGGGTTCCCAAAAAATCTATGAGGAGAATAAAAGAGTGACGGCATTAAGAGAAGTCTTCTTCCAAGTTTGAATGTAATGCTGATCATTTCCCTCACAAAAGTAACCATGTACGAAATATGGTTCTACCACTATGATCCTGAAACGAAACAACAGTCAATGGAGTAGTAGCACTCATTTCTCCCTCGCCGCAAGAAGTTCAAGACACAGAAGTAGGTTGAAAAACTGTTTGCAACATTCTTTTGCGGTAGCGGTAAGTATGGAGTCGTACTCATAGACTACCTCCGCAACGGTCAGATATTTAATTCAGAATCTCTACATTACTCACAAAACTGAAAGAAAAATTTAAAGTTCAAAACCGCGGAAAATGAAAAGAAAGGAATTATGTTCCTTTAAGAGAATACACCTGTCCATCGAACCCCTGCGAACACAATTAGCATTGCATAATCTAGGATTTCAATGTCTAGATCATCATCCTTATTCCCCAGATTTAGCTCTGTCTAACTATTGCCTGCATTTATTTCCCAAACTTAGATCTGATTGAACTTTAGATCTGATAAGGGTAGTGTTACGAACAGTAGTGCGAGGAAGTCTCCAGATTTTTTTTAACTTCTGCAAAACTGGAGCACTGTACAAGGAAGTATATTGACTCTCGGGGGAAGTATAGAAGGAGTAAAACTTCACCATTCCACGTGCACTCCTGGGTTGGGCTACCAATTTTTCAGCAGCTCCACGTACATTTCTAGTCAATATGGTAGACGTCATGTCAGTACTTTGAAACAAAATAAGTAAGGAAACACCAGTACATACCAATTACTAATTAAAGATCAGCACTCTGACAATGCGTTTTATTGGGAGCTAAATAAATAATCGATTTAATTCCATACCTTTATTATTATTATTATCATCATTTGCAGGATGGGAAAACACAACTGTTTTTTCCTTCAAAAAATTAAGCCCTGGTAGTCGCAAATTTAGCTGTTATAAACCAATCCTCCGAATATTGAAAGCCGAGAATAATGTTTCAGGAAATAGAAGTATAGAACCTTCAAATAAAACAAAATATGAAACTGAAAACTTCAAAACTGGATAAATACAAACAAGTTATGCAATTAGTTTTACCTTTCTTTTGTTTCTAATCGAAGTTGATCCAATGAGAAGAAAACAAGTCGATCAAATCTATTATTGTTCGCTAGGCACAGTAATTAAAATTCATAAGAAAGAACTGTAACTAAAATTTACCGGAAAAGGCGCTAAATTAGAAAACATAAATATGCGTGCATACCCAGACGCTCAAAGAAGAAAGCTTGAGGACTAATCTGCCACATGATAAATGTATAGATAGTACGATCTGACAATGAGATTGGTTATGATACTGATATAAAATACTATATGTAGAATGTTTTATGATTGTAGGAGTCTGGGGGGGGCAGTCTGGATGGCAGTCAGGGGGGCAGGAGTATCCACCAGGGGGGCGCTCGCCCCCCTCGCCCCCCCTCTGGCGTCGTCACTGTTGCCAAAACAGTTTTATTACATATTTCGTACTGAATAGTTACTCCTAAAATTGACAGTTCTTTCAATACTGCTCACTAAGTTTAAAACAGTGGAAGTTATCTGAATAATAATTCCTTTGAATCATGAACTGTTCAGACACAATACTTAAACTTTTTTTTAACTTCCCAGTTTCATGTAAAAAAAAATACAATATAATGGTTAAACACTGTTCACATAATGGAATTCAAAAAGAACACACGTGCTCGTAATGAATACAATAAGTTCAAGGATCCGTATCAAATTCTTCTAAGTCTGGATCGATTTCGGATATCTCATCAGATGTTCGTATATTTCTTTAAAAGTCATGGAATACAGGATCTATCAATGGAAGCAAATCCAGAAGGCCCTTCTTCTTTTCCTTACTGATGGGTACGGGATCTTCATGGATCAAGGACAATGATGGCATTTCTGAATCCTTTCGCCGTCGTCTCAAATTCAGCATCGGGAACGGATCTTCGTCTTTTGATGAATGCTTCTATTTAAACTGGAAGGAATGCTTCTCATACTGAAGCAACTGCACAGGGTGCCAGAGAAAATTTGCCCTGTTTTCATTTAGCTTTTGCAATACGAAGGGACCGTCACCTTTACACAAATTGCTAAAATAAAAAATAAAAAAGTTCTTCTTTCTCACGGAAATCACATTGAAAGGTAACTTCCTGTTACTTGTGCGTACAAGCTGCATCCAGTCATGAGGGTGATGGATCTTCATGCCAGATCGTTTCTTTTCCCTTTCTATTATTGAGTGATCGGTATCACATTCCATATGAGTATGACCACTTACTATAAACTTGTAGTTTATTACTTGCAACTCTGTTTTCTTGTGAAGGGCATACATAAACATTAATGCTACATGACTATTCTTATTTTGCCCTCCACAAGTATCAGAATAGAAAGCCACTTCTTGAACATGAGATGATAGATTCAGTATTTGTTGGTAAAGACATGATGCTATTTGATTACCTCCTCTTCCAGACACAGATTCATCCCACATGTAACACGTAGCTTCATCTGAAGCGAGATTGTGAATTGTTAGATTAAAGGTCCACAGTAATTGTTTGTAAAATGACACAGATGATGTTAAATAAGGAATAGGGAGGCATTGCTGGAGGTCAAAAGCAAAAGTCATCTTTGTGTTATCTTCTTTAGAGATTTCCTTGTCCCTTCGCTTAGCGCTGTACGCTTCTTCGGCGAGTGTGTGATGTTCGGTACGTTCACTAATAACCTCTTCCAAGTTACCTTCTTCGGAAGCTCTAATTTTAGCTTCCAATAAATCACATTTGTGGCAAATATCTTTTTTGGTTTTTTGAATGCAAAAGATTCAACTCATGAAAGTGCTTAGAATATAGAGAGAGTGAAATAGGGGTGTTTCTTCCTTCTGTATGCAATCGGTACATCTTAAGAACTTTTTGAATGTTCTTTTGCGACAATAGTGACTTTCGTAGCTTGGAAAAGACAATATGTAATTCCTCGCATCTTGGAGTTTCTCTCCTGGTACTGTTTTTGATGTTTTCTTTTTCCTCTCAAGTCTTCAGGAACCACTCCAGCGTGTGACTGCTTTTTCTTTTAAAGAACGCACTCAAAAATGATTTAGTTTCTACAAGAGTTTTTAGAAGGCATGTCTTACAAATTGGATGTCTGTCATTTTTCACAATGAAACTGTACGTACAGTGACACTCACGTGTCTTCTTTTTACCTACCGGACATTTTTTCTGTTTTCTTCTCTTTGATAGCGATTAAAGAACTCACGTATTTAGTACGATTATCACGAGAACCTAGTTTCCAGTACTCATAGAAACACATTTGGTGATCACTATCTGTGAATCTACTAGCACACTTCAATCTACACTCAGTAAGTTTACTCATCTTTCTTGCCGGAACTTCCTTCCCCTTTTCTGTGATATATGCATGCCTTTCATTCCTTAGTCTTTTGCTTCTTTCTCCCTTTTTTTCTACTACGTGGTTTTATTTCCCTTTGGATCACTTTCTCAGGTAACGGATTCAAAGTTTCACTATTTTTTTGCACGCACTGCGGTAGATTTATGGAAATCACTCCACACTCTAACTTTGCATTTCCAGTTTGTGTGCAGACTGTATCGACTACAGAACTCGAAGAAGCGAAATTCTCCAAATTAAAGTCTTTGGGAGCACCTACATCTTTTGGTTTTTCCTTCTTACGACCAACTTGTTTTCTGGACGTTATCACTTGCTCGTCGCTACTTGACGAATAGCTTACATGAAAATCTGGATCTCTTGTGCTGTCATCAGAGTCTAAGTCACAATTCGATCGAGAGTCATCCCAAACAGTTTCTGTATGGGTGGATATTAGTTTCCTAGTCTTCCTCAGGCTTCTATAATCTGAAAACAAAGAAAAATATGTTGTATTAATCAAAAGAAAATCAGCATTTATAACAGTAACAAATGTTAAGATTCTTTCAACAGTTGACTTCGCAATAACCCTGTGATTGTCTCATTCGGATTAGTTGGTACTCATTTTAGTGCAGCTTTGTTATTATTATTATTTCTTTAAATTAAATTATTATTATTATTATTATCAACTTTTACATTCATTAATCCATTACTTAAGAAAGCTTTATTTCAATAATAGAATTGGCTAGTATTGAAGCATTGCGTTCCCAAGCAAAGCATTGGTTTCGTATTCGAGAGATCTTGAGTTCGATCCCCACCACTGAAAATTCTGAAAAGAATTTTCAGAAATTTCCTGCTTTACCAAACAAATCTCAAGACGGTACCACAGCCGACCCTTAAACTTCAAACAAACATATTATTTATTAACCGGAAGATGTGAATGATAATTACATACTTCTCTTTTTCCTAAGACTTTACAGTTTCTTATGTAATATGAGTAATTTAAAGAAATATGCTTACCTTCATATTGTAAGCTATATTCACCAGAATCGGACATGTTTTCGTTTTCAAAATAAGCTCTTTTTGCAAGAAGTACTGCTTCCTGTGCTCAAGACATCTTGGAGTACGAAATTTCACATTCTGCACAATACGCTGGAATGAATGTTTCTGCTTGCATTTCTACAAGCAGCACATCAACAATCTGATCGGCGCCCTTGATAGCTGCAATAATATTTGCAGCATATCGGCTTTCGGTTCTTTAGAAAGTAAACAAAGGCATCAAAGGAAAGCGAAATGTGACACACAAAGTCTCCGCTTTTAGTTAACATAAAAGGTTATATCTACATGAGAACAACGTAATATGTATTATACGAATTTATTATAACAGGTCATCTCGATTTAACCGCTTATTCACGCTCAGTGCAAAGTTCATTACAACGGATACAAACAGGTAAAATGACTTACCTTGTTATTCACGAAACAAATATTTCCATTAATAAGGAGTTAACTCGAGTTACCTTGTCAATTTTGAAATAACTGGTTATACACATGCTGTAACTTCGTCAATTTTAGAAATTCGACTTAACCGTTTCTACACTATGGAGAACTCGCCAATAGAAGCTTATATCTTTAAAAACTCAATTTTGAAAAAAAGTTGACTTAACCGGTTATTCACTAAGAGGAGCCATATATATATATATATATATATATATATTGTTTCTAAAAGGATATCGTGGAAACATTCACTACAGAAAAAAAAATAATGTAATATATTTAGACTGTTTATTTTTCTTGTGGGTCTTCACTACAGCGAAATTAAACTACCTCTAATTTTAGAGTTTTTCTGTAATATTTTCAAAACAAATAAAAATATTCGAAAAGCAGGCACGTAGTGAACTAGACAATACGATTTTGCATATGATACTGTTATCACAACTCATCTATCAGCTTTCGATTTGCAACTGTAGATAGATTTTTTTTTTTTTTTTTTTTTGCGGGTTCTGTAAATAGCGGCATAGCAAAAGCAGATAGGTGAATTGTGGTAAAGGTATCACATGTAAAATTGTGTTGCCTAGTTCACTACGTTTCTGCTTTTCGAATATTTTTATTTGTTTTGAAAATATTACAGAAAAACTGTAAAATTAGCGGTAGTTTAATTTCGCTGTAGTGAAGACCCTTAATATTCAAGAAAACTCAAAATGGCTCAAAATTATGATTCTTTGCACCAACACAAGACTGATCATGTTCTTGTCTAAGTTATCCCTGAGTGCAGCCAGTGTAAGATATCCGTGTGCTCACCAACTGTTGAACAAACTCATTTCTCACTTTCATGATAAGAAGTTCCTGAATTCAACGGAGTTGCTTATGTTGTTACGTTGAGTTTTCTCTTCACTCTTTTAGGATAGTACTAACAAGGGCAGCAGGTGACGTCTATACTAATCCATCATGTCCTACTGTCCTGGCAACCGTGATCCATCATCCTTGTCTTCAGAAACACACAATAAGAAACCAAAACCAAACTATGACTCAATACAACTTTCCTATAACTTATTAGATACTGCAAGCAAACTGAAATTGCAAGAATCAAGAAATCACATATTTATTTATTTATTTATTTTTAAACCAAAATGACAATAACATGGCCCAAGTCCTGCTCACAAGTGTACACTCCAATAAATCTATAATATGTTGAACAAAATTACCTTATCTAAGGTCCATAGCGCATTCTTCCTTTCAGATCAGAGGTTTTCGATTGATTCGTTGCAGCTGTCAACTCTTCCCTACTCTGAGCCACACTTTTCATTTCTACGTACTTTATCTTCTCTATATCTTGTATTATTTGTCCGGTCTATTTCTATTGTGGCCTTCTTCTAGGTATATTTTTCCTTCTGTCATGCGGGATCGCTGAGATGAACAATGACCACTTCCGATGCCGTGCCTCTCAACATGGGAGAGAGGGATATACAGGGTGTTTTAAAACATCACCGACAACGTTTGGTAGGTGATTCCTGACTCCAAGATAAGACAAAAAGTATAGACCAACCTGGGCGCACAAATGCTTCCGTTCGGAGTTATAGGTTACCGAAGACATGAAAAAATGAACTTTAAAGGTCCATAGCTATAGGACGAAAACTATAGGACCTACCGTAGTCTGCTCAAGACTTCACTTAGGAGTTAGTATGTGTTCTATCCAAATATCCATGTTTCAGAATCCTGCGGTACTTCAGCAACAATTTTTATAGAGATAGTTGGTGAGTACTTTAAATTATATGCCTGTAGCAAAACTCCCTCTATAAATATTATTGCGTGAGTATCAGGATTCTGAAACATGGATTTTTGGATAGGGTACATACTAGTTCCGAAGTGAAGTCTTGACCCGACTACAGTAGGTCCCATAGTTTTGGAGCTATGGGCCTTTAAAGTTCTTTTTTTTTTTTCATGTTTTCGGCAGCCTGTAACTCCGAAAGGAAGCATTTGTGCACCCAGGTTGGTCTATATTTTTTGTCTTATCTTGGTGTCAGAAATCACCTCCCAAATGTTGTCGGTGTTTTTTTGAAACACCCTATATATGAAATAATCGGAAATGGCCGATATTAGTGCCGAATTCATAGTATTCGGGGTTGCTGAGATGAACTGTGACACTTCTGATGCCATTTAAATCAAAATTCAGCCATGCAACTTGGAGGAGGGTGGAGTTAGTATATAAGAATGATCGAAAATGACCAATATCAGTGTCGAATGCATAGTTTTCGGAGTCGCTGAGATGAACAGTGACACTTCCGATGTCGTTTAAATCCAAATTCAGCCACGCAACATGGGGGAGGAGGAAGTGGGAGAAATATAAAAATGATCGAAAATGACCGATATCAATGACCGATAGCAATAGTAAAAAGTGACTGACTAACGAAACACATAACTATTTTCTTTTCTTAATTTAACCCAGTGAAGCGGGTAATTGATGCCAGCAGTGGCGTATTTAGGGGGGGCTTCAGGGCTTAAGCCCCCCCGAAATCTTTCTTCCTATAGTAAAGTATATGAAATATCTTGCAGAATTTTCACATTTTCAGGCAAAGCCCCTCCCGAAAGTTAGCAAAGCCCTCCCCGAAACAAAATCGTAAATACGCCACTGGATGCCAGTAATATAATATAATAAAAAGTGCTTCATTTGTAGGTTATAATCTTTACTCATTATATTTTATATTTTATTTATGGTGATCATTAATCTATTAGGTATATTTTCAATGTGCGTATTAGGTCTGCTTTACACTATGAAATAAACCCTAGGAAATATCTTCGGATTTATCTTAGGAAAAATGTGACGACATATCTCGTAGGAAATCCTATCCTTTTGTGCCATATAGTGAAGATTTTTTTTTTTACAGTAATGGTATTATATAATACAAAGTACAAAATTTATGAATTCCTATGCTAACTACACTGCACATCCTACTGATATTAATACCAGGCGCTATATTGTTATGTTGCACACACACACACACACACACACACACACACACACACACACAAAAAAAAAAAGAGAGAAATGAGCAAAACATATCTCATCAGTCCCTGCACCACTCTTTATTTTGTCGAGTATTTTTCTTTTGTTATTACTGTATTTGTTTTTACTTGCATGGGGCCCCGAGTTGGTTTCTCAGTGAGTCGTTTAAGCCCTATTCGTTTAAAACCTATTTTAAACTGTAGGTCACTTCCTGTATAGCCTCGCTGTTGAAAAAGGACTTGAACACAATCAATACATCAAACTTACGATTGCATGTTGTTATTTTAGTTTTCGATTATTATTATTATTATTATTATTATTATTATTATTATTATTATTATTATTATTATTATTATTATTATTATGAAAAATATCGATTTACGTAGATCATATTAAATAGTAACAAGCGAAATGTTTCGTTCTTGTTAAGGTATCTCTGAATTCTTGGATGATATACAATTCAGAATGTTACGTGACAAGCATTCTTGATTATATAGAACTGACACTTGTCAAAAAAAGAAAAAGAAAGAAACAAAATCTGAGGAATTCATTCTGTGAATCTGAAGAATTCATTTGCAGTAGACAGAAAGAAGAAAATGGAATTAAAGGAAGAAAGAAAAGGACTTTAAAAAAAAGGTTTTGATGTGACTTACACAGTTGTAACCTGCCAAGACATCAATTAATTCTTTTCGACTCGTCTGACAGCTATAAGTTTGCTTAAAACGACCTTGATATACACATAATAAGGTTAGTCTTCTTCTTTTTCTTCTTCTTTCTCAATATATTGGTGGCAGTGTTGCATACAGTGTTTTAATGATATTTCTGGAGTTGTACGAATCTCAAGCCAGGTTTCGATTAATATAGTAGGGGAGATGGGCGGAATTGCGGTCACCTAAGGCAAATTTCAATTTACTCCCCAAATATGAACATAAAACAAGCAAAATCTATCTGACAGCTATAATAGTCGATCGACTACGGTATTACATAGTTACAAGCTCGTATTTCCTCGAAAATCACACCGATGACCACAATTTAAAAAGCTGAGATATGCTATTGACCAGAATTTCCCACATGTGTGGGGAATGGCAGTCAGTCAGCTACGTACGAAACTAACAAATTGTTTATCATTCTGCTTGTTTTAATTTTTCCATTGAACAAATAATTGCAGAAAACCATATATTGTTTTTACTATTGATATATAAAGTATAAATATTACAAAGTAATTACACAATTTTTGACATGTAAAAACATGTTTTAGAAATAACTATTCAATATTTCACTAGCTCAAAGTAACAAACATGTGTTATTTAACTCTCATATAGATATTTTTACGTCAAACATTGAATATACAGAAACTGTATAATAATATGTAATGATGGCCTGCAAATGGTTTCTACAGCTTTATATTTAAAAAGGTTCCTTTAAAAGGCTCATTAGTTTCACGCAAGCTAATCTATTTCTTCCTTTGTCATCCTCATTAGCTACTTTTTAGAATATAAATCACAAACGTAATATGCAGGAGAATCACATTCACTGCATTTCTCATGAACCCAATAACCACACTGTCTACAGCGATACCAGAATTCTTCATCCATACCAAGTTTTCCACAAATTATACCGTTCTCGTTTGCACGAGGATAAACATTATTTTGTCCTAAAGTACTAAGAGTAGCTGATAGATCCGTTTCCTTGTTCGTGGTTTCATCAAACTTTTAAGCTAAACTCGTTCGATATTTTCTTTTTTCTTTTTTCGGCACATGAATTTCTCGATCATTAGAATGATTTCTCTTGTTGTTCACTGTATTTTTCATCTTTACTTCCTAAAATTTCAAAACTTCTTTCGTAAGTGTATATTTTTTTATCAACACTTCGTATGCTTTCTCTTGCAACGTCTTGAAAGGAACTCCTGTAGCTTTAGCAATAGCACAAAGCGATGTTCCCTTCATTATGTTTTGTAGTCCATATTCCAATCTTTTTTGCGTCCATGGCACATTCATAATAATCCTTTTGTAGTTTCGGATCATTTAGAAAGATACTGGATATTATTTGTGTTAATGAAATTCTCCCCTGTTATAACAAAAGAAAAAAAGAAAATGATACAAATTCCAATGTGGAGGGATGTCGATCATGTGTGGGGAAGTCCGGAATCGTTGTCCCACTACCAGTATTTATTACAAAATCCACTATAAACAATGTATTACAAAATCTTATTATAATGGGTAAATAGAGGTGATCCAAGGCCAGAGCAGTGTTGGCAACAACCTATGAAGAAAATAGGCTAGGTGGTCTTCTGAAATAAGTTTTTTAAAGCAAAAAATGGCTAGATTTTGAACTGCTAATCTACAATCCACACTGTAGATTTTAAACTCCTTTTTCGTGTGTAGGATTGTAAGTGAGTTATACTAAAATTTGAAATGTTGAATTTTATTCGCGGAAGACTAAGAAGCAACATACATGACTTTAAATTACAATAAAATCTATTAACAACTCATCTGATTTATGAAAGTCAACAGCCATATTATCAGTTGAATTAAAATAACTCATCATTGATGACGTCGCAGCTAGCCGAGGCGCTGGAACTGGATGCACCATCATTGGATTGTGGATTGGTTGTATTTGTGTAGATTGTCATTGTCCCAATTTTCAGTGGTACTTCTTTCGGCAGGTCATACTCCTTAGAAACACTTTCTTATTTCTCCGTACACACACACATGAATCATCATGATTGCATTGAGAGTTTTGAAGCTAATTAGAATAGAGCTTCCTTTAATTAAAAAAAAAAAAAAAAACTCTGTGGCTTGAAGAATCGAACAATTTACTAAATTTGTATTACAAAACTTGCAATGAAATGCAAAAATTAAAATAATTAAAAATAGCAAACTAGGCCGTTATGGGAGCGACATTAAAATTCTTTCTGAGTCGATAAGTATTGTTAAGTTGTAAATCTGTAGGTGGGGGGAGAAAAGAAGAATGAAAAACAAGTATTTGTTGCTTAATAAGACACTTTGTCTAAAAAAAATCAATTAATACGATAATATATAATGATAAAGAGGCTAATTAAAAAAATACACTTTATTTTCAAAGAAAAAGTATTTTTAGAATTAATTTAAAGGCTAATAAAAAAAAGTCAAAATGGTAAAAGAGTTTAATGAAATAAGCTATATTTAAGGCTATAAGCATTACGTAGATTTGTATGGCTAAATGCCTTTCCAAATAGGCTAGATTTAGCCAAAATTAGGCTAAATTGGCATCACTGGTCCCGAACAGTCTAGGGCAGGAACAGCATAATAAAATGAACGAGGACAGAGGTTAGTTAAACAATGTAAGAAAAATTATAGCTACATTGCAGATAATTTTTGACTTATCCTCGTAGATTTTATAAATACATCTTTCGTCTTTTGACAAGGATATTCCTGCTCAGTAGCGTAGCCAGGATGTGTGTGTGTGTGGGGGGGGCAAGTGCTGTTATAGGTACATATAGAAAAATTACAAACAAAAAAATATATAAACATAAAAATATACAAAAAATTACAAACATTAAAGCACCAAAGTACATTGTCGGACCTCTTTTGGGGGGGGCTCCGGCCCCCCCTTCCCTTCGCCATTGTTCCTGCTCATATGTGAATGATGCGCTGTGTAGACAGCGCAGGTCCAGCTAGTACTGAAAATAGATTCTTATAGTTAGTGCTACTGTTAAGTCTCAAACTGTTTCAGCATAGGAAGAATCGATTCTTGTTAACCTTTTCCTTCACGAACGAAATGAAATTTATCTTGATCCTGTAACAAGAGACGGGGGGCGAACCGCCGAATGAGATGCATAATCGCCGCAGCAGCACCTGTCTTGATACTCTGTAGAATTCCTTTTGGTTATATAGCTTTTGCTGTTGTGATAGAAATGATTTTGGGAATCGTCCTCCGGAGGCTACACCAGGACAGATCGTTTCAACAACAGTTAAAACTCGCAGCAGAAAACCACGAAAGTAACACCTCACCTGTCCTATCTTCACGCGATCAAATTGCTGTCCTGGTATTGTTGTTATTATATGCCTTTAATTCTAGTCTTCCAGGCTTGTTTAGATTTTCTATCTATAGGTTAGGAAGCATTTTCTTCCCTGTTCACGTTAACAGTGACTTGTTAACCATGAAAAAAGAGTGACATTCCCTTCTTTTGTGCCTGCATTCGAGTAATTATATAGTTCTAAACCAAACAAGATATTCGTGTTTCTTCTTCTTCTTCCTCTTCTTTTAATCTTTTCCTTTGATTTCGTTTGCTACATTTCTTCTTTTTATAAACATTGATAGACAAGTTAATAGAGCTTCATTGACAAGAACTACCAAGTCATGCCACTTTTATTTACTAAATCAGGTTTTAATACACTACTAAGGACTATAAATTAAAGTGCTAATTATATAAAATGTGTTTATGTGTGTGTGTTTCTTAATTGGATTTCTTGTAATACATATTTAAATATGAAATGATTCGTTTTAAGAGCGATCCCACGTAACACTGGAAAACAAGTAGAATATTAAGATACATGGAACAATGATGGCCAATTGATAATGCACGGAAGACCAGGCAGGCCCGTAGCTAGTCCAAAAATGTAGGGGGGCGATAAAAGTTAGGTTCCATCATATGGTTCGATCCAACAATATGGTTCATCACCATATTATAGTTCATTTGCAAGCCTACCGTGAAAATTTTAGGTAGGTCAGTAAAAATTTAGGGGGCTCGGCCCCGTGCGCCCCCGTCGATACTGACCTGGGACGACCAGGGCAAAACAACACTGGGTAACTTCCCATTTTCTATCTTCGCTTTCCCTTCCAGATCTGACGGTTCACGAATGAGTCTAACTAGTGGCGGATATAGTAGGTGAAAACTGGAGGGGGCATAGCCAGAGTTCAGATTATGATAGGTATATCATTCATGAGTTTCCTATAAACTTTCAAAAATATTTCAATAATACCTTCAATTATTTGTGTCATTTACGAAACTGGGGGGGGGGGAGGCCACTAAATCCGCCACAGAGCCTAGCGATGCATTTTCTGAATCTTTGTTCTATTTTGTATGTCCTGGTTCTTGTTTCATATGTCTAGACCAATTAGAATCTCATTTGCAAACATTTTGAAACTAACTATAAAATCTACATTTTTCTTTTCCTTTAAAAAAAAAAAAAAAAAACTAAAAAGAAAGGAAGGAATAACACTGGTTGCTGCCTTATCTTGTGAAATAGATTTTATAACCAAAAGATTAAGGAGACAATCTGCTCTTTCTGTTAGACATTATTTTCATTTGCGGGCTGGATTAAACACTCGCGAGCCACCATTTGGTAATCACTGGTCTAGAACGTCTATTTCTAAGCTTGTGTGGAATTTTTAATATATTGCGGAGATACCTATATCTATACCAATTGCGGAGATCTCATTATATTCATCTATTTCTATAATGAACCCCCATGAAACCCTTTCGCGTTCTCTTAGGGGACGCGACAATCAGGTTGAGAAACACTGGTTTAGGGGATACGAGGAAAATTATTAGTAAATCTAGTTGGCGGAAGATCGGGTACCGGTAGTTCTATGGTTCGATGGGCTTGTGGAGATGGACAAACACCATGTGTCTGAGTTTTCTCTGTGTTTCCTCGTTTTCTCACACTTTATATATATATATATATATATATATATATATATATATATATATATATATATATATTGCAATATTTTGTTCATTTATCACCGTCGTCGGAGTATAATTGCGGGCCGTGTTGAACTTAAAAACCAGTCATTTGAAGTTCGATGCTCTGTCCACTAAACCAGACGAGCTGACACAAGGAGCAAATCTTTGTGGTGGACAAACACCATGTGCGTGGGTTTTCTCAGGGATCTCCCGTTTCCTCCCACTTTCTTCATTCCACCATTTCACTCATCTCTCATCATCACCGTCTCCTTTAGCCTAACCGGCATAACCGTGGGACGTAAAACTTAAAGATTTCATTTCATTTTTTTCCTTTAGCCTAGTCGAAGCCTACCCTGATAAAGCACTGGTGACATACAAATAATTGGGTGATGGACTGTCTACACTTATCTATACTTTTCTCCGGCTCTTCTCTCCCCTACTTTGCTCCATCTGTTTCTCTGTATCACTACCTTGCTCTACTTTGCTCTATCTGTTTCTCGGGAGTAAAAGCGTGGTTAGACGCTATACATCGGACAGTTGAAAATGATGTGTGTAAACAAAGGACAGACGCTTTTCATTATTATTAAGAACTTTCTTTTCCCGTGTTTACCTTGTTCGTTCGAGTATGTGTTCGTCCGTCAAGGAGAGACAAAATATCAAAAACTGCTTGATGCATCACATCAATTTTAGCAGGACAGGGCCAAATCAACCATTTCTGGTTTAAACGTTAATCACTTTAGAGTGGAAATGCAATAGATAGTGAGAAGCTGTTTTCTGCAATCAATTAACCGTACTAGGTATATACTTCATCTCCATCCTACGATCTCTATTAAAACCGGAAGTGATAGACATCCATTACAACTTCCGGTTTCAATAGTCTAAATAGGACAAAAACAATAATAGATAGTGAGAAGCGGTTTTTTAAAAAGTAAATTTAACGTTCATCTTCAGCTTCCTGGTGGCTAAACGGTTAGCGTACGCGCCTTTGGCGTAGGAGAGCCCGGTTCGATTCATGTGGTTCGAATCCCACGTTAAGCTGTGGATCCATGTCTCATATAGCCTCGCTGTTGAAAAGCGACGCTCTCTTGAAGGCGAAATAGTGTGGATGGGAGTGGCGCGTCTATTGATCTTGCAGTATTGTTTTTTGCACTTGATTTAAACACCAGTTGTGATTCGGAGCCCACGTTAATTGATTTTGCCTTTTATAACCCCGGTGTTGAATATGGACTAGGGCTCTCAAAATTCCCGGATTTACATTATTTCCATCCAAAAATTGTACAAGATTAGCCTTACCATAATTTATAGACACCAATTCCGGACATTTTTTAAACGAAATAAAAATGAAACGAAGTATTCCAGTTTAACGTCAAACGATTATGCCATTTAGACTAAGGGAGACGACGATTAAAACGAGTGAATGAATTTAGAACAATTGGTGGAATTAGAAAGTGGGAAAAAATGGGAGTAGCCCCGACAAAATCCACAAAACGATGTTGTTCACACGCACGCTTACATACATGACAGGGGATCGAACCAAGGACCCCACGCACGAGAGGTCAGCGCCCTACCACTGATCCATCGTGCCCCTGACGTATTGTTCGGAATGTGGTCGTTTTTTTTAAGAAGTAAGAAAAGTCTAACTTTAAATTCTAAAAAAAAATCTTTTTACTCATTTTCTGTACTTAAAATACATTTTTTTTACAACTGTCTTTATTTTCTAAATTAAGATTTTCTGGTTAAAAATTCTGATGAAAGATTTTATCGGAGGAGCGCCTTATTACTTTTTATTTATTTTTTCCCCATAGAGGTCCACACAAGACAGCATTGCAAGCCAATTGCTTGACCAAACAGAGCAAAATTTCGTAGCCTTCCAATCAGTAACCCGAAAATCTGGGCATTAGTTAGTTCCGGACAATTTCTCAGACACAGGTTTGAATCCTGAACATATGGTAAGTCAAATCAAGGTTTCCGATTTTCTTGAAAACGTAAGTAATATCATTCATGAAATATTATATATACGCCTATCTATCTATCTATATACAGGGACGGATTTAGGGGGTGCAAAGGTGCACGTGCAACTCCCCTCTTCGTTGTAAATATACACTATTTAAAATGAGAGACTAACAGTGAAAATAGCAACCCTTTCCAAAACTTTTTGCCATCATGTTTCCGTTTGGGGCTTAAAAGAAAGAGGAGTTTTGCAAAAAGCAATAGTTTAAGTCGATTTTCTGAAGGTTTAAGGAAAAGGATTCACCAAGTAAAGCAATTTGTCAAGTAGGTAAGAAAACAGAAGCCAGGAAGAGAGAACATTTTTTCTTGCATATCACTTGCGTCCCTCTATAAAATACTTCCCCTCACCGTTTTATGCATGAACGTTGTCAGGAGGTAAAGAATATTGTCACATGTCACTTTGAAGAGTTTCAATGAGACTTGCACTCCCTCAGGAAATCCTGGATTTTGTTAGTCATTGATATATATGGTTTTTATTAGTCATTGATATTAAACTGATGGGAGTAATCTCCTTCCTGCCAAGGGCGCACCAGCGGGAAGATCCACCGGGTCCAGCCTTCCAAGAAACTTCTTAACATAAATTTGCACGTACATTTTCTCAATAGAACTATACTTGTTTAAGAGGGAGATAATTAATGTAACATGAAAATGTGATCTTACACTTCATCTGTACTCTTTCTCTTACAAAACAATCTAGTTCTATGATTGTTTTTCTGAAAATACAGGCGGACGTATTTTACAATTACTGATCGTCTTTTCGGGTGCAGAATAATACCCGTTCAATACAAGATAGACGTATTGGGTCTTCCAAAGTAATATTGGACCCTCCCCCCAGGCCCGTAACCAGCCCAAAAATGTAGGGGGGCCCGGCTGAAGTTAGGGGGGCCCGATCCAACCATATGATAGTTCATCACCATATTATAGTTCATTTGCAATCCTACCGTGAAAATTTTAGGGGGCCAGCAAAAATTTAGGGGGGACCGGCCCCTCTGGATACGGTCGTGCTTCCTTCTTAAAGCTACGATCCTTTCCAACAAAATATTCTGAGTGCGCGCCAGTTGCTCCTTATTTAATTCACTTTAAGTGAATGTTGTCCAGTTACTTAGTAATCTCTGGTATTTCAACAAAAAGCGAGTGCATAACTATAATTTACCTACATTTTTCGTAGGATGCCCAGTTCCCCCCCCCCTTTTTTTTAAAAAAATATTTGAGCCTTAATAAGGACACAAAACATAAAACCTGAAAAGAAAACTCACTTTAACAAGTTTGAGAACTTTAAACTTTGGTAACAAAAGCTGAATATTTAATCTCTTTGGGGTTTATTTACTATTAGAAATGATATTTCTCTAAGGCAAAGAAGTAGCCACTATATTAAATATGAGACAAACCGAAACCCTAAAATTCAACAACGAAGGCCTAAAACACACAAAACATAACAAGCTGTGTGGAAATAAAAGAATCAAAACGATTTTTTTACAGTTGTCGGCGACACTCGACCTGACAAACAAGGTGCGAACAGTTTGCGTGTGAGCTTTGTCGAAAATGGTGCTATCTGGCGGCGCCTAAAGGAAAACACGAAATCACGAAAACTTTTAAAATGATTTTTAAGTTAGATTTTCTTTTCTTTCTTTTTTTTCTCAATTCTGAAAACATGTAGGAACAAAGCAAAACCATAGAAGGAAGAATATTCTTTAAACCTAAGATCTTCTATATGAAGGTAATAATAACAATAAAAAACTATAAAACACAGAACAAAATACCATTTTATTTGCATGAATTTTGTTAACGACCAGCGAGAGTGTTGAAAAATGGCTAACAGACCTCAAAAGGCCGATGGACAAATGTTAACACCTTAAAGCACGATCAACTTTAGAAACAAAATTAAAAAAAAAAAAAAAAAAAAAAAAGTTACAAAAGACGTGCGATTTGCCTAATGTAAGAAAAAAATAAATAACTGAAATGCGAACAAAAGCTCACCAATTTTACGATAGACTAATTGTAACACTTAACCATTCATAATGCGTAGTATAAGCCTTCTCTGTAACATTGCCATCATGAGCCCCGTGCACTGTTACAGCCAAACTGTTTAAAGAAATGAACGGGCTCATATTGGACTATTACCATTTCGTAATGTCTATTATTAAAGGTAGTAAAAATTAACTTAATTTGTATGTGGTTATGCAGTTTTCCTTGTCTTCGTATAGAGGTTGCTTTGAAAATTAGTTTAAGCACATATGCATATTTCTATTGTTATATTTGTCTCATTCGGTACTTTGGGCAATTGGCTTGCAACATAAACATTTTGCTATCTTATATTAACATTTAAAAAAAAAAGTCATATATATATATATATATATATATATATATATATATATATATATATATATATATATATATATATATATATGATTACGTTTTCGTTCTTCTCCTCCTAGAATATGTAACAATTTACGACAGTAAACGCATCTCTTTTAGGATTATTGCTTTGCTGTTGGCAGAATAAGTGCCATTGTTAGGAATGTGGAGATCCTAATTAGCAAAACAAAAAATAACTAACATAATCTCCTACTTAACTCCTATAGGGCCAAACTATTTAGCACTTGCGGAGTGCCAGGCCAACTTGGACTGCAACCAAAAGCGCCGATCCTGGGGTGGCCAGGGGGCCTGGACCCCCAAAAGAAACTCATGTGGGCCCCCTCATTCTATTTGTAAATATTTAATATTTAGCATAATTTGAATGTAATTTGTCTTAAAACCCTTATATATATGCCGTCTGCATATGAAATCCCCCCCCCCCAAATTTACAGAGAAATCGGCGTCCTTGACTACAACGTATTTTTGTTGTGTTACGTATGTATATGATCTTGAGAATTTATAAAGTCACTTTTCGTCACTTTAATCAATTTATTGTTCTAAATTCTCCAGTTAATCCTAATCAGATGAAGAATCAGATGCAAGAACTTCAGATTCTATTTCTTGTTCGTTCAGGGTTCCACAGTTCATTCTGAAGCTTTAGCTACCTGTTACACAATGATACTCTTTTTTTTTTCTTTCTTTCTTTCTTTCTTTCAGTTACCTCCCTTACTGGAGATTTATAAAGGAAGTCCCAGTCTTAGGGCCTTGTGGACTACGTCACTATATTTGTTTTAATTATAAATTGTTTGAATAAGTAATTGTAAAAAAAATGGCACGAGCCAAGATGGCCGAATTTGCCTGTTTTAAATAAAATTGTTTATCACACTATTAATGTAATAATACAGAAGGATAAGCGGCGAATGAACATATTGAAAATGCATATAATATATTAAAATTGTAACAAATAATAAAATTGTCCAAAGTAATGAATTGTAAATAGTAAAAATTGAATAAAAAATGAGAGCAAAGCTCCCCAATACTTAGTGTTTACAGCGCCATATCTTATCCCTCAATGATACTCAAGACCAAGTGGTAAGTTCAGTATTTACTAATGTCAATATTACATCATTCTTCTCAGAATTGATTATGGCACGAGCCAGTAGTGACGGCCCAAACGTGAAAGAATACACATTGCAATAATTTAAATTATTCCCACGGAGTGCCGAGTGGGGTATATTTTAGATCCCAATATTTTTTTTAACGAAAAATAACAGTTTCTATTCAAAAAATATTTCATTGCTATATTCTTCATTTATTTAAATTGAGTTGTAAGAAAAATGGAAAACTAAGTGTCATTACCTAAAGAGCTATCACAGAACAATATAAATGGGGTGAAATTTGTGCCCTGCGTGGCCCTTCTAAGGTTAATGATGTTCATATCATGGGCGCACGACGGTGGAGACAGTGTGGGGCCCGCTCAGCCCCCGGCTCACGAAAATGTATACGTAATATAGCAAACCACGTATATTAAATATCTACTAGAAATCCCAGACGTAATATAGGAACCATGGAGATGGTCTCCCCTAGAAAATTTTCTTCGGGCGCCCCTGGTTCATACCTATAAAAATAATGGTTCCAATAGAATAAAACCTATCAACTATTATTTGCAACGAACGGCATAGTACTTTTTAACAGCATTTGTTTTCGATGTTCTCTAAAACTGACCAACTCAGCATGAGAATTTACATTGAAGTATATAATTTTCTTCAGGCCTACGCCATCCATCAACTGATATACGTCCCATCTTTGGACCCTGTTATAGCTCAAAGCAAAAATTAGTATTTAAGAGTGACTCATACTTTCAGCCTATATCTGATTAGCCACACAGTGTCCTGTCCTCTCCCTAGTGTCACAGTGAAAAGATTGATGAGATCATAGATCAAGATCAATTTCATCTTACTAGACGGCATCGTTATCTTACACTGTGAATTTTTAGGTTTACACAAGCTTTTTTTTTTTTTTTTTTGTCCATTTTTCTAATACTACGAATGAAAATTTTCACTTTGTTACATCATTTTCTTCAGCTCAATATTGTAAAAGTGTTCCCGTGAATTTTCAGAAAATTTTCTTATTCGTGAAAAGTTGTTTCACTTGTTAGTTGTTCCTACATCATCATTGTATCGTAACTTTTATTTACACGGTGACCATCAGTGATGAAAATTTTCCGATTCATAAAAACATATTCCACTTATTCCTACATCGTTGTATAGCCGTGACGTGAGGTGGAAAATTTTCTTCTATATTTTCCGGAAAATTTTCCGTTATTAAATATCAGTGATCAAGTAACAATTCCTCAGTATTCATAAAATTGATTGAATTTATGTATGGAAATGTTAAAAAGTGAAAGATCGTTTAAAGAATCTGAAAATTTTCATGGCTCAGACAATTTTCAGTACTATGTAGGAACAAGTGAAACAATTTTTTATGAATCGAAGAATTGTCTGTCCTGTACAGTGATGAAAATTTTCCGATTCATAAAAACACTCCAGGTATTCCTACATGATTGTTTAGCCGTGATGTGAGATGGAAAATTTTCTTCTATATTTTTCCAGAAAATTTTCCGTTTTTAACAAATATCAGTGATCAAGTAACAATTCCTCAGTATTCATAAAATTGATTGAATTTATGTATGGAAATGTTAAAAAGTGAAAGATCGTTTAAAGAATCTGAAAATTTTCATGGCTCAGACAATTTTCAGTACTATGTAGGAACAAGTGAAACAATTTTTCATGAATCGAAGAATTGTTTGTCCTGTATAGCGATGAAAATTTTCCGGAAAATTTTAAAACGGAAAATTTTCCGATTCATAAAAACATACTCCACATATTCCTACATCATTGTTTAGCCGTGATGTGAGATGGAAAATTTTCTTCTATATTTTTCCGGAAAATTTTCCGTTCTTAACAAATATCAGTGATCAAGTAACAATTCCTCAGTGTTCATAAAATTGATTGAAATCATGTATAAAAATGTAAAAAAGTGAAAGATCGTTTAAAGAATCTGAAAATTTTCATAGCTCACAATTTTCAGTACTATGTAGGAACAAGTGAAACAATGTTTCATAAATCGAAATATTTTGTGTCTTGTATGGAAAAATTGAAGAACTTTTTATGAGTCGGAAAATTTTCATCATTTTGAAGCAAAAAGTAAAACAACTTTTTGTGAATCGGAAAGTTTTATTGCTCTGTAGAAACAAATGTAAGGAATTTTCATGAATCGGAAAATTTTCATCACGATGTAGAAACAAGTGAAAACGCTTTTCATAATCCGGACGGTTTTGGATATTATGTATACTGATATTAGGGGAAAATTTTCCACTATATTTAACTGCACATTGAGTTATACAATTCCTGTAGAGGAAAATTAGACAGCAACAAATTATAATTTTCCAATTAGATTTCGGGAACCAGGAAATTTTCTAATATTTCAAGTTCGGAAGTAAAAATTTACATAGTATTTTATTTTCTCTCTCTCTATTATATCTACTTATTTATAAATGTTGCAGAATGTAAATCTATAGAAGTAGTAAAGCTATGAGAAAACCGTCTTATGCGTGTTAAACTGACGAAATCTAATATTGTAAGATCAAAGGTGGATTCTGAGGAAAGAACGCATTGAAATTTTTGAAACATTCTTCAAATGGAGAATTGTTAGATTTTCACTTCATGAAACTTTTTAAGATAATATTTATTACCAATAAATTTTACGACTAAACAACGATGTAGGAATAAGTGGAGTATGTTTTTATGAATCGAAAAACATTCATGACTTTTAATAAATAGAAATTTTAAATAATAGAATGGGATATTTGTACTCTACGAACTCATGTTCTCTGCACTTTGCATACACACACATACACACACAGAGAGAAAGAGGAGTTGAATTGAGTTGATTTTGAGTTTAACGTCCCTTTCAGGAGCGAGACTATATAAGATGGGACCAACTGATTAACGTGAAATCCGAACTACATGAGCTCCCGCAGGGAATCGAAGCGAGGCCCTCCATGCCAAAGGCGCGTATGCTAACTGCTTAGCAACGAAGGAGCTCGCAGATGAAGAGAGAGAGAGAGAGAGAAACACTGTGTAAAATTTACTTCCCAACTTGAAATATTAGAAAATTTTCCGGTTCCCGAAAGCTAATAGGAAAATTATAATTTGTTGTTGACTAACTTTCCTCTACAGAAATTCAATTTTGTAGCTGAATGTGCAGTTAAATATAGTGGAAAATTTTCCACCTAACATCACTATACATAATATCCAAAACTTTCTGGCTTATGAAAAGTTTTTTCACTTCTTTCTACATCGTGATGAAAATTTTCCGATCTATGAAAATTCCTTTTACTTGTTTCTACAGAGCAATAAAACTTTCCGGTGCACAAAAAGTTGTTTTACTTTTTGCTTCAAAATGATGAAAATTTTCCGACTCATAAAAAGTTCTTCAATATTTCCATATAAGACAGAAAATATTTCGATTCATGAAAAATTGTTT
The DNA here is from genome assembly GCF_964235325.1 of Thermobia domestica. Classification (NCBI taxonomy): domain Eukaryota; kingdom Metazoa; phylum Arthropoda; class Insecta; order Zygentoma; family Lepismatidae; genus Thermobia; species Thermobia domestica. The sequence continues at coordinate 200,264,616 of NC_137466.1, read as the reverse complement.
AACTTGTTCCTACATAGTAGTGAAAAATTGTGTGAGCCATGAAAATTTTCAGATTCTTTAAACGATCTTTCACATTTTTACATTTCTGTACACGAATTCAACCAATCTTATGATTGCTGAGGAATTGTTACTTGATTACTGATATTTTTCTAGAACGGAAAATTTTCCGGAAAAATATAGCGGAAAATTTTCCACCTCACATCACTAGTGACCATAATCATCTATTTGATGTTTGACTGACTGTAGTTCTGGACAAAAAGTTTCGATATGGTAATACTGTGTAGTCTGAGCATGAGGATTACAGTCATTGGATTTAGAACCGTTAGTGTACGCCACACAGGAAGAACGAAACATTCCCGAACCGCTGGATCAGTCGGGGGACGTGGGTCTGTGGAGTGGTCAGCTCGATCTCCCGATTTGCCACCACCTGATTTTTTTCCTTATGGGGTGTTTTAAGAGAAAAACTGTTTTACCATTATATACCCAATTTGGCCGAACTACGTGAAGCTATCACAGAAGAGTTCCACAGAATACCAGTGTCACAAGCAGCTTGTGACAACGTTGCTCATCGTCTCCAGACATGTATCGATTTGGATGGTTGCTCTTCGTCTCCAGGCATGTATCGATTTGGATGGTTACTCTTCGTCTCCAGGCATGTATCGATTTGTATGGTTGCTCTTCGTCTCCAGGCATGTATCGATTTGGATGGTTACTCTTCGTCTCCAGGCATGTATCGATTTGGATGGTTGCTCTTCGTCTCCAGGCATGTATCGATTAGGATGGTTGCTCTTCGTCTCCAGGCATGTATCGATTTGGATAGTTGCTCTTCGTCTTCAGGCATGTATCGATTTGGATGGTTGCTCATCGTCTCCAGGCATGTATCGATTTGGATGGTTACTCTTCGTCTTCAGGCATGTATCGATTTGGATGGTTGCTCTTCGTCTCCAGGCATGTATCGATTTGGATGGTTACTCTTCGTCTTCAGGCATGTATCGATTTGGATGATTGCTCTTCGTCTCCAGGCATGTATCGATTTGGATGGTTACTCTTCGTCTCCAGGCATGTATCGATTTGGATGGTTGCTCTTCGTCTCCAGGCATGTATCGATTTGGATGGTTGCTCTTCGTCTCCAGGCATGTATCGATTTGGATGGTTGCTCTTCGTCTTCAGGCATGTATCGATTTGGATGGTTACTCTTCGTCTTCAGGCATGTATCGGTTTGGATGGTTGCTCATCGTCTCCAGGCATGTATCGATTTGGATGGTTACTCTTCGTCTTCAGGCATGTATCGATTTGGATGGTTACTCTTCGTCTTCAGGCATGTATCGATTTGGATGGTTGCTCTTCGTCTCCAGGCATGTATCGATTTGGATGGTTGCTCTTCTTCTCCAGGCATGTATCGATTTGGATGGTTGCTCTTCGTCTCCAGGCATGTATCGATTTGGATGGTTGCTCTTCGTCTCCAGGCATGTATCGATTTGGATGGTTGCTCTTCTTCTCCAGGCATGTATCGATTTGGATGGTTGCTCTTCGTCTCCAGGCATGTATCGATTTGGATGGTTGCTCTTCGTCTTCAGGCATGTATCGATTTGGATGGTTGCTCATCGTCTCCAGGCATGTATCGATTTGGATGGTTACTCTTCGTCTTCAGGCATGTATCGATTTGGATGGTTGCTCATCGTCTCCAGGCATGTATCGATTTGGATGGTTACTCTTCGTCTTCAGGCATGTATCGATTTGGATGGTTGCTCATCGTCTCCAGGCATGTATCGATTTGGATGGTTGCTCTTCGTCTCCAGGCATGTATCGATTTGGATGGTTGCTCATCGCTCCAGGCATGTATCGATTTGGATGGTTGCTCTTCGTCTCCAGGCATGTATCGATTTGGATGGTTGCTCTTCGTCTTCAGGCATGTATCGATTTGGATGGTTGCTCATCGTCTCCAGGCATGTATCGATTTGGATGGTTGCTCTTCGTCTCCAGGCATGTATCGATTTGGATGGTTGCTCATCGCTCCAGGCATGTATCGATTTGGATGGTTACTCTTCGTCTCCAGGCATGTATCGATTTGGATGGTTACTCTGTACGAGACAATGTATAACATATTCACAAGAAGTGAATAGCTATATTCAATGGGAAAAGTTATTCATCGTACAGTAACACCACAGGAAAAGGGAAATTAATGTAACTGTAATAAAATATTTGCTTACTAAAACATGCAGAAAATTTTATATACTATTGTAATGGGAAACCTGATCCTTCGTGTTTTGAACTAGTCTCTTAATGGTTCGATGGTAAATTGGATGTTCCAACGCGAAGGATACTTTTTAAGGTGGATATAACCTATTCAGAAAAAAAAATCAATTCAGGTAAAGATGTTGCTTAAGAAATATATTTCCCAGTAGAGTATTTAAGAGCGGCTTCCGGGCTTAGCCCCCCACCCCCGAAATCTTACTTACTATAGTAAAGTATATGAAATGTCTTGCAGAATTTTCATATTTTCAGGCAAAGCCTCCCGAAACAAAATCGTAAATACGCGACTGATATTTCCAATAGCGGATCAACGGGACCGAATGAAAGGGTTCAGTGGGTCGAAACCGGCCCTAGGGCTGGCTTGTTGCGCGTAGCTGTTCTAACGCATAAAGAGATTTTTCTTGGTTTTTTTGGATACATACACCGGTGTATGCATTTTAGGCAACGTTCGCATTTAGGATGTACAAGTCCCCCTTTTTAAAAAAAATAGCAGTACAAGTCCTACACGAAACCGGATCTGGTTGTGATAAAAATCAAGATAACTTGATTTCCACCAGTAGGCCTATGATATAATAAAAATTCCATTCGGTTATTTTCAATGAAAAATCATATCCTGCAAGAATCTCATGAGCCCAACCTGCAACTCCCGCAATCTGCAATCACACGGGGAGAAAGAGTGTAATTTTTTTATAATATGTAAATTTCCATTTCTTTATTGAGAAAGTGAACAACGTGAGAATTCGGTTAATTAGAAAGTGTAAACTTCAATACATAAACTCTTCATTGACCCTTTGCGTTCTAGGTGTCATTTTCCTAGGTGCGTGCTCTAATACCGATTACTGTTAAAAGACTGTCTGCACGCTTATATATGGTATAATTATTGTGCAAGCGCGAGGAAAACATTCACATAACTGATAAAAACAATTATTTGCATTCTGGAACTGACTGAAAAAGGGAAACTCTTATGTTCTGAAGGGATTTTATGCTGCTTCAGATTGGCAACACTGACCGAAGATCAAATACAAAGTTTTTGCTTTTCCGATCTCGAAATAGATCTCGAAGTTGCAAATTGTTTATCGTCAAAACAAATACATGTGTGCTGTAATTGAATGCTTCCTTAGGTCTGCCATCTAGTGAGACAAGAATTTTTTTTCTGTCTTTTCTGTAAGTAAGGTGCTGTCATCTAAAGAGAAATTGTAGAACTAAGTCTTGCCTTGCATCCACTAACAAATTTCACCATCTCCAGAATTAATAGATCCTTAATAAAGGATACGCTTTCATGCCATCCTCATGGATAACATTGGTACGCGTAGGGTTAAAAGTGAGGGGCTAGCTTCTACAATATTAAAGTTTTCGGCTTTGTGTACATTGGGCCTAAACTTTATTCCTACCCTGCTTTAAATGAGTGTTATTTCTAGTCAGTTGCGCAAGTAAAAAAGTGAATTAGTTATGACCACGCCCTCTTTAATAAAAGTAAAGTAGCAAGCCCATACGTCCTGCGCAAGAGAAGGACACTATTGTTGTCTGAATGATTGAATATGATACAAAATTAAAAATATTTATGTATGTTGAAAATTTGATCCAAATTGGTTGGGTGATTCAAGAGTTAAGTTCTATTTATTTTTGTATATTAATCTCCCCTTCCCCTTCTCTAGCAGGTTCTACCGTCAAATAGGGATGGCCTTTTTCGAAAAATCTGTTTTTCGATTTTCGGAAATTTCATTTTTCGTTTTTTCGTTTTTCGCTTTTTCGAATTTTTTTTTTCGAAAAATTTTTCGTTTTTCGAAAAAGTTTTCGTTTTTCGTTTTTTCGAAAAAAATTCGTTTTTCGAAAATTTTTTCGTTTTTCGTTTTTCGAAAATTTTTTTTTTCGTTTTTCGTTTTCGAAAAATCCATTTTTCGAAAAAGTATTTTTTGAAAAAATGTGGCCATCCCTACCGCCAAATTGAAAATATTAAAAAAAAAAACTTTCCAGGCTCGAACGTCATCTATGTTGAAAATTTGATCTGTCAGGTGGTTCAAGAGTTATTAAGTTTTTCTTATTTTTATAGATCTCTCCCCTCCCCTCCTCTTCCCCTAAGTTCTACCGTGAAAGGAATATGATAAAAGCCTCCCCAGGTCCGAACCTCATCTATGTTGATAATTTGATTAAGATCGCTTCAGTGGTTTAAGCGTGATGAAGTCACAAAGACAGTCACTTTTGTTTTCATTGTTTTTACTCCCTTCCCTCCCCTACATTATACCGTCAAAGTAAAACGATGAAAACATCCCAGGTCCGAACCTTATCTATGTTGAAAGTTTGATCGAGATCGGTCGAGTGTTTGAAGAGCTATTAAGTTTTATTCATTTTGATATGTTTACCCTTCCCACAGTTCTACCATAAAAATGAAATTATAAAAAGCTTCCCAGGTTCGAACTTCATCTATGTTGTGTTGAAAATTTTATTGAGATCGATCGTGTGGTTCAAGAGTTATTAACTCACGAACATGATCACTTTTATTTTTATATTTATTGATTTTTGTATATCTCCCCATCACCTACATTTTTCCGTCAAAGTGAAACGGTAAAATCCATCCTAGGCAGCCATGAACGTCATCTATGTTGAAAATTTGATCGAGATTGGTTGTTAGCTTCAAGAGTTATTAAGTTTCATTTTTTTTTTAATAATTTCCCCTCCTCACCTACCCTACGTCGTACCGTCAAAGTGAATAGCTAAAAACACTCCCAGGCAAGGGCGCCGATCCTGGGGGGCCCGGGCCCCCCAAAGCTCATGTGGGCCCACTATTATATTTATGAATATACAATATTTGGCATAATTTGAATGTGATCTGTCTTAAAATCCTCATATATATACCTTCTGCATCTGAATGCCCCCCCCCCCCCACCATTTACAGAGAAATCGGCGCCCTTGCTGGTCAGAAGAACTGCATTACTTCAAAAATTTGATCGAGATCGGTCGGGTGGTTCAAGAGATTAAGATTCTCAAACATAGTCACTTTCAATTTGGATCTGAAGTTTTTTTTATCACAGACACCGCCACTAATATATAGATAAATATACAGCCAATGATATGGTATTAAGAAATTACTCGTAATTTCTTTAAATTTTAAATGAACAAGAGGTAAACCAATTAGTCTTACCAATGGTAATAAAGTGAAACGAGCAATATGCATATTGCTTGACGCTCTTGTATGTTATTGCCAAGGAAATACCTAGCAACCTTGGCTACCAAATGAATGAAGCTAACTAAAACTGGGAAGGAAAATTAGGCAACACTGCGCCGGATGCTGGGTGAGGAAAAGACCACCTGGCACCTGTTACAGCCAAAAGCAATAACTCTGAGAAGAAAAGGTAAAAAATAAAAGTTCCTAAAAAATAAAGAAAAAAGCAGGCCAAGAAAGAAAGAAAGATATGTGAAAAAACGTTCTGAAATCCTAGACGTAGCACGTGTGAACTACAGCTGATGAGTTCTTTTTCTTTTTCTTTGTCTTTTTTTTTTTTTTTTTTTTTTTTTTAAGGAAACGGTAGTGCATTATATATGTTTGTGATATATAGTCGTAATTTTAACGAATTTTATATGTGGTGAATAATTTACCTTGAATGTTAATTGGACGTTATGTCGCCCTACAAATTCCTTGGTTGAGCATTTAAATAATTCTTCCAACTTTAGTGAAGTCTTGACTGCGCAAACTGATAATTTCCCCTCATGAGAGTAGCTATATATTTTGCTTTTAGCAATCATGACATTATAATATACATCAGCACATTTTATTGTATTTTATTTTCTGAACAGAAATCAGGTAAACAACACTTCAATTAGCGTAGTATTTTAAAAATTTTGCAGCAATTTTACTAAAATTAAAACCTTTACTATTATATTTTTAAAATAATTGCGAAATACAAAGTAATTGCAGAACGTTCACCTTTGGTGCAAGGCAGGCGTGAACCCAAAAATTTTTGTTGGAGGGGGTCCAAGGTTGGAGGGTACAAAATACAAGCTCTACGTCTATGTAGCACTAAACGGATATTTTTCTGCACCCGATAAAAACGATAAGTAATTGTAAAATATTTCCACCTAAATTTTCAGAAAAAAAAAGATAGAATTAGATTGCTTGTTACAGTGGCGTATTTAAGGGGTGCTTCCGGGCTTAATCCCCCCACCGAAATCTTACTATAGTAAAGTAAATGAAATATCTGGAAGAATTTTCACATTTCCTGGCAAAGCCCCCCACCCCGAAAATTAGCAAAGCCGCCCGAAACAAAATCGTAAGTACAATACTGCTTCTATAAAAGAAAGTGTACAGATGAAGTATAAGATCAAATTTTCGTGTTAGGCCTGTATCAATCATTTTCCTGTTAAACATATTGACTACTTTGAGTTTGTAAGTTTTGGAAAAAAATCCAGACCTAATGGACTCCTGGGGATGTGCCCCTGTTGCATGGGCCCCTGGTTCGATTCTCGATCACGCGAGTTTGTGATGGACCTGTGTCCGTGGGTTTTCTTGAGATTCTATCATTTCCTTCCACTAATTATCTCAATTATCATTCACTTTTATTAGTAATCTTTGTCTTTTAACCTTAGAAAACATAATTGTGGAACGTTGAACTAGAAATTCCATTTTACTTTTTAATTCGTTTTTTAATACAGCCTATGTTCCTAATCTAATCATTCATATTATATATACAAGTGCTGTTACTTTTTCATAATTCAATTTGGGATCAGAAAACAAATAACCTCAGGAGTAAATTTACCCAAATATATTATGTGTAGAGCACGGACCTATGCTTACCTGCTAATTAGGAATAATAAAAAAAAAAAAAAAACTGTTTCTAGGAAAATCAAAAATACAACCTTTCGGTTTTCTTCAAAATCGTTTTCGGTTGTTCAAAACCCGGTTCGGATTTTTACCGAGACCAGTTTCATTTCTCTGTATTTTGGATTTTTATACTGGTATAGTTTGTGATATATGCTCAAAACATAAACAAAAAATTGATAAATTTGGTTTCGAAAGGAACAAGATTAAGGTGATGAACATTGTGACTAAGCTAAAGCTGATTACATACAAGAACTAAGCCCATTAAGATAAAACTGATGCTGAAGAATACCCTGATCAACCTCTTTATTACCACACTAGCAAGATGAGAGTACATAACATAAATAAAGAGATATAGGCCAAAATTTCATTAACTCTTAAACTTTATCTTAGGTTTAACTAAAATAATTTGCAAAGTTGATATATTTATATCAGTTGATAGATGAGCTTAAGCTGAACAAAATGACATACAGTATATGAGATAAAATTCTCATGCGTAATTTTCGAGATTTTAAAAAAACGACACTATAAGTTATGCCATTTGTTGCCAATGTTAGTTAGAAGCTTTTATTCTGCTTGGAAACGTTATTTATTTATTTATTTATTAGATTATGTAAAATATACACTGCTAACTAGAAAAGTGTTATTTACGTTCTCCAAACGGCGACACTCGTACTTCTAAGAATGACACTGACCCAAGTAACAGAGACAATTTCCAAACCGCTTGCTGTAAGCTTGAATTGAAAGTCAGCCAAGCTTGCATCCAGACTGATTGGAAAACGTGCAAGCATGCCGCAAGCTGAATTCCAGTAACGAAGTTACATGGGAGCAACCTTGCATTCAGTATTTCATTCAAGCTTGACGCAAGCGTTTTACAAGTCAATTCCAAGTCAACAGCTAATGAACGACTAATGATGATGTGACGCACTGCAAAGGGTTTAAAGCATCGCTTGCAAGTACAACAAAAGGAAAATTGTATGAAAGCATGCGTTTTAGTTGCAAGCATAGAAAGCCAAAAGCAAACCACGCGCCAACTAGCCGAAAGCTTTCTTGCAACTAGGGGACATTCCTATCGTTACGCACATATTACTTGCAATTTTAACAGCATCATACACTTATGAGATGTATATCAAATGAAAATGAAATCTTTTAGTTTAACGTCCTACGATTATGCCCTTTTACGCTAAGGGAGACGGATGGTTGAAGTTAAACAACCGGTGGAATGATAATGTGGAAGCAGACGAAAGTACTCTCGGAAAACCTACGGACACACAACAAACCTATTTGGCCGGGGATCGAATTAGGAATCCTACGGGCCAGAGGTAAGCGCTCTATCACTGAGTTATTTATAAAATGTGATCATTTATGTGGTAAGGTTGCTTACTTCTGTTTATATAATCTCCACATGCTTCATAAAATGAAATCTTTCAGTTTTACGTATGCCAGCTAGGCTAAAGGAGACGTTGATGATGAGAAATTAATGAAATGGTGGAATGAAGAAAAGGGAGGAAACGAAAGAACCCCGAGAAAATCCACGAACATGGTGTTTGTCCACCCACTAAGTCCACTTGTCGCGAGCTGGGATCGAACCAGGAACCCCATGCGCCAGAGATCAACACTCTACCACTGAGCCACCGTGCCCCTTGTCCGTATGCTTCATATATACGATAGTCATTTAATATTCAGTATTTCATTTACTAAGGTGAATTATTCGGTTATAATTAAAGCTACTTCTTCACGTCAAGGTTATGCTTCTTCCCTTTCCTCTAAGCAATAACATTAAAATTTAATTCCTGGATAGGGGCATACCTTGCAATACAAGGAAGGGTACTTATCACTTACTTCTGCAATACTTTCTAAGTACTCTACAAGACTACTATATAGCCAAACTTGACTCTTGCCCTTTAGTTTTAAGTTATTTTATTAATTTATTCTTAACAGTGAAGCTATCAGGACCTGCTCTTATTTAAAGCTAGCCTAAAATGACGCGGACGAGATCCGTAAACTTCTGCTTTTTGGTTTACAATTCTTTCTTTTTTTTTAATGCCATAAATGTTTAGTTATTGGAGTCCCTCACTAAAGCCCGCCCTTGCACACCATATTAACTACATACATGTTATAAACAACCTCCTAAATCATGCGTCGGCACTCTTGAATGTTTCTCAAACACGTGTGGTGAAAGAAACTGGCGGTAATAAATAAATACACGTAATGAAACGCATGCACATTCCTCCAACAAACACGTTGTCCTTTCCCGTGGTACATCCACAGGTGGTGTCGTTGTGGGTTAGGGAATCTGGTACACGAAAAACTCAAATTTGCTTCTAAAAGAGAGAGAGAAAGAGAGACTGAAATGGTTGCCTAGAGATACTTCATTGAGAACCGAAATATCAATCAAAATTAAGACTTTTACGATAGAATACTTTAATAAAAGAAAAAGCAGTACATAAAAAGGCTTAATACCTTTTTTTGGACTTTAATGATACGTTAATCTACATAAAATCAACTACCTACTTATGGACATTTTTGTAAATACTTAACACTTCATACAATACAACTTTCTATAAAATCTTTTATATATATTGTATTAACTTCTCAGCGCATATTGCATCTAAACATGAACATTTTACGGAGTTTTTTTTTTTCATATGTAAGTTACGAGGGTATGTAAAGCATAATCTTAATAATAATCACCAAACACCTCACTCTGTGCATTACGCTAAACGTAGTAATAAACACTCACGTCAAGCTAATAGCTCAAGTGACGCTTAAATAGCTTTTGCTACCTGAGTTATCGTTTGCTTGCCTAACGCTAATAAATGTTGCTATCTGAGTTATCTATTATTTACCTAACGCTAATAGATGTTGCTGCCTGAGTTATCTCTTGTTTGCCTAACGCTAACTGATATTGGTACCTGAGTTATCGCTTGCTTGCCTAACGCTAAAACGTGCTACTATCTGAGTTATCTCCTGCTTGCCTAACGCTAATAGTTGTTGGTTGCTATCTAAGTTATCTTTAGTTTTCCTAATGCTAATTGACGTTGCTATCTAAGTTATCTCTTGCTTGAGTAATGCTAATAATGTTGCTAGTTGAGTTATCTCTTGCTTGCCTAACGCTAATAGATGTTGCTACCTGAGATACCTCTAGTTTTCCTAACGCTAATAGATGTTTCTACCTGAGTTAACTCTTGTTTGCCTAACGCTAATTGATATTGGTACCTGAGTTATCTCCTGCTTGCCTAACGCTAATAGTTGAATCTAAGTTATCTTTAGTTTTCCTAATGCTAATAGATGTTGCTACCTGAATTTATCTCTTGGTTGCCTAATGCTAGTAGATGTCGCTATCTGCTGCAACACTTGCCTGTTTGTATAACAAAGTCCTTGAAGAATCGTATAAATATGGTACGGAGTTTGGATGATCAAACTCAAAAATAAATGAATAAAAGAAAGATAATTTTGTTAAATGTAAATAATTGAAGTTTACAATTACGCACGATTTTAGTCTATAGTATACGTAGAACGAACGATAAAACTAGCGTTCTTAACACTAGAAGTAGATATTATACGTACTGATCCGGTAACATTATTTGAATACTCTACTTAAATACAGACACACACGAAGACCTATCCTTAAGCGTGGATTTGTCCACTTCTTACATTTTTGTCCAATAAGAGGGTGGGCAACTTCAAGCAGTGTACAGTAACTCGAAAAAGTATTCGTACAGTCCCAGGTATCGTATAACTTCAATGGTACTATTGATACCAAGGATGGAAGTATGTTTAGTACAAGGGGTTCAGAGGCACGTAAAAAACACAAAATTTACAGAAATGAATGATGCAACTACTTAGACGTAACAGAATGTGATCAAATCTAACCTAACCTAACCTAAAGTAACCTAAGCTAACCTGAACTAACCTAATATTAGTAGAAATAAGCGAAATTCTATCATTTTGTGGAAAATTATATGGGACACATACACTATTATAACATAAACTAACCTAACATAAAGTAATCGAACCTAACCACAGAAATTACCAAAATGATAACATTTTTTAGAGAAAAGAGCTGGACCCCTTCTGCTAAACATAGGCCCAAGGATGTGCCCCAGATTAATATGAAAACAAGGTGATGAAATAATCAAACCTAGAACAAGACGTTCGAATAAATATTTATTAATTTGTTTAATTCTTTACAATATTAAGAAACTCATTAAACCTAGTATGTTTTAAAAGATTAAGTGAAAACAAAATACACTATAATATATTAATATTTCAGTAACACAAAGAAAAGAGGAAATAATTAGGCATAAAACCATGCTGTACACTTCAAAGACAAGAAGAAAAAGAAAAATAGCTCAAAGGCTTTCTGCACATGTCGAGATAAAAGCCCTTGTCAAGAAATATATTATACCTTTGTCGTAATTATAAAGCAATTAGGCATATTGAATGGGTAAGCTCCTAACATTGGGCACACAAAAGTACCTCCGATCCTTGCTGAAACTACCACTTCTTTTTTTTCGGTTTTTTTAATAGAACGAAAAAAAACTCACTCTCCAATCCCTAAAATGTGCTGCACAAGCTTCTCTAACTTCCAGAGATCCTTATCTTTAGCGCAAGAGCCACCTACTGGCTAAAACGGAAATTACATCGCTGTTAAACTAGAAAAGTAGCAGCAATTTTTCCTTTTCCACACATATTACAAGAAAGAAGTTACAAAAAGAGTAGTACTGATACAAACTGTTAAATATGCAGTACTCACGAAAAAAAAAAATATTGCATATAACACTATACTCAATTTATTAGCCGATTGGTTGTATCTTTCTGTACCTATTTTATTTTTGTAGTATGGCACAGATTCATATATTAGCTTTAAAGGAAAAGATCAAAGTGGAATATTCTGGTATGACCTGGCCACACACGTATTCTGAAATAAGCATTTTTAACTAATTGTGGCTATGAATGGTTGCCTTTAGGTGATATAAGACTCCATTTAGAAAGGGATGGGGGGAGCAAGGAATAATTAGAAGACGTGGTTTAAGGGGAAGGAGGAGATATATATGTAAGTAATTCTCTGGGGGGAATTTAAGTAATGAGAAAATAAGATCATGCCCATTAGGGTCTCATAAACGCTCCGTTCTTAATCGTGTATGAATACTAGTTTCAGTGTTGCAAGATTAAGCATTCTATAGATTCAACATGGGTACCGGAATTCAGAGCTTATCCTATATTTTGTACTATGTACGATGATTTAAATAATACCGCTACTGAACACATAAATATATACATGTTTCATTTGTTTAGATGCTTTAAAAATTCTTCAATAAAATATGTTAAGATCTTAAATTTTCTGAAGTGTGAATTTAAAAGAAACCAAACTAAATTTGTCTGGAGCACTGAAAATAATTGATTATAGTACAGAGAATTTGTACATTATATATATATATATATATAAAAGGGAGAGGGGGAAATACCGAACACTTAAGAATTTTGACCTTTTTGTGGAAGACCGTAAACCACGAACAAAAATTTTCTAGGGTAAATTAAAGAGCAATGTCTTGTGCTTTAAACGGATATAATGTTTGATTATTATTCTAAATAGAAGAGAGTGCATGTTTGGGCCATTCTGTTCTCTGCCAATTAAATATTATTAATTTTTCTAACAGCCTTATATTCAATTTTTGACAGTGTCATGCTGTATGTAGTGTCAATTTTTGTGTACAGATGGCTCTTGGGGTGACTTTTTCTCTACCCTGAAGTTTCGCATACTGGTTCCTTTCCTCCCATTGTTCAAAATTTACAGTTAGGCCGCGTCCAAGCATCTTTTGTCAGTGTGTGGGAGTGAAAGCTTTGTGTGTGTAACGCGCTACCGCGATCGTGCTTGGAGGACCAAATTACATTCCTTTTCAATTGGAATAATTATCAATCTTCGGTGTACTAAATACAGTCCATTAATTTGTGTAATCCTTATTATGTGTTACTATTAAATATATGTTAAAACAACAAACCGTTGTTTGGATAAACATATTACATGGTCCTCTTTTCGGGCCGGATTCGTAACCGTTGTGAGCAGTTTTTAACGAACAGTGTGAACATTCTTTTTTGGTTTATAAGTGTTTTGTGTTTATAGTTAAGATGGAGACATTTGCTGTGAAGAAACGGACCCTAAAGTCCAAAATCACAAGAGCTGAAAAAGCCGTGGAGCTTTTGACGACAAGTGAAGTGAACGCCATTCTTGTTCACAAAGAAAAAGTAATGAATCTTGAACGAGAATGCTCAGCGTTGTTGGAAGATTGTGCTTCGGTGGCAACAGATGAAGAATACACAAGGGAAGAAGTGGACATTGCGGAGATGGACAACAGGATAGTGAAACTGCGGGTGTCATTAATTGGATTACAAGTGTCACAACCCCCTCCCCCAAACCCTGTGTCTGAAGTACAACAAGTGAGTGACATTAGGTTACCCAAACTCCAGCTTCCAGTGTTCTCTGGAAATCTATTCGACTGGCTTTCGTTCCATGACTTATTCCTGGCCTCTGTGCATAATAACGAGAAACTGACAGGTGCTCAAAAAATGCAGTATTTAAAAACATCGTTGCAAGGGGAGCCGGCACAGCTTTTACAAGCTATGCAGATAACGGACAGTAATTATAAGGAAGCATGGGTCATGTTAAACGCGCGCTATCATAATAAGCGAGAAATAGTAAACTCGATTTTGAAACGGTTAGTTACACAACCTTCCATTAAACAGGAATCAGCAGCCGCGTTAAGAAAATTGATAGACACCACCATGGAGTGTACTCGTTCTCTTAAGGTGTTGGAACAACCAATCGAACATTGGGATGCGCTCTTAGTGTACCATACAGCGGATAAATTAGACAACGAGACACGTAGACAATGGGAGCTTTCTTTGAACTCAAGTGAGCAGCCATCATTTGAGCAACTCGCGGCATTTTTGAACAACAGAGCCCGCGCTCTTGCTGTTGCGGCCAATGACAAGCCGAGACAACCACCCGCCACTAGTGACCCAATGAAAGGCCGCGAAAAGAAACCAGCGTCATCTTATGTAACTACCGCTCAACGAACTCAAACTCAATGTGAAATGTGTAGTACTGACCATCCTCTTTACAAATGTGCCGAATTTACCAAACGGACAGTAGAAGATCGTGTCGCGTTCGTGAAGGAGAGAAAACTATGCTTTAATTGCCTGCGCAAAGCATGTTGGAAGGACAAATGCTCATCCAGTAAATGTCGAAAGTGTGATAAGAAACATCATACATTATTACATTTTAATAGAAGTGAGTCGACGTCGAACCCAGTACAATCTCAGGAAACAAGTGTTGCCTCTCATGTGACTTCCGAAGTCAGTGTTCCTCATGTCCTATTGTGTACTGCTATCGTGAAAATATTAGGGAAGGATGGTGTGCCATATCCATTCCGGTGTATGCTCGATTGCGCATCAGAGTCCAGTTTTGTCACTGAAAATTGCGTGCAGAAACTTGGTCTTCGAAAAATTAGATCCAGTGTGATGATTTCAGGTATAACGGGAGCAGGGGTAGGAACTGCTAGTGCTATGGTGAATTTGAAGTTTCAACCTCTAGGCGGAAGTTTTGAAACATTCGAAACTAAGGCTGTTGTGGTGCCCAAGGTGACGTCAAATCTACCAAAACAGCCATGTCCCGAAGCTACATGCTGGCCACATTTGACAGGTTTAAGGTTGGCGGACCCAACTTTTAATGAGGTAGGGCCCATTGACATTCTTCTCGGTGCTGACGTGTTTCCGTCTCTCATGCTCGGGGGAAAGCGGGTCGGGCCCCCAGGCTCACCTATTGCTCTTGAAACGACACTGGGATGGGTGTTATCCGGAAGTGTAGGTTCTAAAGCCAGCAACGTGACAGTGACATCATGCCGTGTATCATGTGAAATAGATTCCGCCCTTCAAAGGTTCTGGGAACTAGAAGAGCTGCCTCAGCAAACGCACTTATCCAAAGAAGAAAAGGATTGTGAGCAACATTTTCTGAAAACCCACCACCGTGACTCACAGGGACGTTATGTGGTAAGACTACCTTTCAGGGGTAGCGCGCCAGAACTAGGAGAATCACGCGAGATCGCGATTAAGAGATTGTTGAACACGGAATGCAAATTAGCGAAACAACCTGTGTTACAGCGGCAGTATCGTGAGTTCATGCACGAATATCTTGAGTTGGGACATATGGAGCTTATCCCCGCAAGTGAGAAAAGTGTGCCCCCCGAAAAAGGCTGCTACCTGCCGCATCACGCGGTCTTAAAACCTACTAGCTCTACCACGAAAGTACGAGTGGTTTTCGATGGAAGTGCGGAAACAACTTCTGGGGTGTCCTTAAATCAAAGGCTCATGGTGGGCCCGAAATTACAGGAAGACATTTTTCCTATTCTAGTTCGCTTTCGCGAACATCGTGTGCCATTATGTGCTGATATTAAACAGATGTACCGTGCCATACGAGTGCACAAGGACGATGTGGACTATCAAAGGATTGTTTGGAGAAACTCGCCAAGTGAAACTATACAGGACTACCGCCTACTCACCGTCACTTATGGTACCGCTTCTGCTAGCTTTCTTGCCACGAGATGCCTACTCCAGGCGGTCGAAGATGAAGGGGAGAGATACCCGCTAGCAGCCGAAGCCGTGAAACGGGATTTTTTCATGGACGACTACCTCGGAGGTGCGAGCAGTGTGAGGGAGGCAATTGAGTTGCAGCAGCAGCTAATTCAACTGTTACGGGAATGCGGTTTTGAGCTTCGAAAATGGTTATCTAGTGAACCAGAAGTGCTTGAGGCCGTTCCCCCCCACTTGCGCGAAATGGAAGTGCCCTTCAATTTCAGTGAAGAAAGCAACTTCAAGACTCTCGGGGTGCAGTGGTCACCTGTAAGTGACGAATTTGGTTTCAGTGTATCCATCCCTCCTCCTCCCTCTGTGTGGACAAAACGGAAGGTACTATCGGAAGTGGCCAAAATCTTCGATCCTCTTGGTCTTCTTTCCCCAGTGACTATAAAGGCTAAGATACTATTGCAATCCTTATGGAAGGAAAACTTAGGCTGGGATGAACCCCTTTCTCTTGAAACCAGTGGAGTGTGGCAAGCCTACTGTGACTCATTATTTTTGTTACGTGAGGTGAAGGTAGCGCGATGCATCATGCCATCTGACGCTGTCAGCTGTCAGCTGATAGGTCATTGTGATGCTAGCGAACGAGCTTATTGTGCAGTGGCCTACCTACGATCAGAATGTGCAGACGGGGGTGTGGTCGTAAGCCTCATTGCGGCTAAGACTAAGGTTGCGCCCATCAAAGCTGTGTCCCTCCCCCGCTTGGAGTTGTGTGCGGCATTACTGTTGGCTAAGCTACTAAAAACAATTGCTAGTGCAATTAATCTCGATGTGAAAGAAGCTAGAGCCTTTATTGATTCTATGGTCGTGTTATCGTGGTTAGCTCAGTCACCGGACAAATGGCGAACCTTCGTTGCTAACAGAGTAGCGAAAATACAAAATATTCTGCCTGCCCCCCGATGGGGACATGTCGAGAGTAATGACAATCCAGCGGACTGTGCTACGCGGGGGGTCATACCCCAGGAGCTCTTAGGTCACCCTCTGTGGTGGGAGGGTCCTTCGTGGATGCGCGAAGCAGTGTTGCCAGCGTCATTTTGTACTCCGGCTGCCTCAAGTGTAGTTGAGGAAGAAAGAAGAAAATGTGTCACAGTCATGTGTGTAAACACCGAAAATGACCTTGCGAACCGCTACTCCTCCCTGTCAAAGTTGAAAAGAGTGGTGAGCTGGTGTCGGCGGTTTATTCACAATTGCAGAAACCCAAAACAGAAGCTTCGTGGTTCATTGACCGCGACAGAATTAGAAGAAAGTCTTTTGTGCCTGGTCAAGGTAGTGCAACAAAGTGTTTTTTCTACAGAGCTTAAGTGTCTACAGAATGAACAGCCCCTTCCCCGTAAGAGCAGTTTGTTATGTTTGACTCCCTTTATTGACAGTGATGGAATTTTACGTGTTGGTGGAAGGTTGCAGAATGCCGAGATGTCCGTGGATAGGAAACACCCTATTTTGATGCCCAAAAAGCATAAACTTACTCGTCTATTGGTGGAATGTGAGCATGCAAACACTTTGCATGGTGGGCCTCAATTAGTGCTGGCTACCCTGCGAACAAAGTTTTGGGTGCTGGGGGCCAGAAGTTTAGTGCGTAATGTCATTCACAAATGTGTAAGGTGTCAGCGTTTCAATACAAAAACCCATACTCAAATTATGGGTTCACTGCCAGCATCCCGGGTTAATCCCGGCAAGTGCTTTTCCAAGACTGGTGTAGACTACGCTGGGCCATATGTTCTGAAAAACAGCTATGGAAGAAGTCGTATTAAGGGTAAGGGCTATATTGTTCTGTTTGTGTGCCTCGCTACCAAGGCCCTACACCTTGAATTGGTATCTGATGCCAGCACCAATTCATTTCTAGCCGCTTTGAAGCGATTTATAGCCCGCAGGGGTGTTCCAAGTGATTTTTATAGTGACTGTGGTCGAAATTTTGTGGGCGCTAGTAAAGAATTAAATCAACTGTTGAAGGCCAGCGCGCATTCCAAGGAAAATAACCTGACCACATCATTCCTCTCCGAGAGGGGAATAACTTGGCATTTTAATCCCCCCTCTTCCCCTCACTTTGGTGGTTTATGGGAGGCCGGCGTGAAGAGTGTCAAGCACCATTTAAAAAGAATAATGGGAAATGTAACATTGTGCTACGAAGAGATGTGCACCGTGCTGGCCCAAATCGAAGCAATTTTGAACTCGCGTCCTCTCACACCGTTGTCAGAGAATCCTAATGATCTCTCCTGTCTTACCCCTGCTCACTTCTTAGTTGGGGAATCCCTCTTGGCCCTCCCAGAGAAGGACTGCTCGTCCCCTAACCTCTCTCACCTTAGAAGATGGCAGCTGGTACAACAGCTTGTGAGGCATTTCTGGCGTCGCTGGTCATTAGAGTATTTGTCCTGCCTTCAGCAAAAGGCAAAGTGGTCTACGCTACACGATAACCTGAAGGTGGGCGACATGGTGATAATAAAGGAATCCAACCTCCCCCCACTACAATGGAAGCTTGGGAGAGTCAAGGAAGTTCACTCAGGCCGCGATGGAGCAGTGCGTGTAGTTACAATTAAAACAGCCCAGGGCGAACTGAAACGTCCTATTGTGAAACTGTGTTTGATCCCGTTCAATTCCCAAAATAAATAGGTCATGGCAGCGGTGTCGTGATAAGTGCATTGACTGCTGTCCTATAATTTGTAAATAGTGTTTTCATGTTTCAGCGTATTAATATTCATTAGTTTTATGCAGTGTATGTGATTTGTGTGATTCAAGGCTTGTGAAGTTACTATTTTCTTTGAAACTTGAGCGTTTCAAGGTGGGGGCTATGTTTGGGCCATTCTGTTCTCTGCCAATTAAATATTATTAATTTTTCTAACAGCCTTATATTCAATTTTTGACAGTGTCATGCTGTATGTAGTGTCAATTTTTGTGTACAGATGGCTCTTGGGGTGACTTTTTCTCTACCCTGAAGTTTCGCATACTGGTTCCTTTCCTCCCATTGTTCAAAATTTACAGTTAGGCCGCGTCCAAGCATCTTTTGTCAGTGTGTGGGAGTGAAAGCTTTGTGTGTGTAACGCGCTACCGCGATCGTGCTTGGAGGACCAAATTACATTCCTTTTCAATTGGAATAATTATCAATCTTCGGTGTACTAAATACAGTCCATTAATTTGTGTAATCCTTATTATGTGTTACTATTAAATATATGTTAAAACAACAAACCGTTGTTTGGATAAACATATTACAGTGCATGACCAGTTACAGAAGACATATTAAAATTCTGATTTTTCCCACTAGTGGGGTAAGTCCGAACGGCCTACTTACAGTAATGTAATACATAGAAAATGGCACTGTAGACTGTACGATGACATTGTACAGAATATGACACTGACAAAATATGAATATGATTGACAATATGAATGTGAGTGTGAATATAACTGACAAAAGGTTATATGGACTTAACATATGAATAAAAAAACAGGTTACACCATAGCGCTTGCCACTCAATTTTATAATATAAATGTGGTGTCTTAATATTTGTAACAGACAAAGTATGGAAACCTTTTAGTTCACTGTAGCCCTACTCTGATACTACTACAAATTATTTCTGTATTTCTTTATTTCTTTTAGCGGCACAGGTCCAAGTAGAATTACAATTGTGCAGGCTTCGTACTTCACTATTGACTTATCTACGCCTACTCATTTTTGAACAGCAAAAATAACAAGTAGGCCTATAATTGGTTCCCGAGGTTTCTGGGTCGAAGTCACTACAATCCTCGTGACACCACTCCTTACACTTGTCGCACTGAATCCAATTTTCCGCAGGAGATCAAAGTACTATTCCTTGCAGAAAATGCAGTAATAGTCTTTATTCAACTGCCCACCTTCATTCATTAAAATCAAGTGAAGACGTGAAGGAGGAGCTTTGACAGTTGAACTGTCTCTCTTCTTCTTGCAAACCTTCTGTTCGCCTTGCACCCCACTCTGTACTTGAGTGCAATATTTCACTTCCCGCATGAACAAAGCAGAGCTATATGGATATGATGTTACATATTAGTAACTCTATCTTCAGCAATGTCAATCATAAAATATTATTGCCAACACCATAATGCTATTTGTGCTATGTGCCTACAACTACTCAATTATCTTTATAACACGAAGGAGTAAAATTGTTTTTTGTGAATTTTTTCTACATGTACAGAGCGACCTCATACTTAACCATTTCTCATACAAATCCGTCACGTGAGGAAACAAATGAACACTTCAGTCCACTTCACAGTGTTACCAGTTCCTGGAAATTGCAGTGTTCGGAATTACCCGCTATTCGGTTTTACCCCTCACTTATATATATATATATATATATATATATATATATATATATATATATATATATATATATATATATATATATATATGATGTTCTAAAAATGGAGCCCACGGACCATAGAGCATTATTCTACAGGTCAAAATTTCACAATATGGCAACGTTGCATATTAACTTGGAACCATTAGCATCACTCTACAATTACATCAAGCAGTTAAATCGATTGCTACACTAATATATGATGCTAGTATCAATCTATATCGACTTTAGCTGCCATCTGGAAAGAATCGATGCAACTATTTAATAGATTATTAGATCAACTCTATGGTTCTTTATTGCGACGTTGCCACATAGTGCAATTCGTGCCTCCAGACAAGGTCCCGAAAGGTATACAAACATATATACCGTATATTTTGCTTTATTATGACTTGTAGAATAGTGCTTTGTGGTCCGTGGGCGCCATCTTTAGAACACTTTAAAAAAATATTACATTTTTTACAAACTTCTTTCAGTCTCCTTCAAAGTACTCTCCATTAAATGCGATTCATTTCTCCCATCTTCTTTCTTACTGTTTGGAGCACCTCTGGAGCTCTGGAACTTTTATATCGTCCAATGCGCTCTGCGAAGTTCTTTTTACAGCCTCTACACCTTCAAAAGATTTTCCTTTTAGATTTTGTTTAATTCTCAGAAAATGTCATCATGTTGGTCAAAAAGTTACTTTCAATCTGATTTTTCAAGTCCTGGCTCAAATTCAGACGAATGATTTGATCCTGTGTGAGCAGGTGAGAAACAAACTTAGCGGCAACATGTCTCATTTGTAAAACCTCACGCTGGCACGAGCTCCAACCCACTCCTGCCTGTTTTGAAATATCATCGATCATGAAACGACGATTCTCGCTGATTTTGGGGCAGATTTGTTCGATGTTTTCATCGTTTCGAAATGATGAAGAGCACCCAGAACGAGCATGATCTTCAACACTTATGTCACCACACTTAAAGCGTCCAAACCACTCAAAAAATTATGTGCGGTTCACAGTATCCTTCTTGAAAGCCCGTTGAAGCATTTGGTAAGTTTTCGTTTCCGATTTTCCAAGTAGGAAGCAAACACATTCCTTATTCCTTTGAATCTGCCATAACGATTTCGCACGCGGCAAACGAGAACAGTTGAGAAAAACAGTAATACGATCAAACGTTATCCTTCTACGCAGACGCCGCTTGGCCAACTGATCTGGGAAGGTCTCTACTAGACCCACCTAGCAGGAGAACTCTCTACTACGCCTAGGAACGACAGCGCTCTTTCAATCCGGTTTCTTTTGGGTCCCCCTCGTATATATATATTTGTATACCTTTCGAGACCTCCTCTGGAGAGACAAATTGCATTATGTGGCAACGTCACAAATAAAGAACCATATATTAGATCTACTAACCTATCAAATAGTTATATTGATTCTTTCTAGATGGCTGCTTAAGTCGATATTGATTAACACTAGCATCACTTATTATTGTAGCAATCGATTCAGCTGCTTGTTCGTGGAGTAATGCTAATGGCTCCAAGTTATTCTGCAACGTTGCCACATTGTGAAATTTTGATTCCCCATAGTGACTGAAGGAGGCTGTGGAGGGCATACCATCATATAACATTTTCGCTTGATTTTGACCTGTAGAATAGTGCTCTTTTGTCCGTGGGCGCCATTTTTAGAACACCCTATATATATATATATATATATATATATATATATATATATATATATATATATATATATATATATATATATATATATATATATATATATATATGTATGTATATATATATATTGTACTTGCTTCTTCTGAAGGTGAACTATATGGCCACAATAATACTTGCATTAGTTATGCTATTTCTATCTTATTACGTTACTTATAGGTGTGGTTTCTAAGTAAAAAGCTGTTCTCAAAAAAAAAAAAAAACACTTTCTTTGTAAATTACTAAATTTTACCCTTACATTTTCTAAATAATAACTCCAATATTCCTTATCTGTACACACAACAGTATTAAATTCAGGCTCTGTTTTCCTTAAAACCATCAAACTGTGTGAATCCCTGTAACTAGCGCAGGGGTGAATATTAAATTTAACGTACAAGAGAATTAAGAACTGCTACAGAACTCTATAGGGTACGGTTATACCGTAATTTTGCTATTTCATCTTTCCTTTTTCAATTTTCCTATCTCGAATCATCCTTCATCATTAATCGAACAGCGTGTTTAAGCCAAGTTTAGCTCTTAATTTTCCTCACTAAGAGGTGTATCGCGGTTCGCAGCAAAAACTTTCAAAGAGTTCCCAGCGGCTTAGACAGCAACATCACATTTGCAGTAAATAAGACACTTGCAACCCTGTTTTAAACATCACTGTGCAAGCAGAATTGCTGTGTATGCAAGAAAGAGAAAGAAACCGATCAGCGTGCTGTCCACTGGGAGA
Source organism: Thermobia domestica (assembly GCF_964235325.1). Classification (NCBI taxonomy): domain Eukaryota; kingdom Metazoa; phylum Arthropoda; class Insecta; order Zygentoma; family Lepismatidae; genus Thermobia; species Thermobia domestica. The sequence continues at coordinate 200,242,174 of NC_137466.1, read as the reverse complement.
AATAAACACGTTTGTTTCTTGTAAAAGGCAAGGAGATATAAAGCTTGATTCGGTATCACCAGCTATAATTTAAAACAACATGTTTTTCTTGCTTTTTCCGTCCCATTGAAGGAGAAAAAGAAAATAATGAAGTAGGAAAATTTCGGTATAGCTGTACCTTTAAGGACAAAACATTAAGGTGTGATTAGTAGCTACATCCCAGAACAACGTAATCGACACTTTTGACACTGAAACTCGAGTACTAAAAGTCAATAAAATATGTAACTTTTTAATAGAGTGAATTCAGATATTTCAGTTGGAATTAAAACAAAATAAATAAAACTTATTTCAATTTCACAGATAATCATGGAAACATCTGTGAATTTTACGTTAGAATCTTTCCAAATTGAAATCAACCCTACAATATACAGGGTGGTAGGTAACTCCACCTACAAACTTTGGGAGGCGATTCCTTATACGAAATGAAAAAAAAAAAAGTTCTAATAAACTGCCGAAAAATAGGGCCGAAAAATGCCTTCTTTCAGAGTTATGATCTATTGAAAATTCGAAAAATCATTTTTCAAAACTCTCTAACTGAGAAACTGAAAATGAAATTTTTGAGTTTTACGTCCCACGGTTATGCCGGTTAGGCTAAAGGAGAATAACTTAGAAACTATAGGACCTATCCCAAGCGGTTTAAGGAATTACACAGGAACTAGTATGTTCTCTATCTAAATATCCATGTTTTACTATCTTCCGTTATCGGTGAAAGTAACTGTGAAAAGGAAGTTGAAGTATAGGGATGCTCCTTTAAGTACTAATGGTGCGTTCGTTTCGCTGGTACTGGTGAATTCTGAAACATGGATATTTAGATACAGCGTATACCAGTTCCTGTGTAATTCCTTAAACCGCTTGAGATAGGCACTATAGTTTCTAAGCCAGGATGTTTTGAAACGTGATATTTCGAATTTTCGGTAGTTCATAACTCTGAAAGGAGACGTTTTTCCACCCATGTTTATTAGAACTTTTTTCTTTCATTTCGTATAAGGAACAGCCCCTCAAAGTTTTTCGGTGGAGTTACCTACCACCCTGTATATCTACTAGACACACGCAAAGTGAGACAAAGGGAAACAGGCAATTGCCTACTCCTGGATTTTGAAGGGATTACGCTACTCGAAATATATCAAAACATCAACTCACTCACATATTATACATAGTATTTAATATTCTTACATTAAATACTAGAGTAGTACCGGGTGAGTGGAAAATAACTAGGCATTTTTAGATACTATATAAAACTTATAACATTACTGATTTCTTGTTGTAAACAGTGCTTAATAATATAAAGTATTTATTAAGTTTTCACATTGCTTGCATCATTTATTTCAGTCGTTGACCACTGGAAGCAGCACGAGGAATGTAAACAAACATGGCGCTTATCTGTTTATGAGCGAGCTCAGATCGGTCCGCGTTATGAAGTATGGAAATCGATCATTGTAGTGCAGAAATGGTGGCATGGAGTGAATTCGATGAATGCTTCAATTCGCCCAGAGACAACTGCAAATAGTCATACGAAGTTAATGACCACAGGTTTTGTAAAAGACGTAAGAAGTTACTGACTATCCACATCACGGTCGAAGGAAAATATGCCAATAGTTGAATAACTTTTACACACAACCTGAAAGAATCAACACTGGGAAAACCCGCAGACACGATGTAGTCCACCACAAGCTTACTTGACTGAGGAACAAACCAGGGACCCCACGTACTAGAGATAAGCGATCTACCACAGAGACACCGTGTCCCCTATCGTACATTGAGTGAACCCTTATTGGATGAATATTAACCCTTTCGCTCCCAGTAAGAAACATATGATCCACAGACTTCTCGACGATATCATTGCAACTAGCGCTCTTAAAATTAATCCAATCTGTTTCCCATTATTCGAATATCCGAATATTCGTTTTCGATATTCGAATAATTATACGAATTGTTCGAATATTTATACGTTATACTATATTGTTCGAAAAATTGTTTGAATAACAAGGTTTGTTCGAATATTGGCTTCATTATTTGAGTTTTCGAAATTTGAATTATTCAAATTATAACAGCAGTAATTGAAACTTGCTTCCATTTTTTATGGTCGCATATTCCACTAGTTCCGTCATGTCTTTTGTACGACTGATCATTATATCTGACAACAATTATCAGTCCAGTGGATATCTTCGCTATTGTATCCTGATTCGTACAGGATTCCTTCCACTATTGTCGAGAACTTGAGAAAAAATGGAAGATAAAGGATTAATTGACGTATGCAATTAAGTGACTACTATTGTTACTCACGAGAAGAGATTTGGATCTGTCTCGTCTCGACTAGATGTCGTGAAAGTGCTGTCTTTTCTCGAAAAGTATATTTGTTTCTATATTTGGAAGAGCTCTGTCTCGTCACGAATATTCTCGTCTACTACATTAGGCGATTACTAGTGTAATGAAGCATTGATTATACGATTCTTATATACGTGTTACCCCGAATGGTAAATTTCAACCTATTCCTCCAGAGAACTTGATTTTCAGTTTACAATGTTAAACCACAGGGGAAAAGAAACTGGCAATCCTACTCCTATTCTTTTGATTCAGAATCACTATCTCACTCCGTTTGAATAAGTGGGTTAAAACCTGCTTTTTGGTTGGAACGCTCAACCAATAACAACAAGGAACATGTAAATAATAATTGATCTAGCCCACCCCATCCCTGGGCTACATCCGCCACTTCTCTAGGTATGGCATACTTCTAGGTAAATGTACAGAAGAGATCACAGGCTGTTCAGCATTTACCACGGGCAACGTCTGGTACTAGTTAATTATAAAGAAAGAGTTTTTTTTTTTTTTAACGTTAAGTTAAGTAGGTGTCGCAACGAACAATCAAAATAAAGCAATTGCCCTGACTAAATATTCCAGTTCTTTTTGCAGGAAATTTTGATACAATTTTCGGTGAAGCCTATGTTGTTTGTATTCCACATTGAACCTTAAGCCTGTCTTACGTGCAGTGTTGGGTAAGCTACTTGTAAAAATGTTCCGCGTTACAAGTTACTTTACTTTCCCTTAAAATGTAACGCGTTACTTGCCCTACTTCGAAAAAGTAACACGTTACTAACGCGTTACTTTTAGGTCCGAAACTTTGAATATGTAAAAAAAAATCTTATTACTTCAATTTTCTGTACTACTAGTACTACTACTACCACTATTATTATTATTATTATTATTATTATTATTATTATTATTATTATTATTATTATTATTATTATTATTATTATTATTATTATTATTATTATTATTATTTCATATTCTGATTTTCCCCAATCATTGCAAATGTTTAGAACTGTAGGTTGATAATAGTAGCGTTGCTATATCCTTTCATGCGGATAATTATTTTATTGGAAATTTGATGTGTTTCGCTGACTTTATAAACGCAATATTGCACTTTCTGAATCGCTTTATGTAAATGCAAGAACGAATTCTTACTTGACAGCTATATGGATCTTTTCATATTATTCTGCTAAACTACTGTAATTATATAATAATAACAATATTATGTAAAATTAAAAATACAGAATATAGAGAAGCATTGCGCTACAACTAATAAAATGAGAACACATGAACTGGGGGTGAATCAAAATTTCCAATAACTCTAAAATTGATAAATGCTTTTCAAAGCTACTTGTTCCAAATTCTATAATTAACGGGACTATAGTGCGTCCAGTAAGAGAACGTCTCTGACAGCTCGCAGTGACATTACCACTACTCGCATGTCAAGGTTTTTTTCGGTACAACTGTAGTGGCAATTTAATTAATGGTATAAGAGAGAGTGATCGTGGTTGGTAACACCAGTATCAAAGTAGGGGCTGCAATGTCAGACCGCATTTGGTAAGAAACGTCAGAGACCATCTCTTGTTGGCCGTGCTATAGGATACAGAAACTGATCTGTCAGAACTCCAATATTACACATCATCAACAAACGATTTTCTAGTAATAAAGTAGGCCTGCTCATCAGGACACAGTTTATTTATTTAACCCCTTACTGTATATCGTTAATTATGTCCTATCCGGTGCACTTCAGACACTTTACTTTTAAATTCTGTCCACCATCATCCTCGGCTCTTAAGAAAAAGTATTCTTTCAATTGTTCGTAAGGTAAAATATTTTCGTTCTCCATCTTTATAAAGACAACACTAATCAAAGTAAAATAGACTACCATTGATCTCGTAGTTCAATCGCTGAATGTATTGATTTGGAGCTATCAAAACGTATGACAAAATCTTCAAAGTGACAAAATCAATCAGTATATGTCATTTTCCTGAGGTTGTACTCATCTTCCAAAAACAGCAATGGTACTATGATCTTATCTGTTTCTTTGTGTGTCTGGTGATAGACTGACGGTCACTGATATAGTTACATAGTTCATGATCCATTGCTCCATTCTGAAAAATTCCCTTACCAAAAAGAAACATTTGTTTCCGAAAAAATATACATATAGTTTCGTTACTCGTTCAAAATGTAACGCAAACTAGGTACGTTACTTCAAAATTTGAAACGCGTTACCGTCACAGTTGCTTTGGAAAAAATGAAACGCTTTACTTCCGTTTCATTACTTTCATTACGTTACTTCCCAAGACTGCTTACGTATATAACTGATGCTGAAAAATATTCTTAAACAATTTTAAATACGCTATAGCAAAGCTGCTTTTAATGAATTCTATTAGGAACTTGCAACACTGTAGTTGGTGTTCCGAAGATAAAAGTTCCTTCCAGATTGCTTTGGTGGAATCTTAGCCAGAGGCAATGTTTTTAATGCGAAGTATTCGGCTGCCATTTCTCTCTTCTCAACCCCTTCTTCCCTTGGTGAATGTGTGGTCGTCGTTTCCATTGGTTCAGGGAGTGCGATCTGATTAACTCCTGTTGCCACTGGCTGGTGAGGTTATCCTTCCACTGGATCAGGTCACAGACTATTCACCCGCCAGCCACCATATCTACAGACAAATTCCAAGCAACCAGAAATTTCTCCCGTTAAGTTAATAGAATCAGAGCGAGGTCGAGGTATCGTTGATAAAACAAGGTGAGCATGGTTCTCATTCTATTAATATCTGGAGGGAAAAAAAGCATGTAGACCAACAAATTGTGATGGCATACACTTCGTATTCTGCTTCACTTAAAAAGGTACAGAAAAAAAAAAGTATTTCGCAAATTAATATGTAATATATTATTATATTGATTTCCTTTCCTAATTTATTTAAATGTTCCTTCCTCCTGGAAAATCAAATTATGTTATATTCGTATAATTAATTTAATATTTAATAGTCAAATCATTTTTTAAGTAATATATAAAACGATAATTATGCCTGTTGTTCTGTATGGTTGCGAAACATGGTCGCTTATTCTGAGGAAAAAAATGTAGACTGAAAGTATTTGAGAACAAGACCCTGAAACGAATATACAAAAATAATAAATAAATACACGCTTCCACCATGCTACTATACCATAATGGGCGTCGAATTGTTTTTTTCTTGGGGGGGGGGGCAGGGGGGAGATGGAGAGGTAGAACAAATTTAAAAACAACTTTTCAAGCTTCAATATTTCGTCACAAATTTCACATATTTGAACATTCATAAAAATTAATTAAAAATTAAACAATAATTTCATTAATTACGTATGAAATATAATAATAATAATAATAATAATAATAATAATAATAATAATAATAATAATAATAATAATAATAATAATAATCTCTGTAATTAATTTGCAAACTCCTGACAATGGTATCACTTTATTCACCCTTCCAGTAACATTAATGGGGAAAATTTCTTGTCTTACCCCTCCCCAGTATTTTCCACTCACTCTGGTTCTACCGAGAATCGAAAATGTTGTTTCCGAAATACAAAAGTGTTTACTTATAACTATCATTAATACTGTACATGTAAAAAAATAAAGTAATCATTTATATGCTCTTAGTTGTTATTATGTGAGCTTTCCCCCGAAGAGGCATGTTCTATTTTACTATTCAAACGTACTTAGGTGGTGTTTTCTCGATCAAAAGACTAGATATAGAGTAGGGCTGGCCAATTTCTTTCCCTGTAGTTTAACAAGGAACATCATAAATTGAAAATCAGGTTCGATAGAGGAATAGGTTGAGAATTACGATACATAATAACACGTATATAAGAATCGTATAATCAAGGTTTCATTACACTGGTAGCCGCCTAATGTACTAGACGAGACAACACGAGACGAGAATATTCGTGACGAGACAGAGCTATTCCAATAGAAGCAGGTATACTTTTCGAAACAAGACAGCACGTTCACGACACGGAGACAGGTCCAAATCTCTTCTCGTGAGTAGCACTAAAAAGTCATTTAGTGCGCACGTCAATTAAACCCTTTATCTTCCATTTTTTCTCAAGTTGTCGATAAGAGTGGAACGAATCCCGTATGGCACAGGATACAATAGCGAAAACATCCATTGGAGTGTTACTTATTAGCACATATAACAATCAATCACACAACGAACATGATGGAACTAGTGGGACTATTAAAAACAACAACAAGAACAACAAAATGGAAACAAGTTTTAATTACTGCTGTTAAAATTGATATAATTGAAAATTCGAATATTCGAATAATGGAATCTTCGAATATTCAAATAATGGAACTAATATTCGAATATCGAAAACGAATATGCGGTTGTTCAAATATTGGGAAACAAATTATTCCAAGAGTGAATATTCAATTATTTTAAAGAGTGTTAGTTGCAATGATATCATCCAAAAGTGTGTGGGACCAGGGGCGCCCGAAGAAAATTTTCTAGGGAGGGGCCCATCCCCATGGTTACTATATTACGTCTGGTATTTAATATACGTGGTTTGCTATATTACGTATACATTTTCATAAGCTAGAGGGGGGCTCGGGCCCCACCCTGCCCTCCCCTTTGGGCGCCCATGTGTGGGACACATGTTTCTCACTGGGAGCGAAAGGGTTAATATTCATCCAACATAAGTTAATTCAATGTAAGACAGGGGGCAAGGTTGGCTCAGTGGTAGAGCGCTTACCTCTGGAGCGTGGGGTCCTTGGTTCGATCCCAAGCCAAGTAATCTTGTGGTGGACAACATCGTTTCCTTGGGTTTTCCCGGGTACTAACGTTTCTTCCCACTTTCTCATTCCACCAATTCTTCCATCATCATTCGCTTGCTTTAATCATCGTCTCCCTTAGCCTAAAGGGCATAAACGTGGGACGTTAAACCGAAAGATTTCGTTTCATTTTTTCAATGTAAGACACCTTGTTTCCCTTAATCAGTGGCGTAAAGAAGGGGAGGCCCAGAGGGGCCGCCCTCCCAAAGAGATCCGACAATGTACTTTGGTACTTTGATGTTTGTAATTTTTTTATATATTTTTATGTTTATATATTTTTTGTTTGTAAGTTTTCTATATGTACCTATAACAGCACTTTGCCCCCCCCCCCAAACACACATCCTGGCTAACCTACTGCTTACAGTGACGACAGCAGCTTTGATTTCTTGGAGTTTGGCAAGCTGAGGGAGAGAGGAATTTCGTGCGGAGGGGGGCAGAATTTTCTGTATACTGAAAATAATATGTTTTCTTTGCAGTTGGGGGCTAACAATGTCACCGAAGAGTGGCCACCTCTTTTCTCCCTGTGGCTTTGTCACTGCTTCCTTATAACGACAAGGAGCCAAATCCTTTACACGAATTATGAGTTTCGTGTTCACCAGGAGAAAATTAAAGGGAGACAACTGCTTCCACTAAATGTTTAAATTCGTTCCTGACAGAGGAAGCGAACCTATATAACAAGTGTGGAGGAGCCGTAGAAAAAAATGCAGGTAAATAAATCTTCCGTATGTTGTTTCGGTGATCGGAGATCGTCTATGCTTTTTTTTTTTTTTTTTTTTTTTTGAGCGTTTTATGTTAGCCATCTCGATCGACTTCCCGGCTCTACGCATGAAGATTTATAGGTTCCTCCTTCAGCGATCCTTTCCCCTCAATTCATGGTTACGACAGAGGCAGGAAGACAGGTTTCTATAGAAAACCCTTTCGCAGGTAGAATTATTATTGTCGTAAATTCTCATACGATATGACTCACCAAACTTCAAACGCACTTATATAAATGTATATAAAAATCTCACAGTTTGCAGAAAGTGTATGTAGATTAAGCATTACAGAATCAAGACTATGTTCTCATTCAGTGGTCTAAATAATATTATTACTGGTATGCTCATATGCATAGACTTGTCGTAGGCATATTTCAATATACGTAATAGAACTTATTTTTAAATTTTTATGGATGTGTATGATTTTTTGGTATCTTAATTTACAACCATATTGGCTCACACCACACCAAGTCTATCACTGGTCTCATTTTGTCTGGTTATCGCGTTATCTAATCATCAGGATCTTTTTCTTTTAATCTCAAATTCTTTCTCTGAATCCAGGGGTAAATATGAAGGGGAACACGGGAGAATGTCGTTCCCCCATTTCCAAAAAATATCTATGGCGTCCCCCCCACTTCCTAAAAAATTACAATGGACAAAGATAGGCTCGGGAGACAGTGTGACGTCATCCATCCCCCTACCTTTTCAGATCCACTTTTACCCCTGTCTGAATCTTTTCACTACGTTTGTGAAAACAAGAGCTGTCTATTCATGTTTCAAACGTTTAAAAGAATTAAAATTGTAATTAATACCTTTCTAGTGAAATATTCGTACTTAGTATCACAAGTACTACATTATCTACATTTCATAATGATCACTCAAGCCTTTCCTCTAGTTAATGCCTAGCACGCACTGATGGGTTTGATTCTCATAGGCAGAGCATTAAAACTTGATCAATTACAGTTAGAGATTAAGAAAAAAGAAGACAATAAAGGTTTTCCCCCATACAAGCCGAGGGGAAAATGGAAATTTATTCCTTTTTGTCCTTTTCTGATTTATTATTATTATTATTCAAATACCAACTTTGTTTCTCTGTAATGGGTTCTGGTAAATTTTGAAATTGTCTGTATAACGTTCAGTACTTGTGAGATCTATGTTTACTCCGAGACTGGTCATCCTGTTTGGTTTTCAAACCGACACTGCATCTTTTGCTATAGCAGTGTCAACAACAGATGGTCTCTGAAGTTTCTTACCACATTGTGGAGCGAAAATGCAACCCCTTACTTTGGTGCTAGTGTTACAACCACGGTCACTCTGTCTTACACCACTAATTAAATTGCTATTATAGATTCACCGAAAACAGCCTTGACACGTGAGTAGTGGCAACGTCTCTGCGAGCTATCAGAGACCTTCTCTTGCTGGCTCCCCTATAGTAAATTTAAGTTATGCAACTCAGCATATCAAAAGTGCCGGTTTGGTTGCCTAACCACCTTACCAAATGTAAGTGATAAAGAGTTATACACCTTATCTACGGAATGATCACATAAATTCAAATTGGCAGGCAAGAAGTGCCATAAAGAAAAAAAATATTTTTTTGGTATAAAATTTTGTTCTTTGTGCGGAAAACATTTTATTGTTAGCCTCTGATATTCTATTAGAAATTAAAACGAGTTCAGTTTACTATTTTAAAAGCAATAAACGGCCATTTTGGGCATGATGTTATTTCATGTCAATATATTTGAAATGGGAAACTTGTGGATATCGTTTTAAATTTTTTCCTTCTCCAATTTTAACAACCTCAATAAATTAATTTGACCGTTAAATATGTACTACACATATATTTTTGTTCCATGTATGTTTCTACATAAAATGAGTCTTTAGCTCCTAAGACATTATTAAATGAAGTTTTAGTTTATGTATGAATTGTAAATGATAGTTTTGTTTCATGAAATCTACCTCTAACTTTCAGAACAATTATAGCCAAAATTATTAAACTTTTCAGATAAAACACTAGCTGAAACTGCGCTCCCTGCACATCGCATCATTCACGTATGAGCATGAACTCCTTGTCATTCCTCATAATATATGTACATGTCCCTTTATAGACGAAGTGAAAGACGTCTTGGTAAAAATCAGCAAGAGGTGCCATAAAGGAGAGTCCAGAAAATAAAGATTGATCTTAGACTGAAGGTTATCCTATGTTTTTCACTAACATTTGGACATGACACAAACGCCTGGGAGTTATACAACCCCTGTGTACAACTATGTTGTGCTGGAATGTATAACACATAGGATATGATGCTTTACTTTCTTTAAAATTTCAATAATTCCAGTTTACCTCTAAAAATATAATAAAGAAATAACGGCCATGTTTTTTTTTTTTAAATATACAATTAGAACTGGACAATCTACACAAAATTTGCAATCGATTATTGAAAATGGCATCCTTCTAGAACCTATGGTTTTCGAAATATTATTGTCAAAAGAATCAGCCACAAATATTCAGAACGTCCACAAACATATAAAATTTTCTTGACCACAACCATGTAAACCTAGCATTTTAATATATATAGACTAGCCTTTGGCTAGCTGGGGGCTCCGTCCCCAGACACCCGCGTTTGTTCGGTCTACGGCCTCGCATCTCTTAGGAATCAGCCTTTGCATCAAGAGTGAATTTTGTGCATTTGTTCTTTAATTACATTTCCTGAATTTGGCACAGCTGGGGGCTTCGCCCCTGACCCTCACATTTAATCGGTCTACGGCCTCGCACCTCTTAAATCCACAATTCTACTAAATTTCAAGTTTTTTTCCTATTTCAACTACCTAAAATATGAGATCATAGGTCCAAGAAAAAGTCCATTTAAATAACATGAAGAATTTCTTCATCTCCCGTTTAGACCCCCTAAAAATTATAAATATTCACTTTTGGCAATTTTTCTGCCCAAAAAGCTACAATCATGCCAAATTTCAAGAGATAATTCCTCACATCAAAATAAGAGAAAAAGTTCATATGGACTTATGGCGAAAAGTGCATAGTTTCAGAGCATATATATTTGATAAAAGTGCACACACAGAGCATTAGATTGATCGTGTTAATTTTTTGTTATGGGCGAATAACTTGAGCGATTTTGGATCAAGGGCGACATTTAGGGGGGCAGGGAGGGGCATTTGCCCCCCCTGAGTTTGAGAGTTATATAAATTTTATTAATAGAATAGTAGAGCTATCCAAAAAAAAAAAAAAAGTTCTCTGCAGTGAACCTCACGGTATCGATTCGATGTATCTTGTTACACAGAAACCAAACTTTGAAACCCTAAGACAATTGACCGTGTTAATTTTAATGGGAGAAAAAGTGTCCTTCCTACCCAAAATCTCTCATATTTTCGAATCCATACCTTGCGGCCTGTCGCACAGAACTTTTATCTTTTAGTAGGCTGTCATTATAATAATAATAATAATAATAATAATAATAATAATAATAATAATAATAATAATAATAATAATAATAATAATTATTATTATTATTATTATTATTATTATTATTATTATTATTATTATTATTATTATTATTATTAAATGCACAATTGAAGAATTGCTTGAAGAAAGAACACTACATAGAAGTATGATTTTATTTTTTTAAAAGGTCATTTTCATGATATTTAATTAACTACAAAATAAAAGACCAAGATAAATTATTAAATTAAACTCTATCTTATTTAAATGGTGCTGATTTTATCTGCAGGCTATTTTTTTTAATAATTATACGTTAAGATGTAATAAGCATCAATCATATTCCAAGGTGGTGAAATGTTAAAATTAACACATGCATATATACACACACACTGTATTTGTATCCTTACGTGTTATACAAAGAAGAAACAAACATTTACACGAATTGTCATTAAGAAAAACAAACTTTAAAAAAAAACGTGTATATCCGTAGTCAAAAGTACTTTTTTTTTTAAATATCACCACATTCATGTCATAACTATGAGTAGAAACACGTTTTTAGTTTTTTCTTCATAAACGAACACGTTAAAAAAAATAATCAAAGACGAAAAAAGTGCTTATTCATGAATGTTTATCCTGGGTATAATAGCTGTCTAGAAAAACTATTATAAAAAGAAAAATCTTGATTAAACCTGTCTTTCAACAGAATACTTCTTTGGTAGGAACACACATCATTTACTAAATGAAGAAAATTGAGATTTCTTACTTACATAAATTCCTTCTTGTTTTTTTTAAGTTCTTGCAAAGATTTATATGATTTTTTTCAAAGGAAATTTAATTTGAGTGGTATTTCTATTACAAACAACTTTAATTATTATTAATCTAATCTCCTGTTCGTGTCTTTAACATTATCTTGATTTAAATTTATATTTTTTATGTGCATGTAATTATTATTTTTTTGTTTATCAGGAAATTATAAAAAGAAATGCACAGATGCACGGATGCAATAGAAAAATAATGTCAGAATTCGAATAATTAGTAACAAAATTATGGGTTAACGTTAATTAACCGTGTAACGTGGGTTCCTGTCACCACGGCATGGCGCGTCCTCAGGTTGCGGATCGAGGAGAAGGCCTCTAGATATAGAGGTTAGCTGCGAATATACTGAATAAGCAGTCGCGGACAGCCGACTAGGAGTGGTCCTCCAGCTTGGGGGTTTGGGTAGGGCTAACAACCTCATCCTGTAAAAAAAAAAGCACTTGTTCAGAAATATTCACAAAAGCCTCGGACAAGGACTGATAACTTGGCACGACCTCAGCAAAAGAAAATAGACATGAGATTTGGAACATGGAATATTAGGAGTCTTTATAGGGCAGGCGCGTTAAAATCCGTAACGAGGGAGTTAGAGAAATACAGGATGGACGTAGTAGGAGTTCAGGAAGTTAGGTGGGAAGGAAATGGATCTGAGAATTCCGGAAATTTTACGTTCTTTTACGGGGAAGGAAATAAAAATCACTAGTTAGGAACAGGGTTTTTCGTTCACAAACGAATATTACCAGCAATTAAACGGGTTGAATTTGTTACTGACAGACTTTCTTTTATTACTATTAAGGGACGGTGGTGTGATATTATTGTTTTAAATGTACATGCTCCAACTGAAGATAAGAGTGACGATATAAAAGATAGTTTTTACGAAGTGGAACGGATATTTGACCAACTCCCGCGATACCATATGAAGATTCTATTAGGGGATTTCAATGCGAAGGTAGGACGAGAGGATATTTTCAAACCGATTATAGAGAACGAAAGTTTGCATAAGGAAAGTAATGACAACGGTGTTAGACTCGTGAACTTTGCAACATCCAAAAACCTAATCGTGAAGAGTACAAAATTCCCACATCGCGACGTTCATAAATACACTTGGACATCACCAGACGGAAAAACACACAATCACGTTTTAGTAGATAGAAGAAGACAATCTAGCATAATTAACGTCCGGTCGTTTAGAGGGGCTGATTGTGACACTCATCACTACCTGGTAGCAGCGATAATACGGGAGAGATTATCGTTGAATAAAGGTAATACTCAATGTCCGAAAACGGAGAGATTTAATTTAAAGAAATTAGAAGAGAGCCAGGTAAGAGAGGAATACCAGATTGAAGTTTCGAATAGACTCTCGGTTTTAGAAGACTCGGAGTGCACTAGTGTTGAGGATACTTGGATTGAAATTAGAGATAGCATTAAAAGTTCAGCAATAGAAAAATTTGGACACGCGGAAATACGTAGGAACAAACCATGGTTCGACCAAGAATGCATTAAACTAGCAGAGAAGAGAAAACAGGCAAAATTACGGTGGCTACATAATCCGAATGAAATAACTACACAAAATTTCGCAGATATCAGGCGGGAAACTTCCAAAACTTTTAGAACAAAGAAACGGGATTTTTTGAAAGCTAAAATTAAGGAACTTGAAGATAATAGTAAAAATAAAAATATTCGGGACATGTATAAGGGGATCGGCGAATTTAAGAAAGGCTATCAACCTCGTGCTTATTAAAGAAATCTGACGGAACAGTTCTCACTGATACGGATAGCCTCTTAAATAGATGGAAAGATTTCTTTGACGATTTACTGAACACGCAGCCAAAAACTAATGTGCGTGGAGAAAAGGAGATACACACCGCAGAACCGTATATTCCAGAACCCAATCGAATAGAAGTGGAAGCCGCTATAAAGAAATTAAAGAAACACAAATCTCCGGGTGTAGATGAAATTCCGGCTGAGTTAATTTTAGCTGGAGGCGAAAAATTGTGGAACAAGATACACAATCTCATTCTCCTTATCTGGAACAAGGAAGAATTGCCACAAGAGTGGAAAGAGTCAATCATTGTTCCAATTCACAAGAAAGGCGACAAAACTGACTGTAATAATTATCGAGGCATTTCTCTGCTGTCAACATCCTATAAAATCCTTTCAAATATTCTGTTAGCAAGATTGACCCCATACGCAGATGAAATTATTGGAGATTATCAGTGCGGATTTAGACGAAATCGACCAAATATTTACCATTCGCCAAATACTCGAAAAGAAGTGGGAATACAATACCCCGGTACATCAACTATTTATTGATTTTAGAAAGGCTTACGACTCGGTTAGGAGAGAAACATTATACAACGTTCTTACAGAGCTTGGAATACCGAGAAAGCTAATTAGATTAATTAAGATATGTTTAAGTGAATCCCAAAGTAAAGTCCGGGTAGGAAAATTTTTGTCCACGAGCTTCCACGTCGAAAATGGCCTGAAACAAGGAGATGCGTTGTCGCCATTATTATTTAACTTTGTGCTGGAATACGCCATAAGGAAAATCAAAGATAGCAACCAGGGCCTAGAGTTAAACGGCATTCACCAGGTTGTGGCATATGCTGATGATGTAAATTTAATAGGGGATGATAGGAGAACAGTAGAAATAAATGCAGAGATATTATTAAACGCTTGCAGGGACATGGGTTGAGAAGTAAATGCAGAGAAAACTAAATACATGGAAGTGCGTCGGGACCGTAATACGGCAAATTGTGGAGGCGTTAAAACATTAAATAATACTTTTGATAAAGTGGATACTTTCAAATATTTAGGATCAATATTAACAGAGGAAAATCATATTCACGAAGAAATTAAATGTCGACTAAAAGCAGGGAATTCGTGTTACTATTCGGTTCAAAATCTCTTGTCGTCGCGAATTCTGTCGAGGAATTTGAAGCTTAAAATATATAAAACGATAATCATGCCTGTTGTTCTGTATGGTTGCGAAACATGGTCGCTTACTCTGAGGGAAGAACATAGATTGAAAGTATTTGAGAACAGGATCCTGAGAAGAATATTCTTACCCAAGAGGAACGAGAATGGGGAATGGCGGAAGCTTCATAACGAGGAGTTACATAGTTTATACGGTTTACCCAACATTGTTAGGGTCGTCAAGTCCAGGAGGCTTAGGTGGGCAGGTCATGTAGCTAGAATGGAAGAAAGTAGAAACGCTTTCAAAGTCTTGACTGGTAGACCCATAGGAAAACGACCATTAGGAAGACCTAGGCGCAGATGGGAGGATAATATTAAGATGGATCTCGCAGAGATAGGAATACAAAGTAGAAACTGGATCCAAGTAGCTAAGGATATAAGTCAGTGGAGAGCTTTTGTGAACGCGGCACTGAACCTCCGGGTTCCATAGGCCATAGAGTTAGTTAGTTAGTTAGTTAGTTAGTAACAAAATTATAGAATGTTATTAATGTTTAACGAAAAATAGTGTCCAAAAATGAGACACGGTGTACACCAATTGATTGAATTTATTGAGCTGATCAAAACTGTTTCGTTACTTGCAAAAGAGTTATGTTTCACTACTTTAAATTTATTCTGTTTCTTAATCTGAGAGATATTATAGATAGACGCTGTACAGAGACACTAGTTTCCCTAAGGATGCTAAAAGCAATAAAATATACCTGAATACTTGCATGTTACTGAAATTTCGGTCGTAAGTGTACACTACAGAAATTTAGATCCATTTTTCTATTTACATTCAAGAAGTACAAATAAGTTTACATAAAGTTAAATTGTGAATCATAAATGTTACATTTGAATAATTTAGAACTTAGAAACAAAATAACCTGTCAAGGAGGAAGACCTCCGTACATAAGGTTCATTCCATGTCAACTCATCTAGAGCAATGTGCTTCAATTTCTCAGATTCTCTTCAAAATTTTTTCATACATAAATACCAATGAAATTATGCTAAATTATTTTTTTGTCCGATTTTTTGGATAAGAAATGGGCCTGGGAGATTTTTTTTAAATGTGAATTTGACACCAATTTCATTTTCCGGCACTCAGCATCATGAAACTAAAATTACCGTAACTCCCTTATTTTTCAAGTTATTGGGCTCATCCAGGTGTCAAATGAAAGCTTAATTTTTGCTCTTTCAGTAGATCCTAAGGAACCTTGCAAAAGGTTACACTGTCAAACATTAATGGATGGTCATACAAAGCAAATTTTCGTTTTTGTTTTGTACAAATTGTGTCATTGCTAAAAGTTACAACTATGAAACTTTTGAAACTTTGTTTTTGTATTCATCTTAACACGTACATGATGTGGTAAAAAAAATGGTGTTATTTTTGTATTTTTGTAATTATTATTTTGTTATATTTTACATGTACGGAAATATACAGTTTTAGGTTTTGTTACAAATGAAGAAAACCCACAGACACGATGTTGTCCACAACAAATTTACTTAACCGGGGATTGAATCAGGGACTCCAAGCATCAAAGATATCGAAGTTAAAGAACGAGTGTTGATGACGTTAGGGTCAACTCATGCTAAGTGATCGAGAAAAAAGAAAAGTTGCCGCTCGACCTTTTCAAGATTTTTAAAAAATGAATGTTTAACTTATTCCCAAGACAGTAAACACTTACTCGCTCTAGAAGATCAAACGAAAGAACATTAGTCTCCTGCATGAGTTGACAGTTAAAACAAGAATAAAAAGGATTAAATATCATTGATATAGCAAATAGCAAGGGCAATGAGTACTTCCGTACTTTTCGTCAAGTGTATATTTGGACTTTCCTCGCCTTCTGCCGATTCTTCATCAGTGCTGCTGTGGGTGTGGTAAGACAGTGTTACAACTAGAGGAAAGAAACGAGCTTGAGAGCCTTGACTGGACTAACTATTTATCCTACTTTATTTTACTACACAACAACGAATTTCCAGTTGAATTTATGAACAAAACACCTCCTAGAATATAACGTCATTCCTGAATACTTTGACCCCCTTCTAATCAAAAATACAAAACACGCTTTGTTGTGTGTTATGGTATACTAAAGGACTAACTATTCACAAAATTTCAGATTTTTTTATCCAGGATCATTGGAGATATAGGACAATGAAACATGCCAAATTGGTATAATTCCCTAACTTTACGATTTTTTTTCAGGCCTTTGGAAGCAGCTACAGGTCTGTAAATTCTTGTGTATTTACTTATGACCCCGGACTACATGCGCACACAAATTCAAACCTTTATGCCAGTTGTTTCCTCTTCCCAAACATGTCTTCAATGTCCAAAAATGTTGCTACTGTAGACCCTGATTTTACCCTCTTCAAGTGGTTTTAGGCCAAATTGTTAAGACATCAAAGTTTTAGCTCTGCATGAGTTGGAGACTTGGAGACGTCTAGAAATTTTCAGTTTGGTAGGACAAATACATGCTGAGATATTCAAAACAACGTAAATGTCTAAAATCGACAAAACGCAAAATGGTTGCAGCCGTTGCGTCGCCATGGGATGTTGTAAAAAAAATAATTAATTGTGTTTTGAAGTACCCTGATATAGGGTAATCATTCATGAAAAAAATTAGATTTTTTGGAGATGGTCGAATGGCACATACTTGATCCCTTGACTCGTTACAGAGACTTCTCTGATAGGTACTTACGTATAGGGATATTGATAAATTCAAAGGTAACGGGATTCAGTAATATGCAGAAATATTTGACGAAGGATCGTGTCTCAAAATCTCAATTTTTCAGACATAGAGAAAGAAATAAAATTCCACAGAGAAGAAAATAGTTAAATATGCAATAATTGATCAATAATTCCATATAATTGTTATCTGGAATAGGTGGCGAGTAATTAGATATTCAACTGCTTTCCTAACTAAGTAATTACTTTTTGTTTCTTTATGTCTGAAAAAGTGAGATTTTGAGATACGACCTTTCGTCAAATAGTTGATTTAGATGCAAGCAATGTTTTTTTTTTTTTTTTTAAGGTGTATATGTTGGTAACCCGCAACACCCAAAAGTAATGTAGATTGTATACAAGACAGACGTTCTTAGAAAATAGTAAAATTGTAAATATATTTTGATTGCCCGGAAAATTCTTAGAGCCGAAAACATCAATAAACGGCATCGTACTCGATTGGATCTAGTGAGGATCTAGT
Source organism: Thermobia domestica (assembly GCF_964235325.1). NCBI lineage: Eukaryota > Metazoa > Arthropoda > Insecta > Zygentoma > Lepismatidae > Thermobia > Thermobia domestica. The sequence continues at coordinate 200,223,839 of NC_137466.1, read as the reverse complement.
TATAAACAACAATTGGTGATTCTAGATGACTCGTGTCTACGAGAAATACTGATGACAGATACACAGAGATATACATTAATTTATTATTACCTTGTATTAAGGAGAGTTTTGAGTTTTTTAAAAAGATTTTCAAACTACGCTATGCACAAATTTCGGAAGTACTATAGAACACCTGTATCCGTCCGTCCGTTCGTTTGTCATCAGGTATCAGAACAAACACTGTAAGATATATCGAGATGTAGTTTCTTGCAATCGATATAGCGTTCCAACGATAGGTTTCATCTCCTTCGTTAAATCTCTATTCAAACCAAAAGTAGTTCAAATTAGTCATTTCCAGTTTCAACCTTTATCGCCATATAACAAAAACGGTAACAGCTAGGGAGGAGCTGTTTTTCGCAAACAATTCAAGGTCCCAGGTCAATATGCCATGACTGTTCCGAATGCTCTACACAAAGAGGAAGTGTATGGAGCCGCGGTGACTCAGTGATAGTTCAGCGCTCGCAACGAGGCGAGTAACATCGTCTCTGCCGTCGCTCTAGTTTCGAGTGTTTGTTTACATCGCTATTTTTTTTGTGAGAACTTGAAGTTTCAGTGTGACTTATTTTCAGTTTAACCGTTCTAACTTTATAAGCATTTTCAGTGCATATTTATTTTGTTCATAGTTTGGTGACGTTTATCGTCGAATTACTGCCATGAGTTGCATACGAGCTAATACATTGCGTATCAACTTTGTTACAGTGAGTCAAAAGCCCACGTCTATTGCTGTTCATGAATGGATACGTAAGGTATTTAAGTTAACCATTGATCAGGTGTTGTCCATTGAAATGGACTTTCTACGTAAGAACTTATATCTGAAATTAATTAACAAAGTGTTATGTGAACAAATCCTAGCTAGTACTAATGGAGTAGTGACCTACTCAGATAATAATGGGGAACATGTGTTGCCTATTGATTTGGCGGATAATTCTGTGGTGATAGTCAAGGTGTCCTTATGCCCCATGGAACTTAGTGACATGCAATTAACGCGTGTGCTCTCCCAATATGGCGATGTTACTAGTATTGTCGACGAACAATATTCAAAGGAACATGTTTATGCTACCCGAACGGGTCGTAAGCTTGTTAAAATGACTATTAAACGAAACATTCCTTCGTTTATCACGGTCTGTGGTTTACGTTTGTTTACCAGCTTTCCTGGTCAAATTCAAACTTGCGCCATCTGCAACTCCCCCGACCATTTTGTTCAGGGATGTCCTAAGAAGAGGAATTCACGTCTTACTGTGCCATCTTCATCAACCAGTTCCGTTTCTCCCATTGTGCGAGTACCTCATAATTTACCAGTGGATCCATCAGCTCCTGATACAGGTAGTTACAGTGTTTTTCCCGTGCTTCGTAAGAATGTTCTGGAATCACCTTCTTCAAATCCACCGAAAGAATCAGACAACCAGCCTGCAGATCCCCCCATTCACTCCGAATCGGCTCCTGCAGAACCTGTACCATCTAATACCATGGAAGTAGAAGAAACTCAGGATACTAAAATTATTCCAGCACCCATAACACCCAGCACCGCACCAGCTGTTTCAACAGTCGGCACATCAGTTTCTACGGTAAGTGATACTGGTTTAGTCGAAGAGACTTGTTCCGTCTCTCAGACCGTACCTTTAGCTGTTCCACCAGAATTCACTCTCAACTTAACATCACGCTCTCGCGGTAGTGACTCCACAAGTGACTCAGATACAGAAATTACTCATAGTGATAAACGCAAACTCAGTAAAGAAAAAGTACTCAGTAGTGTATGTAGTAAGGACTTGCGTCCTATACACGATCTTTCTGTCATTCATGCACGCCAAACGCGAGCTTCCACAAAAAAGTTGAAATCAGTGGTTAATTCCGAAAAAGGGGGTACCTAAAATTGTAGTGGCATCATAATACTGCATTGTGGTACTTTTCTTTATTCTTTCTGCAGTGATATTACCTACTATTTATCATGTGTTGTAACGCTCGCTTATATTTCTTGTCTCTACTCGTTTTTATGTTTACGTTCCGTTTAGCGACTGTTAATCTCAATAAGTTCACTTCTTTAGTTAAGCACCATGCCCTAAGTGACTTTATACACCAAGAAGAAATCGATGTTTTGTTCGCTCAGGAAGTCGCAGTCACGGAATTCCATTACCTACCGAATCATTCTCATGTTACCAGTGTTAGTGAAACAGCTTCAGGAACCGCCATTATTTACCGCAGTGATCTCAATTTTTTGGCACCTTTACAACATCCCAGTGAGCGTATTACCACCGGAGATATTCGTTTGTGCAGTGTCTATGCTAAATCTGGTTCTTCGTATAAAAGAGAACGAAATAATTTCTTTGCTACTGAACTCCCCTCGGCTTTGTATAATGGTCAGTCCCCATGCATTCTTGCCGGGGATTATAACTGCACACTTTCTCCCCTCGATGCTTATCCTCATTTCAGTGATTCGTCTGCTCTCCGTCAACTAATAACAACGTATGACTTAGTGGATGTGTGGCGCCATTTTCATCCTAATGAACCAGGACATACCTTCTTCACGTCTGGATCGTCTTCCTCTCGATTGGACAGATTCTATATCAGTAAATCTCTTCTTCATGGGGTTCGAGATGTACAAATTACACCCATCTGCTTTAGTGACCACCTGGCAGTTATAATGACCATTGATCTACCCGTCTCAAAATTTTTAAAACGAAGCGGCTTGTGGTATTTTAATACCTCCATCCTACAGGAGCCTGACTACATCCATCTTATTCACCAAGAATGGGCAGATCTTTTACACCGTCATCAATATTATAAAGGATCCCTTATGCATTTCTGGGAACAAAGAGTCAAACCGAAGTTTCGAGTGATTACTCAACAATATTGTCGGAATCGGAATGCTTCATATTGTACTCAGTATCAATATTACACCGCTCTCTTAAGAGACTACATGAAAGAACATCAAGGTAGCAATTTTCGACCTCAAATTCAAGAAATTAAAGCCCACCTATTAGCCATGCACAAACGCCGCATCCAAGGTTTCACAACTCGCAGTAAAATACATCAATATGACGACTTAGAAACTCCCGGAATTGTACAAATCAACAAAGAACTCATGCGTGGAAAGCAGAAATTTATATCTCAGCTTAAAGATGCCACCGGTCACGTGTATGTAGGTGAGCAAGTAATACATTGTGTCACAAATCATTATAAACAGCTGTATGCTAAGCCTACTTCCTTCTGTGACAGTCCCGAACTTCTCAACTATCTTCCTACAGTCTTACAGAAACAGGATCAAGAATATCTATCTAGTCCATTTACAGTAGAAGAGGTTAAATCAGCCATTGCTTCCGGCCGTCGAGGAAAATCTACGGGGATTGATTCCCTACCTCTAGAATTCTATATAACCTTTATAGATATTTTAGCACCCTTTCTTACGAACCTTTTCAATGAATATAGGCAGACTCTAGTTCTAGGTGAATCTCTTCGCACAGGTGTTACAGTTTTAGTACCTAAACATTCTCGCACTTCCAGTGTTAATGATTTAAGACCTATTTCCCTTCTGTGTACGGATTTAAAAATTTTAACACGCTGTCTTACTGCACGAATAAAAGTGTTTAGTGACAAACTGCTAAGTGCACATCAATATGGAATAGGCCAACAGAACCCGATCTATAAGGCTTTATCAAATCTTAGAGATTTCATTTCCTACCACGAATCAACTGCTCCTTCACCCGTTGCTGTTTTAGCCACGGATTATTCTCAAGCTTTTGATAGGATTAACCATGACTACTTATTCAAAGTCCTTGAGAAATATGGTTTTGGGTCCTCCTTTATTTCTCTTGTACGAGGAATTTATACGCATAGATTGTCAAAAATTAAAGTTAATGGTGGCTTAAGTAACCCAATAAACATTAATAATGGTATTTTGCAAGGTGACCCAATGTCAAGTTTATTATTCAGTTTGTCCCTTGCACCACTTATATACGCGACTGAACGTTTACTCCCTGGTGTGTCTGTCTACAATACCAAACTAACTGTACAAAGTTATATAGATGATTCCCACTATTGTTTACAAAATCCGGCCGACATGAATTGCCTACAACGGTTATTAACCTTATATCAACAGGCTTCTGGAGCGCAACTCAATCACAGAAAAACAAAAATATTATGTATTCATCCAGAATACAATGCTTCATATAGCAACTACTATGATACGGTTCAAAGTGTCAAAATACTTGGTGTATGGTGGTACAATAATATCAATCAAACAGTAGAACAGTCATATAATCTTACAGCAAATAAAATCCGAAGTCTTCTTATTACTCATAGACAGCGAAACATGAACATTTTTAGTAGAAACTTATTTCTCAAAACGTCTGTTTTTAGTATTTTCAGCCACATTGCACAGATTTTACCAATGCCAGTTAAAATATCTAACCAGTTAACCAGCCAAGCTTTGTTTTTCTTATGGCATTCCAAAATCTTACGCGTGGCTAAGAATCAACTCTACCTCCCCTCACGTGAAGGAGGCATAAGCTTTTTGCACATAGAAGCACAGGCACGTGCCCTTCTTATGCACAGAAGTTGTAAGCTGGTCTGTGAACACGAGACTTCGATTACGGCTGCTGTTATCAATGTCTGCTTCCACTGTTTAGACCTTCAGGCGCCAGTACACGTGTTTCCTTGGAGCTACAAATTTCCTCATTTACGTGATGTCATACTTGATATGATATACGCCTTGCTAGCAAAAGATCCAATTGAAACTGGTTCGGTCAACAACCTTTACTGGCGCTATGTTCGCTTGTGGGTTACTAGTATACCGACTGTTGTCTTAAAGCATCCACATAAAAATTGGAATGCTATATGGAAAAACATCAACGCTTCCTTTCTCACCCACCACCAACGTACAACCTGGTATTTCATAGTCAATAATGTATACGAAACATTGGAAAAACTTCACAATATAGGTATTGTCAATAGTAATATATGCCCATACTGCAACAATCTTGATACACTAGCACATAAGTTTCATGCCTGTTCCAATGTACCAATCATTTGGACGTATTTTTGTATTTTAATTAGCAAAATTTGTCGTCTTTCACCTCATAGCTTTACTGTAACAGAACTTATTTTGTGGCCTGCTTTTAATTATTTTCCGACATTTAAAAACAATGCTGTTATCTGGATAACTATACAGAGAATTATGTTTCTTGTGCATACTAATCGGCCTTATCATATAGAATTATACAAGCAATATTTGCAATATCAGGCCAGCCTTCTCTCACCTGCACGAAAAAGGAAATTTTTTGCTAACTATTTAACTGTTCTTACAGAGTCTTTGTCCATGTATGTAATGTTATAATAATAATAATAATAATAAAAACAGAAAGATGACAAATCTGTAATACACTTTTATCACATCAGCTCATGATAATGTAGGAATAACTCGTGGTAAATCTACTAATAATAATGTAACCTGCCTCCCCGTGCAGACACCTATGTATATTTGCATTGTCTTTGTTCATTATGTCAGTTTCTTCTTCTTCTTCTTCTTTTTTTTTTTTTTTGATTTTACCATATTTTTTTACAAATGTATTAATTCACTTTTTTTTTTTTAATTTTTAATATGTTCGTGTACTTTGTTCTTCTCAATAAAGAAGGTTTAAAAAAAAAGTGGTAGAGCGTTCACCTCTGGTGCTTGGGGTCCCCGGTTCGATCCCAGCCCCCGCCAAGTGAACTTTCTGGTGGACAAACACCGTGTGCCTGGGTTTCCTCGGGGCTCACCCGTTTCCTCCCACTTTCTTCATTCCACCATTTCATTCATTACTCATCATCACAGTCTCTTTTAGGCTAACGGCATACGCAAGAAGCAGTTTCTCGCAAACGATTCAGGCTGTCAGGAAAACACACATCACAACCCACAACACTGTACTAATATCAGAAGTGGTTGAAATTCATTACTATTTTCGGTTTCAATACTGATTTACATATAGGATGTATGGTATGCGTTTTCTCTTTTTCTTTTTTTCTTTTTACATTGATTCAACTTTCCAAGTATAAATTCCGTTTTCTCCATCAATCCTCTATTCAAACCGAAAGTGGTTCAAAATAATGATTTCTGATTTCAACTTTTATCACCATAGAACAAAAATAGTATGACATAGCGAGTAACGGCTTGATGATATGGATTCAGCGTCCAAGAAACAGGTTCTATCTTTGATCTTATTTCTCTATTGCAACCAGTAGTTATAGATGTACTACTTCAAGTTAGGGATGGCCATTTCCGGAAAAAGATTTTCCGGTTTCCGGAAATCACACTTTTCGTTTTCCGTTTTTCCGGAAAATTTTCCGTCTTCCGATTTTCCGGAAAATTTTCCGCCTTCCGTTTTTCCGGAAAATTTTCCGCCTTCCGTTTTTCCGGAAAATTTTCCGCCTTCCGTTTTTCCGGAAAATTTTCCGTCTTCCGTTTTTCCGGAAAATTTTACGCCTTCCGTTTTTCCGGAAAATTTTCCGCCTTCCGTTTTTCTGGAAAATTTTCCGTTTTCCGTTTTCAATTTTCCGGTTTCCGGAAAAAATATTTTCCGTTTTTCCGGAAAATGTGGCCATCCCTACTTCAAGTTTGAATATTGAAATCAGATAGTTTGATAGTCTACCGTAGTTTTACACTGTAAAAAGAAACCCACTTGGTTCAGAAATATTTAGAGTTCCTGTGATGGGATGTCTGTCTGTATACACTGAGAAAAAAAGAACTAGGATTTCCGTGTGGATACATCGTATTTACGCGGGTGCGCTCCTTAAGTAATATAATTTCATGTATAAAAGTACAGCAGGTGGGAACACCATGGCAAGTTTGGAGTTCGGCGTCGAACTAGACTCGCTGTGATTGGATAATTTTATTCACATGATTGATTTCGTGTTTAAAAACTATTACTCTCGTAAGGTAGGGAGTCACAGATTTAGAAAGAACCAAGAGGGGATACTCGTAGGAAGGTAGTAACAACATTATATACCTAAGTTACCACCGTCGGAATGAGTATGGCGTTAATTCTAGATTTGAAATGGTTGTCCCACAATACAAAATTTTCTCTGGACGGTGGTGTAGATCGTACTACTGATGAAACAACATTACTTAATGTGGTGACGCGCGTAACCTGGTAAAAACAGCATTTGCATGCCGATTGGATTATGCATTTTTCTCCGTGTAGATATATTACAGGATTTTGAAGCAGCTATTACTCTTAGCTAACTCACTGCTCTTAGTAAATAAGATTTTTCGCGGATCAATGATGAATAATACAATTACTAGTACTGTGTTACAAGCACGTAGCCAGGATTTCACAATAGGGGGGGGGGGAGGTCCGTGACGAAATGCTGTGGTTATCACGTCAGGGCTCGATCATTCTAAACTATTTTACTGGTAACATATATTCGTTCGTTTAGCCAGGATTTCGTAATGGAAGGGGGGGGGGGGAGTGACATGAAATACTGTGGTTACATACCAGGAGATCAATCAATCTAAACTATTTTACTGGCAACATACTCATATTGGTTTGTTAGGATAATATAATGAGGATATGCTAGTAATAATTTTAATAAAAAAGCTATGAAGAAATCTTGAGTAAAAGAATATAAAAAAAGTATTAAAAAAGATATAGTCTTTCGAGGTTATTCGAACTCGGTTCTTCTTGTCTTCTTTCTTCTTCTTTTTCTTATTTTCGTTTAATGCCACTAACGATAGCAAAAAGATCTCTTTCAGGAGTAAAGACATCTTATAAAATGGATTAGTGTTGCCGCGAAATTCAAAATAGCTCATATTATTGGTGATTCTGGGCATTTCTTAAGTTCTACCTGAAAGTCTATCTTATTGAACCGGTTTATCGATAGTCATTTGTGGTCCATAAGGTTAGCATGGAGATAGATGGAATTCGAAATGTTTCGTTACAATAATATCCATTTCAACTTGACCCTCTCCCCCGTTTCCTCCACGCAAAGCTCCTCATAAGAAAGGGTGACCAAGCGCTTGCTGTAGCTTTATATTTTTGTCGCTGATTCATCTTTTTCTCGTTTCTTTTTGTTTAATTCTTCCTAATATTTTTCATTTCTGGATCCGAAGTGGGGGAAAGGTCTGTGAGGTTACTAACAACATAGGGTATATATTGAATGAATACTCTGGTGCTGTTCCTATTTCGTATTTCTTCTTCATCCGCCTAGTTCTCTACACTGTCGCATTGTTACTTTCACATTGCAAAATTAACACCGTCATCTAATTTTCTTCTGGCTTTGTATCAGAGCGGTAACATTGGCCCTATGTTAACCGCAACACCAGTCCCTTGGAGTTGGTCCCTTACAGGACCTGTTTGGGAACCACTTAACACCACTGGAGTTGATAAATTCCGCCTCCAAGACAATTGGATTACAGGGCCTGTTTGAAAACCATTTAACACTAATGGGGAAGATGATAAATTCAAATTAGGAAGAGAAAATTGATACCATAACAAAAAAAATAAAATAAAATAAAATAAAAATAAAAATAAAATAAAATAAAATAAAATAAAATAAAATAAAATAAAATAAAATAAGAACGGACACGAAAAGGCAAATCCAATATCTTCATCCACAATTACCAAGCCCAGAAGATGCAGATGGAAATCGAACTCACGACTCAGAGTAAAGCACTTTATCACTAAATTCCAAGAAAGTATACTGAAAGCAAAGTTTTGTAGACGTTTATGTTGTATATGTATTATTTGGTGTAGTGGTGTGTAACTTACTTGCAAAAACCCTAAAACATTGATGGTTACTGCCAACGTAATTTTATCAAGGAAAACACTAAAAAGAACTACTAAAATGTTCACACCGGATGCTCAACCTATGAACACAATTTATGGTTGATTTTATTTCACTAAAAATAATATCCTAAATCCATTCTAGATTGTTTAATTCATCAGGAAATGCCAGAATAAAAAGCTAACAAATGGAATGACACCATGTATTGAAAGAACTTCCGGAGTATTTTATATACACACGTATGTTCAATCACTTGACCCATCAGTTGAAAACGGTCAGTGTAATGTTGCAAATCTAACAGAAAACTAGGAAATATGAGAAAAAGTAAGTATATTTTGTTATTGAATACATATTAAAGATATTTCAAGCATTAAAGGGGAAACGCAACAGAGTATCACGACCGAGAAATCTCAGAAATGTGGTGCTATCTTCTTAAATATATTACCTAATTATGATTGTGTAAGGTATTTTGTTTAATATAGTAATTATAGCCCAGAATTTATTTGTAAGTATCATGAAACTAACATTGCGAATTGCGTGTGTCGTAAACTCTAACGTGGTCCTGTAATTTTAGAGGCAAGATAGTGTGGCAGGAAAGAACTAATTCTGAACGAGGTTATTTTGTATGATGGTCTGTATATCTGCAAATTGAACTGAATACAGTGACGGATGTAGAAGGTAAGCACTGGGGGGGAGCGGGGGCCAGAATCCAGACTATGATAGGTATATCATGAATTTACTATACTTTTTTAAAAAAGAATACATTAATAGTACCTCAAATTATTTTTGTTACTCAAAAAACTGGAGGGCTAGGCCCCGGGCGAAATCCATCACTGTCTAGAGCTTACATACTTATATTACAGTTGGTCCAAATGTCTTGTCATCCACTACGTACAGCTGTAAGAAGAGTAGTAAAATACCAGACTCATGTACCAAATTTTATTGGCCACTGTCTCTGTTACTGTTATTCACTGATACTGTCACACATTCAAAACGTGTGTTTTTAACACCATAATTTTCGTGTCACAAAACGATGCGGCGCCGTGATATTTCACTAAGGTAGCCTTTGGTGATTAATGCAAAAGCTGTCTTAATAGTCATTCTACTGTTAGATATTCTCTTTCCAGCCTTAGAAAAAAGTAGATGTAAACAAACCCACCTGACTACCAGTGGGTCGATGACTAGTGATTGGTTGTTGGTCTCACTGCACTAGTATCCTTCCGCAGTAAAATCCCTACTAAAATATTAGTTTGAATAAAAATATCTGAATTTATCCTTTATTTTGTGATAAGAAACGCAGTAACTGTAATATTTAACAACAGATGTAGCTTTATTTCAACCTCATCCGTATTTGGACATATAGTATTTACTGCGCATGCGTATGCGTTCGCTCGCCGACCCCACTCATTTGAAATTGTAGAATGCAGTTTCATACTGACGATGAGTGACAATAATCCATCTTCGTCTCATGCTATAAAACACAAATGAGGGCAACAGGAACAGAGACAATCTCGTTTATATAACGATTTAAGAAAATGCATATTTCCAACATTAGTCAGTTAGTGTCAGTGCGTTTATTATTTACCAACCAACCGTAGCCTTACACTTTGCAAATTATGCGACATTAAACTAGCAGACGATTTTGCTGTTCACGTCTCTCACTGCCGAAGCACGTGTGAGCCGCGGAGTAATACATTTAGCTTTGTTTACTTCAACTTTGTTCTAAGGCTGGAAAAACTTTAGTCTATTAGTGAGCGCTCTTAGGAAACATTCCTTGATATTGCTTCATAGAAAGTTGTCGCAAGACGTGAGGTCTGGGCTTCTGTGAAGTCAATCGAGATTCACTGGAACTTGTGAGCCTTGTCCCATCCATCTATCACGAAAACGTAACTGAATGGAACTGGTGTCAGCCATCTGAAACAGAGAAAGAATATTTCTTGTAAAAACACTCTGCTATAAAATGTACAAGGTTACAACAAATTAAACTGTACATTTCCAACACTATTACAGGGGGTGACAAGATATTTGAACCACACTGTAGACCTTATATTTCGTAACTTCAGTGCTGCATAAGAATGAAAAGCAGAACCAATTTTTGCGATTCATGAATTATTATTTTATGCCATCGCAAATTTTATTTATTCAAAAAAAGAACCGTTAACAACTGGGTGAGGAAAATTGTATTATTTAAGGTTATCATGTCTGATACATAATTGGTATGGTTAAGGACAATGGCACAAATCTGTCTTCAACATGAAAGGGGGGGGGTAGGACGGTTTCTATATATATATATATATATATATATATATATATATATATATATATATATATATATATATATATATATATATATATATTTTAAAAAAAAGTATGTTCAAACTACTTATGAAGTTGAAAAACAATGTTGTGGAGGATCAGGGGAGCAGAGTTGTCCTCAACATTGAGAGGCGGGCAGATTTGAGGCTTATTCTGGGGCAGATTTATCTACGGTATTCCATCTGATTTTTCTTTGTAGCAATCGGACACACATAATCACATTTCTCCCCACAAAAAACACATTTCAAATCGGATTATTGGGAGGACAGTTCCCCTAGTTCAAAAATTGGAGGGGACATGCTCCCCTCATCCCCCGGCATTTGCACCACTGGTTAAGGGACGAATTCTGCAAAAACTTCATTTAGAATGGTCAACCCATAGTTCGAAACTAGAATCTCTCAATTACGGAGTAAGAATGATCGCCTTTTATCTTCACCTGCTGTACTTACATTTTTTTTTTTTTTCTGGAACTATGGTTTCCCATTACACTATTAGCCTTAGACCTATATGCAGAACATATAATGAACCACATATCGCAATAAGCAAGGGTGTTTATCTTCCAATTGCGATGAGTTAAATCCACAAAATAGTGGAAAAGTTGGATGGTATTGCTAACCTACGTTAATATACGAGGGTAGTAGGCAAAACAAAGGAAGGGTTATTAGTTTTGAAGTTTACGTTCATGAGCGTCCAGGAGCGTTTCTGGATTCAGACGAAAGGATCACTGAATTACTTGGAATCTTATTTTTCTTTTCACATTGAAACCATACATGGATGTATATCTTAAAATGAGATACAAATCACCAGGAATCGCAAGAATATGGCTCTTGAAATCATTTTACCCTGTTAGAAGGACGCCTATCTTGATATGGATTACATGTTGGGCCTATAATGAGGTGCTTAATTGTGAAAGATATATATACTAGTACCTTTGACTTTTGAAATAAATCGTATGTATCAGAATAATTTCGAAATACTAATCACGAAAACGTATTATAAATCAAATGATGTATATCTACGAAACATTGTATTCAGTTATATGCAGAGCAGTATTTAACATTTTTGCCACCCCGGTGCATTAATAAATACCGCCGTTTCAATAACAATACATATTGATGTAGAAAATTTGAGACAGTAAAACTAATAATTAATATTTAAGTGGAAAAATAAAATATTTGATTTTGATTTGATTTTAGCGTCCCTTTCAGCAGTGAGGCTATATGAAACGTGGACCTACTGATTAACGTGGAATCTAAACTACATGAGCTCCCGCCGGGAATCGAACGCGGGTTTCTCACACCAAAGGCGCGTACATTAACCCGTTAGCCACGGAGGAGCTCAGAAAAATTATATATATATATATATATATATATATATATATATATATATATATATATATATATATATATATATATATATAACATACAATATACATTTATATATATTACATTTATAATGTATTTATACATATATAGCCTACATTTATATATATATATATACAATAAATAAAGTAATGTGTAACTTTCAGCAAATAAAATTACATTTGATTTGATTATACACTAATATAAGATCATTGATGAAAAATGGTGTAAAGAAATTGATACTAGAAAATTTGCCGCCTCGGGCAATGGTCATGTATAAATGCCACGGTCACTAGGGCCCATGTATAAATATGGCCTCGGTTATATGAAGGTAGTTTCTTTCTACAGACATATTCTTGAGACACAATGGAAATTTCGTTCCTCTTTTCTGCTCATTTATTTTATTTTCGTAAAGAAATATGTCTTCAAGTCCATAAGATTAGATTGGAGAATTTATTGTTTCTTTTAGCAACGAGACTATATGAAGCGTAGGTACATCTACAACTTTACGTGAGACCCGAACCACTTCAGCTCTAACCAAGAATTGAATCCGTATCTCCCGCGCTAAATACATGTACGTTCACCATATAGCCGCGAGGGAGCTCTGAAGTCAATAAGGTTTAAGAAAACTTACTTATGTAGAATACTGTACTGAGCAAAGATTGACAATACAAGAAGGAAACGAAAAGCGAGAAGAGAATTTTGAACTGTGGATATGAAGCGGAATTTGTAATATTACAGTGAAGCGGAAAACAAATCAGAAAATGGTAACAGAAAATGATGGCAACAGGACGCCATGAGAGAAAGTTATGAAAAGAGAAAATCAAAAGTTAACAGAGAAATTTAAAAGATTGTTCAAGTTCGACGCAATTCTTATGAAATCATATGAAATCTATTTTACTTTATACTGAAGTTGCATAATGTAACATAAATTTCTTAGATTTAACAGCTTAAAGAAAAATTCCAAACAATCTTCTAAATTTCTATGGCCTAAATCCATTAGGATCACATGTTGCCGGCGAACCACTTACACAGAGCAGAGCAGCACAAGAGCAGCACTCTACGATGTAGGGAGGGGCGTCCGCATGATTTTCTCTAAGGAGCAGGGAAGAAAAGACTGATTTCAAGGGGGTGGCATAAGACGGATTTCAAGAGGGGCATAAGACGGATTTCAAAGGTGGCAGAAGACCGACACACAACCATAGTTACGAATTCACACACACACACACACACACAATTTAATGCATGCGTACACACAATAAATAAAATAAATTATTTACGTCATTTCCTTATTAACTACAGTAAATAAACTATCTTTAATATAAATATATAAAATACCCCACAGTATGTGAGATCAAATTAGTATGTATTAGTATGTTGTCATGGATGAATTCCCATGAACTGAACACCCTTCGAAAATCCAGGGGAAGCAACTCCCTTCTTTCCCCCCTGCTGCGGACGGCCGTGGCTGTAGGTCAATTAAAAACTTAAAGTTGAAATCTTGTACATCCTTGGTCAAGGGAGTCGATTTCTCTGTAACTTTTTTCTTAGGGAGGAAGGGGCATTCAGATGTGTATTTGATTGCAGACAAGGGTCTAAGAAGGCATATATATATCACGATTTTAAGACAAATTGATTTCAAATTATGACACATATTTTATATTTATAAAAAATACATAATAATAAAAATACATATTCATAAAAATACATGAGCATTAGGAAGGGTCCCCCAGGATTGACGCCCTTGTCCTTGGTATAGTTCCTACATCCTCAAGTAAATATCAACAGAAAAACTAGAGAGATAGTGTCGGCTAATAAAGCCCTGCTGGGCTCGCTATACGTAAATAAGACCAGGTTTAGGGGCTTCTATAACTTTTATAAAACTTAATTTACATACGGTTTGCTTTTTACTTCGGCTGAGCTCATGGCAGAGCCGATCTCACCGCTCTTGTAAAGAGAGTATGGTTTCACAAAAATAAATCTTACTAAGAACTAGTTGAAATGCCCTTCTTCGCACGGGAAAAATTGGTTTGTGGCAAATGTAAGATAAATATTTGAACCCTCTCCTATCCCCTTATGGTGTGTTTGCAAGAAAATTGAATTATAAAATACCATCTAGACCCAAGTTGTAAATATGTTCAAAAATTCATTTCAAATGGTGCAGCTATGATCTTTGCGAAAAATTTATCTCCTTCGTCCTGAGATGAAAAGTCTCAAAGTGTAATGATGAAAAAAAAAAGGTCATGTCTCATATAGTTTCGGTGTTGAAGGGAATGCTAAAATCCAAACAAACAAACAAACAAAAAAACAATATTATTTAAGGTATACAGGTTTTCATCTTTTTAAATTTATTAATTTACATTCTTGTTCAAATTTTAATATTATTTTTTAATAAAGTATTTTATCTTAAAATACAGTAAATTTATTACAAAAATTACTTCACACATTCAAATTCATGATGCTCAGGAAAACATTAACTCAGTTTCTATTGTTTTAAAGGGGAAAAGTTGTCTTGTACTTGGCCGGGGTTCTGGAATGAATTCGAAGGTATCGCCATCTCTATGGCATCATTATATTTTATTTTCGCCTTGAGAACTGCAAGTTAGTTCATTTGCTCTTTTGAAACTTTTTGAGTTTATGAAATATCTCTAAAAATTTCTACGTTACTGTAAATAAATACCTCACTAATTTTAGTATAATTTCTTTAAAAATAAATTATAAACGTTGAAAGTGAACTTGCATTAGAATTTAAACATTATAATCTGTTCGTTTTTTATAAAATTGTTTAAAACTTTTTTGTGTTTGCAGATATATTTCTGCTGCTAGTTGTGACAGCAGTGACAACAGCGGCACCAAGCGGCAAGCAGAAGAAGGTTGACTGCAAATCCCATTGTGCAACATGTATTGACGCACAGCCAAGTGATTGCTCGGCGACCGAAACTTTTCGAGTTGCTGGAGATAGATGTGGGTGCTGTAACGTTTGCGTCAGATTACGAGGCAAGTGTTACCAGTTAATGTACCATTTTATTTCTTAATCACACAGTGAAAGCACTGTACGCAGATACATATTACAGAATAATCATAACGGTTGAAATAGTAGCAATGATAATAATAGTAATTTCATTCCAGCTAAAAATGACATGGTCATATTTATACTTAATTGGTCATATTCTTGTTATTTTAAAACCAAAGAAAAGACGAGATCAGTTCAGAGGTGGATCAGTTTTTTTGAGTAATAAAAAATAAGTGAAGGTATTATTTATATATTTTTTTTAAAGTTTATAGTAAGTTCATAATATATCTATCATTGCCTGGGTTCTGGCTGCCCACAAGTTTTACTTTTAGACCTGTCACTAGACCATTTTTATGATTTGTCCGTGTGCGTGGGTTTTCTCGGGGTTCTCCCGTTTCCTCCCACTTTCTTCATTCCACCATTTCATTCATTACTCATCATCACCGTCTCCTTTAGCCTAACCGGCATAACCGTGGGACGTAAAACTCAAAAATTTCATTTCATTTCATTTATGATTTGTGTTAATTTTTAAATTCAAACTATTTCTTTCAAAGTGGAAATCGTTCAGTATCATTTATTTGCCTACCTAACTTCTTCGCAACTATCGTATAAATACTAACTAAACTTCGTTTTATTAGAAATTAAACATGCTTCTTTTGCCATGTAACTTCTGTTTTTATGTATTTTTTTTAATTCATTGATAAGAATTTAAAGCATGGTCGCCCATACTGAGGGACCAAAGAGGTCCAAATCTCTCCAAAAATTACCTTGACCCTCCGTATTTGTATTAAAATTCTCTTCATTTTCTGTAGATGATGTCTGATTATGTAGCTTGTCCCCCCTTTTCCAATAATAATAATAATAATAATAATAATAATAATAATAATAATAATAATAATAATAATAATAATAATAATATGATGATGATGATGATGATGATGATGATGAAGAAGAAGAAGAGACCGGGGCCACTGTTTTAAAGTCCTATTTTCTGCAGAGATAGAACTTCACCACTACACGTTTGGTAATTCTACCGGGATTGAACCTGGAGCCACACGCAAATGAAAAGCGCGTTTTCATATTACATAATAAGGGCTTTTTTTTAAACTTAATTCCTATGTATATCAGGGGTGCTCACAAACGGGGGCTATGACGCAAACTGCGTCATTGAAATATTGGGGGGGTAAAATTTATATAAATATGTTTGAAGGGGTGTAAAAATTAATCGAAAAGATTTTTTTTCATGGAAGAACACATACGGATAGACAATTGGAAGGGGGTGAGTCATGGACATGAGGGGGGGTGGACACCACTGAGTATATACATCTGATTTGCTGCTTGCAATACAATTGATATTGCAAATAATATTTTAAATTATATTTACTGTTCTAAACATAATATAATTTGTTTGTCAGCTTCATTTCAAATGAAGTAATACAAGTATAGTCAGCGACAAAAGTTATTTCCGTTTGGTAAAATTTATTTTGGGGATAACTGTGGTATGACTGAAAGGTACAGAAAATTACATTCATTTTAATTTACTGGAAACCGTACTCAATTTGTCCTTCCATTCTGAAGTTACTTACGAAACTAATTTCAGCAAACGGAAAGAGCTTTTGTCGCTGACTGTCCTTATAGTCAGAATATTTTACACGTAAAAGATTACACTTCTTTATTCATGGTATTAGGTCTACAGTTCCGCGCAATGTTGGATGTAGACATTATCACTTGGGGGAAGTAGGATTTGCTATTGTTAGAGGATACTATTTTAGTGTAAAATAATTATAGATTTTCTAAAGCTCGCTTCTCTTAACATAGAACATAACTATGGATTGCAGATTTCTTTACGTTATATATATGGTGATGAACAGTTTTATACGAATATTGCATAAAAACTACATTATTGTAAAATTATCACAATGCAATATTGGACATTCAATTGAGGTATGCGTGGTCAGCGCATTGACTCCACAACATCATCATTTCTTCCCCTCATCTGTGGTCCAGTGGTTAGCACACGCGTCTTTGGTGCATGTAATCCCGGGTTTGATTTCCGGTGGGGGATCAATGAACACATTACATCGGGTTGGATTCCACCTTAAAATGTAGGTCCATCCATCATATATATCCTCTGTGTTGGATAGGGATGCGCACGAGGCGAGTCGAGACAGGATTTTCCTGACAAAATTCGAGTCGAGACACGGCTCTTGCAATAGAGAAATATACATTTTTCGAGTCGAGACATTACTTTTACAGCACATTTTCGAGACGAGATAGCCATAAATCTTGTCTCGTGCGCATCCCTAGTGTTGGAAAGGGACGCTAAATTTCAACAAACAAAATCATTATTTCTTCTTTTTCGACCCCCTTTCCTATTCTTAGTTCAAGTGGTTTCCCATCTGGCAAACCTTACGATGCTAGCGAAAGGCCTCAAAATCTTGATTTCCCTACTTTTCATGCTACATATTATACATGTTACATTCATTACTCTCTACCATTCATGCTACATACTCTTCGTGTTATATGTGTAGCATAATAATAATAACTAGCTGAACCTGCGCTCTCTACACAGCGCGTCATTCACAGATGAGCATGAATCTCCTTGTCATTCCTCACAACTTCTGTACACGTCACTTTACAGACACAACTGAAGGACGTCTTGATAAAAATTGGCAAGGGGTACCATAAAGGGCAGATTTTTCGATTACTTTATATATATATATATATATATATATATATATATATATATATATATATATATATATATATATATATATATATATATAGCACCGTTTGCAAGATTTGAACCTACTTCCGGTTGGAGTTTCTAATTCATGTATGATCATTATTTTCTTTCTTCTTGTATTCAGTATATGAAAAGCAAATACATTACACACAATACATTACATTAATTATAGCCTAATATCAGTGATATAGGCCCTATATGGTGTTCATTGGACAAAACACTCCACACAATAAATATTCATCTTACCCGTTAGACTGGAGAAATGTTTCTGCTTCGTTTTCATTATCATTTTTCCATGCAACAAACGCCTGAGATATATACTAACTCCGAATACGACTGTGTGGTGTTGGAATGTATAACTCGTAGGATATGATGCTTTACATTTTTAAAATGTCAACACTTCCAGTGTACTCCTAAAAATGTAATAAAGAATTAACGGCCATTTTAAAAAATATTCAATTATAACTGAACAATCTACACAAAATTTTCAATCGATCAGTGAAAACGGCATCTTTCGAGAGCCTATGGTTTCCGAGATGTCACTGTCGAAAAGATTGGAGACAAACATGTAAACCTAACATTTTAATATATAGATAATAATAATAATAATAATAATAATAATAATAATAATAATAATAATAATAATAATAATAATAATAATAATAATAAATAATAATAATAATAATAATAACAATAATAATAATAATACACGTTAGTATTATTAATGTTAGTAATAATATTTTAGTTTGTTATTTTCAAATATATCGTACTGTGAGCTAAAATTATATGATAGGCCCAAATGCTGAAAATACCTTCAGTGTTGCATGTAGAAAAATAATTTCTCAAAGGAAATTAACTTGGAACAACTTTCTTTTCTTTCTAGACAAAGGTGAGACATGTACGATCCGATTAGGCCCTAGTTTCCCAGATGATTTCATAGAAGGAGACATTATTCCTGAAGAGTGTAAGTTCCCGCTGAGATGCATAGATGGCACTTGTGTTGCAAAGCGAGGTAAGACAACGCTAATTTGTCGGAAATATATAATTAACAATCTCGAATTCAGGAACATAATTTGCTTCAAAATGGTTGTAACCGAAGAGAAATATTTCTTAAAGTTCTAATATTTATAGATATATCTATAAAAATATCAGCGGGACTTTTTAATGACTTAAATCCAGTGTAAACGTACTGTATTAAGTTAATACCCCTCCATATGTCTTACTTCAAGTAAATTGTTTCTTACAAATGCAATAAGATTATCATATTAGGTTGACGGTTCAGGAATAATATTCATGAATGCCATTTTTCGAATGTAAAAATTTACGTAGAAATATAAGACGTTGGCAAAATGTTTGGTGTTATTTAAGAGAGAACTTTTGCTCACTCATGCTATTGATTTTTGATTTTTGTGTCTTTTCAGAGCGTTAGAATGGACAGAATTGAGCATTTTTTGACACCATTTGCTTTCTGCATTTCAATCTCGGGCTCGGTTCCCGGTGGGGACACTCGGTCGAAAAAACATAAAAGCTTTCTTACGTCAGCCATCCTAAATAAGGTTTTCGTGTGTTTTCCTCATTCAAATAAGGCAAATTCTGGGATGATACCTAACATATAGGTCCCAGACCACTTCCTCGAGAACATCATTCCTCATATGTGAAGGGCTAACACGGCTATAGATTCCGAAAGCCCAAAAATCTTATTCCTAATTCCAATCCTTTTTGCTTTTAACCGAGATGTCAAAGCCGCTAACGCTGCACGTAACATTTGTGCTGGGTATGGAGAAAAAGTAATGTTTCAAACTACCGCTCGTCATTAGATTTGTGCTGTATATGGAGACGAAGTAATGTCTCAAACCACCGCTCGCCGTTAGATGTGTGCTGTATATGGAGACGAAGTAATGTCTCAAACTACCGCTCGCCGTTAAATTTGTGCTGTGTATGGAGAAGAAGTAATGTCTCAAACTACCGCTCGCCGTTAAATTTGTGCTGTGTATGAAGAAGAAGTAATGTCTCAAACTACCGCTCGCCGTTAAATTTGTGCTGTGTATGGAGAAGAAGTAATGTCTCAAACTACCACTCGCCGTTAGATTTCCTACTTCAAAAATTATGATGTTGACCTGCAGAAAGGACTAGACACCAGTCGAATAATTGAATTGGATGAAGAGCGATTGAATCATCCTTTTCACGAAAAGTCACATCAAATATGTAGGGAATTCGCGAAGCAGATGGATTATGATTTTTAAAAAAAGTGGTAAACCACCTGCACTCAATGCTCAAAGCGCTTGGGTTTTTAGTTTGATTTGAGTATAGCGTCTCTTTCTGTAGCGAGGTTATTTGAGACATAGCACCTACAGCTTAACATGTGAACCGACTCACATGAGCTACTGCCAGGAATCGAACCCGGATCTCCAGCGCTTTTGTACGTTAATGGTTCGCTTATCACGACAAAAGACTGCTTATATTGTTTCAAAAGTCAGAGAATTCTGCAGTAGATTGTCGGAGTATTCTTAGCTTTCCTATACTCATATACAAATTATTGGAAAGGAAAAACTTATAGTTTCTTCATTCATTTCACAATTCACAAATTTAATTGCACCTGATATATGCTTTTTTTTTTTTTTTGCATAATCTTTAACTATAATTCAAATTGATTTACCTTTTAAATGTTACAGTGAAAGCTAGTTTCTCTCTCTCTCTCTCTCTCTCTCTCTCTCTCTATATATATATATATATATATATATATATATATATATATATATATATATATGAAGCTACATCATAGTCTGAACTGTCCTCTACAGAAAACTACCGTTCAACATAATCTCCATAATTTTGAACACGTTTGCACCATCGTCAAACTCTGGCATCGAAACCATTTTGGAGAAATTCAGGGGTTCGCTTTTTGACCCATGATTATAAGGCTGCTTTAACTTCATCCTAGTCAGTTAATCCGTGACTTTGTGATATCCACAGTCAGCAATTATTCCTTGAGCAGAGCCATACGAGACGTTCAATACATCAGCAACATTCTGAATTGTTTTGTACCTGTCTCCTTGAATCAATTCATCAGCATGTTCTCGATTTTTTGCATCTGTGACTGATGTCGGCCGGCCACTTTTCAGTGTACGAGTATCTGCAACTTCTGTTTCTCCGTTTCTAAACCTCTTCACCCAACCGCTGCACATCCCTGATGTCCATCACAGCGTTCCCCAAAACACTTTTCAAGCGATTATGGATTTCCTTAGATGGACAACCTTCATATGCCAGAAATTTAACGACGACTCTTTCTTTTAACTTCAAATCCATGGTTCTTATCATTCAATCTGAAAAACAAAAGACTATATTAGTACAGTAAGGTTACTTCTATAATATCATGCATGGATAATTAAGTAGCTTTAATAGAAATAAAATTATATCCTCTATATACGTGGGTGATTCAAAAAGTAATGCCTCCAAGCCAACTGCTTGGCCAATACTACTACAAACATTCTGAACTGTTTATCATTAATGCACTGATGTTTAAGCTATAGAATGTCACTTCTTTCACCTTTCTATCTCTTCTCGTTCCAGAGCAATGGAGTAATCCGTGGCATACAGTGGTGACGTCTGGTTGAGACACTGGGCTGTCATTGGATTTCTGACTGAGGAACGTTGTGCGCACAGGAACATTAATCACCGGCGACGAGTTGTGGATAGACCATTACGACCCGAAAACAAACGTCAGTCGATGGAGTACCGCCAGATGTCCTTTCCTCCTCCAAAAGAATCAAAGTTGTCCCATCTGCTGGCAAAAGGTTGTTGACATTCTGCCTCATCCTGCCTATAGTTCGGATCTTGTCCCGTGCGATTTTTGGCTCTTCCCAAAACTTAAGTATCGCCCTAAGGGCTAATGCTACAGTTGTGAGCAGCAGTTCGGCAATGCGTCGCCAGCAGCCACCACATTCTTCGCCGACGGTTGTTTCGCATTGGCGCAAATGTGTTGCCCTTAATGGGGGACTATGTTGAAGAATGATACCACCATTTGTAGCTGACATTGCAAGCTTTTCACTGATACCTGTATCGGTGCTGCCAAACACAAGTAAAAGTATCACGTTAGAGGCATTACTTTCTGAATCATCCTCATATAAAAAATAGTGCTGTATGAAGACCATTCCACTTAATGAGGTGAAATTAATACTGAAATATACCCTGATTAAATTCTTCATTATGTCATTAGTATGACCACAAAACATTGTAAGGTTAACGAGATACAGCTAAAAGGTATGATTGTATCTTAAAATTTCATTTTCGATTAACTAAAACATTAACAGTCGGTAGATCACATTAAGCTAAACAAAATGACATACTAGTCAGTAAATTCTTATGAGTAGTTTTCGAGAAAATAAAAAAAACTAATTTTTATGAACCTAAAAGTATGCTATTCGTTGCCAATAATAAATTAACAGTTCTTATTTTGCTAAAAGAAATTGTCTGTACCGTATTAATAATAAAATACGAGGAGGAGTCAGAAAGTTCCCGGAATTTCGTTGTAACTATTTATTACCAGAATATAGGTACAGTCACCTACGTAAGTACCTGGACCCCTGACCATTATAATTACATTACGTGGGGTCCAGGTACTTTTGTGGGTGACTGTACGCATTCACTCAATCGCCTTCAAAATAGGCTCCTTGAGAACACACACACTTGTTCCACCTCCCATGCCATTGCTGGAAACAAAACTGAAAATCCTGTTTTGGTATGTTCCGAAGTCCAGCCGTCGTCGTGTCGGTTTGGATGTCTTCCAGGGGCGTCATTTCAGACTTCCCTTGGGGGAAAAGAGCATCCCCGATATAAGACTTTCATGTTTTGTACTGGTATATTAGTATACAATTGGTTAAAGTATATGTGTTCCTCAAACTCTTGGGGGGGGAATTGCCCCCTCCTGCCCCCCCTAAATGACGCCCCTGTTGTCTTCTACGGTGACAAAACGGTTACCCTTTAGGCCCTTTATGATCTTGGGGAAGAGCCAGAAATCTGCTGATTTAGAACTAGGGATGGCCTTTTTCGAAAAATCTTTTTTTCGATTTTCGGAAATTTCATTTTTCGTTTCTTCGTTTTTCGCTTTTTCGAAATTTTTTCGTTTTTCGAAAAAGTTTCGTTTTTCGTTCTTTCGAAAGAAATTTCGTTTTTCGTTTTTCGAAAAAAATTCGTTTTTCGTTTTCGAAAAAGCCTCGAAAAAGTATTTTTCGAAAAAATGTGGCCATCCCTATTTAGCACTGGAACAAGTGTGTGCGTTCTCAAGGAGCCTATTTTGAAGGCGATTAAATGAATGTGTAACTACATTATGGTAATAAATAGTTACAACGAAATTCCGGGAACTTTTTGACTGTTCCTCGTATACCTACACTGTTAATTAACATATTTTATATATTGCTATTTGCATTATTCTGGCTCCGACATACATACTTGTTGCATATACGTTGATGGATATGTAACGAAATTTTTTACAGAATCAATTAAGAAATTCAAACTAGAGAAATAGGTTGAACAGTGTTGAAATATCAATTGTTTTTCAGTTCCTAAATAATAATTTGAATTCTTTATCTTTAGTGTAAAACTAAGTAAAATAATTCTGTATGTAAGATATACTGGATATATGATAATACTATGGCAAATTCGTTAATATTTTCCGTGCAATATTTGTGTTTCATATCAAAAAAAAAAATGCATTCAAAGTAAAAAAAAAAAATCTTTAGGTCCCAAAGTCAGAAGTTGATTACAACGGAAAGGGGTGAAAAACCGGTTTTACCGCTATTCTTAATTTTTCTTCCTCCCTCTTATGGAGTTCTTCATCCTTGCACCCCTCCAACCCCGAAGCTACGAATTTCTCCTTGGGGGCATTTCTCCGATCGTGCTCAACCTGCGATAAAGCCTTTTTTATTTCAAGTGTTCCCTCGGAAAATATGTGAAACACACCTCGGCCCCACTCCCGCCGCCCTCTTACGGAGGAAACTTGTCCTTTGTTTTGGTGGGAAAAAAGTGAATAACCTTTGCCATGTTGTCAATTTGTCATTCAGTCGTTTGGTCCTGACGAGTAAAGATCATAGGCTACTAAAATGGCTAACAAGACAGTCCATAGTGTAGCTCGTCAATGTGGCAAGCCAGTCCACATTCAACTCTTGAAAAAAACTCGGCCAAAGCAACTTGTTCCTCCTCTTTCGAGGGAGTTACGGGAAAATACACATCGACAGCAGCACCAGCAGGGGCACAGTTGAAATAGAAAAGCTTTATCATTATTTTCGCAGCACTACTTCTTCACCGTATACACAGAAAAAAAATGTAGGTGGCGTACTTAAAAAGATAGGTTACATGTGTAATTCCTGTAGTTTTTGGTCTTAACGTACAGCAGACGTATAACTGAAAACGCATGTTTTATAACACTTTCTGTATAAGTGTTCCATCTATACGTACTTTCCGTATGAAACAATGTAGGCGGTCAGGATCTCACATACAAATGGACGTATATAACATATAGCTGACGAAGGTAACATAAGTATATGCATGTGATATACGGAAAACTGTTAGATGTCAGACACCCTGCAACGGCATGATGTAACATCTAAGGGCAGTGCCTATGTAGCATACGGATAACGTATGCTCCGTACTGATTTCTATAGTAAGCAATAGGATACCGTATATTTGTACGCTGTCCGGAGAACTTATATTTCTCTGTGTCTTAAAAGTCCCCCCCCCCTGACAAAATTTTCTGAAATCATCACTGGACGTAGGAGCTTATGTGGATGGAAGTGGATCTCACTTTGAGCTGTAGGTTTACGTTTATGTTACCTTTTCAGAAGGAGGCAAGTGGGTAAGCCCATCTGCCCCTCCCGCTCCCCCCCCCAAAAAAAATGTGTTGTAATGCAGATTTTGAAATATAAAACTACCCTTTTCGGTATACAAAAGGATAACTACCTTCAAGAAAAAATCTCTGCCCCTCCTATCACTTCCGCCAAGAAATTAAAGCAGGCGTCGTCACTGTATCTCGGTGTTGGGAGGAGAAGCTAAATTTTATTGTGGATTAAAGAAAATAAAACTCATAAAATTTTGTTTAAACATCCTTCGAATATTTTAAAGCACACTCATATCAAACTGAATGTATTGAGCATATAGTGTAATGTGTTATTATAATACTGTTATCAAACTTATTTCTATTTTTTTTTTTCCCTAGGTACTTGTGCGACATCAACGAATGGAAAACGTGTGAAGTTCACGTGTGATGAGAAGGGCTTCTACAAAGCAGTCCAATGCAACGGCACTGAATGTTTCTGCGTTGATGTTTTCTTCGGCAAGAGACTTTCAAGAAAAAACTTCCCATCAAGGACAATAGATGGCACTGAATGCAGTAAGTGCAATGATACAATGATCTGTTGGCTGATTTCTAGTACAGAATAGAAGCAGTCAAAGATTTTGTTCTTGATAGGAAATGAGTTAAAAAAAAAAAAAAAAAAAAAAAAACTTCAAACTTTAACCTCGACTGACTTCAATCTGAACGAATAAGTTATTCTTAACGGTATCTAGTACCTGCGCCATCTTTGTTTTTTAGCCCTTTGATTTATTATTTTTCGCTTTTCTTTGAAATCAAACGGAATTTTAATCGCTTCACTTCACTGCTTTATTCTTCCAGCTTAGCTTTCAGTTTCTAGTTAATCATATAATAAATTGTATAGAGTAAATAACTTTTGGTAGTGACTTATAGTATATAAGTAGAATTTTCGGGGGAGGGGGAACGATGACTCAGTGGTAAAACGCTTTCTTCCGATGCGTGTGTTCCTGGTTCGATATCACGCTAAGTAAATTTGTGGTGGACAACATCGTGTGCGTGAGTTTTCTCGGTTTACTTCCGTTTTCCTCCCACATTTCATCCCACCAATTCTTTCATCACAATTCATTTACTTTATTCATCCGTCTCCCTTAGCCTAAAGGGCATAATCGTTGGACGTTAAACTAAAAGATTTCATTTCATTAGAATTTTTAAAAATATTTTCTTCTTTAGCGAATCGATTCCCCTGTCACACCATAATTCCAGACCTCTGCATCAACATTCGTTGTAACTCCATACCCATCGGCTTTTGAATGACATTAAGATAACTTCTATGGTTATTCCATGGTTATGCATAAGCCAATCATAATGTTAACACGTAATGTGAACTGCGATACATTCGTTTACAGTCAACAACAACAACAACAACAACATGGAACCCATTTTGTTATCGTTAGTCATTTGATTACTTGATGACTGTTTTTTTAATGTAGCAGTATCACATGTACACCTCGTGAAGGAGTTTAGTTTGTATGGTAATTAATATAGAAACCGGAAGTGGTAGAATACATTACAACTTCCGGTTTCAGTAGAGAGGTTAGAGTGGAAATGAAATATATTCTTTTCCCAGTCTAGTATAAGGTTTACTATTTAGTACTGGGGTTGAGTATTTATCTTCTTTGATATACAATAAGGACAGTACTTAAATCAAGGTTATAATCACTATTTGTTTAGATTTATTCAATATGTGGACGAACGGATGACTTTTATAAATAAGGATAGCAACATTTTTAAAACTGACAGCATAATAAATTTTACATCTATTAGGATAAAGAACAGTAAATTCTAAATGCGCGAATAACTTTTCTTCAAGATTTGAAATTCAGGGTCTTGTTTTCTCCTTTCTATACCACAAAAAATTTGTCTTTTTGTATTACATCATAAAAGGTAACCAAGAAAGTTCTGTCGCTTTTTGTGGAGGTCTGTGTTCAATTGGCCCTCACACCGCGAGTTGAATGCGAATGGAAATAAGGTGTGGTGTGAGTATATCCAACATACTACCTGGTTGTGGCAGTTCAGTTACACCGTGAACTTGCGTAATGACAGAGTGAACACCGGACTTACGACTTCAAACTGGGGTCAAAACGCAGCTGCAGCGGGGAGAAAATATGCCAGGCCTTTGGTGAGGGTGTTGTGACTACGCGGACGCTGCAACAAGGATTTAACAAGTTTAAGGACGGTGAAGAAACACTCGAAATCGCACTACGCGCCGAAAGACCAACACATGTACAAAATGAAGATCTTCAGGCAGCAATTGAGGCGAACAGTGGACAGGCATGTGAGGAACTGATACTACAATTCAGTGTGAGTGGAGAAACCATTCGACAGCACCTCCATTAACTTGAGAAGCACTACAAATTGGGTCGATGGGTTCCACATCATTTGACTCTGAGCCAGAAGGCAAAGCTAGCAGACACCAGTGTTTCTTTAGTGTCTCGTCTGAGGAAGGAGCTATTTCTGGACAGGCTGTTGATATGTGATGAGAAGTGGGTCCTGTACGAAGCTCCATGGCACCGTCATCATTGGTTAGCATCCAATGAACCGGTTCCAAAATAGCTGAAACCAGCACTGCACCAGAAGAACGTCTTCCGGTGTTTTTGGTGGACTTCTCTCAGCATCGTGCATCAAGAACTGCTACCAGCTTGTCAGAGCATCAGTGCAATTGTGTACTTTCAGCAGTTGAGCCGTATACACGAAAAACTCAAAACTCTGGAGCCAGCCAGCACTTCTGAATCTCAAAGGGGTCCTCCTCCGTTACAGGACAATGCTAAGCTCCATGGCTAGGATGACAAAGAACACCATTCTACGCCTTGGATGGGAAACACTATTTCATCCGCCATTCTCCCTGGACATTGCGCCGTCCGATTATCACCTGTTCCATTCCTTGGACAATCACCTTAGAGGACGCCAGTTCAAATATCTAGTAAAGGTGCAAAATACACTTGATACTTTCTTCGCTTCACGGCCCACCAAGTACTACCGCGATCATGAACTTCCAGAACCTCGGCAGAAGGTTGTCGATGCTGACGGGGACTATTTTTGATCTTCCAGATAAGTCTTAGATGACATATCGATGTTCGAAGCTGGTGAGTGAAAAACCGACAGAACTTTCTTGGTTACCTTTATAGTTATCTCACTTTGTGTTTGGAGGGTCGAATTGTTATGTAAAAAATTAATGAAAGATGGTTGGGCTTCATGTTTTAAATTGATCCTTCCTGCTGGAACTCCCATCAAGATCCTATTGATTTATAAATGAAAATAGGAGAAAATGAATATATGATGTATATTTTTTTAAATGTATTTGTATGTGATAAAAAAGGTTTGCAACCCAAAGAAAATATGAATAGTCGTTGCATATTCAATATCCCTCAGGCGTACATTCAATATCCCTTTTCCATTTATTTTTATTATTCTTTCGATAAAAGGTTGATTATTTATAACAAATCGACAATCCCGTTCCAAACTGTCAAACTAAACAAACTCTTTCTCCAAGTTTGTATGTATTATGAGTATTTCTGGAATTCGTGTAAAGCACGGTTTCAACTAGTTTTATTTCCTTCAGGTTCCAACTAATCTTCCGACTTAATATTACTAACTTATTTATCTCGTTTCTTTGTCATTACAGAGTGCGCTGCCAGTATGTCTGACCCTCGAGTGACTGGACCTTCCCTCATAATGCCCAAGAGGATTTATTGTGATGATCTCGGGGACTTTCTACCAGTACAATGTTCTCATCAACATTGTTGGTGTGTCAATCCTAAAACCGGGAAAGCCATTCTAGGCTCCAAAATCAAGCTAGAGACAAATCAAAACCAGGTGTCAACATGTTCAAAATTGTTAGAATACCAAATCATTCAGCAGAATAGTGGAGGTGAAGCTTTAATACGAACTAAACGAATTAGAAGGCAATCAGGTTTTGGTGCCTCAAAATTTGATAATGTGCAGCCAGCGACAGAAACTACTTCTGAAGAATCTCATTTGTCTGATTCGTCTGCAAAGAAAGAATCTCAATTTCGCGAACACGGAAAAGTGTCCGATTCTTCAGCAGTAAAGGGGACAGAAGATTTTGAAGATTCTAAGTCTATCAAAGAAGCATCAACGGAAAAATCCATCTCAAGTCACACACCATCTACAAACACAGCGAAAACGACACA
Source organism: Thermobia domestica (assembly GCF_964235325.1). Classification (NCBI taxonomy): domain Eukaryota; kingdom Metazoa; phylum Arthropoda; class Insecta; order Zygentoma; family Lepismatidae; genus Thermobia; species Thermobia domestica. The sequence continues at coordinate 200,194,594 of NC_137466.1, read as the reverse complement.
CGACAATTTTGAAAACTCGAAATTACCAGAAGCTAATTCTGCTGAAGTTCATGGTATTGATAAACCAGAACGCATAGACGGGAAACAAAGGGAACAGGCCGAAAAATCTGAAGGCTTCTCTTCAACAGAACAATTGAAAGACCAAAAAATTGATAAATTTCAAGATAAACAGTCTAATTTCAATAACAAAGAACTAACATCCACTACAGAACAATCTAATATTGATAATTCAAGTTCAAAAGATGAAAGAGACTCAAAACATGCAAAATCTTCCAACAATACACAGAAACAACAACATTCAGCAAACAATGACGACAAAGAAAAGGAAACATCAACTACATCAAAATCTACGTCTAACTCTATAGATTCTTCCTCTTCTGAAGACGATTTATCTTCAACTGAATCAGGTAAAAGAAATTCAAGAGAGGAGGCAACGGAATCTTCCAAAAAAGCAAATAATGATTTACAATCATCTTCACAATCACCAGTTTCTAGTACAGAAAAGAGTTCCTCACATCAAAACTCCTTGTCTAACAATAAAGCTTCCAAAATTAACAACCATTCGTCAGTTAATGAACATGATTCACTTTCTTCTACAAAAGAATCAACATCAGATTTGGATTCTTCAGGCTTCGATCTTGCAGAATCTTCTACTACGTCTGCTGCAGAATCAGAAAAGTTATCAAAAGAAAAATATGACAATCATGAAATAAACAAAGATATTAGTTCAGAATATGTAGAAAATGATACCTTTAAATACAGCGAAGAAGCATTTGATTATCCTGTGCAGAGTACAACAACCGAAGGCTCGCGAAGAAGAAAGCGCTCTGTAACCGGAATGACCACTAGTTCCACTACAGCTTCCGAAGAGGAATCGTCAAACGAGAATCAAGAATTCTCCAGCAACTCAGAATTCTCATCGACTTCTACAACTGAAGCCGGTGACAATTTTGAGGATTTGGAAAATTCTGAACCTAAAGAATCAACGGAATCCAATACATCTGATTCAAGCAAAAAAGATGGTCGTGCGTCTGATAAAGATTCCGTTGGAAATTCTGAAACAGAGAGAAACCGTCCAGACAAAGAATCTGATTCTTCTTCCAAAGATCAGAGAAACAAAAGAAAGGGAAGAGAGCCTGAAAATAATGACGAAGAAGGCACAGAGGATCAAGAAAAAAATGAAAATCGTACGAAAGAATCTAAAGAGGGATATTCAAGAAAAGAAGCTGATAGTAAGAATGTAAATTCTGATAATGTAGACAATTCTTTGATAAGACAACGAAACTTTGATCCAAATGAAGATTATGTTGATGATTCCTCTTTAAAAAGTACGACGACGGCCTCTGATGACTCGGAAGACAATGGTTTACAAAGTGAATCAGCATTTGACAATTCCAATGAAATAGCTTCGTCTGAAAATTCAAATGCGGGCGACAAAACACATAACAGAGAAAAGCCATCCAATAAAATTAGAAAGAGTGATCTTTCTAAAGATTTTTCGAGCACAGACTTGCAAAAACAATTTTCCGATACTAGAGAGGAGACAAATATTGACTACGAGCAAATAAGCCTTATTGGAAAACAAAAAGTTATTGTCCTCTGTTCAGATCCGAAAGTAAAAATTATTAATGGATCGAACAAAAGTTCTATTTTATATAAAGAAAACACAGGAGAGCAAGCGAGTGAAGACAATGAAGGAAGTGACGATGAAAATCCATCACAGAATGAAGGGAATTGGATGAACGATGAACCTGGTGAAAATGACAACAGTGATGATAATATCGGAGATGGAAAAAGTCAACCAACCGATCAAGAAGAATCCCAGTCTAATAAGAAAACTAAGGTTGATGAGGAATATGAAGATGAAACAACAAAGAGAAGCAAATCACGCCCATTAGAAGATGAAAAGGACTCCAAGAACGAAGATACAGTAGACCAGACTAACGAGCCATCAGACGAATTCGGCTCGGGAGAAGAAGATTATTATGAACTTATAAAGTATTTGGAGGAGAACTTATCAAATGAGGAAGAAGGTGATAGTAACAAGAATTTGGAAGACACTGAAAATAAGCAAGGTGAAAAACAAGATGAAAATGGCGAAAGTGATAAAGATACGGAAGATGTTGACGGATCAGACAACATGAAACAGAATTACAAATCTGAAGAAACTTTTTCACGTGAAACGTCGCGAGGTAAAAGATATCCTAATGCAGAGGATGACGCTGAAATCAATCGCCAGAAGAAAAATTCACGAATAACAGACACTGACAGTGGAGAGGAAACTAATGCTGAAACTTCAGATAGGTCCAATAGGAAAACCGAAACTACAACTAAAACTCAATCCAAATCTAAGTCACCGAATAAAGATGAAGATAACTTGAGGGACTTACAAAACACTTCCAGGAAAACTGTATCTAATAAGAGTCGAAATGAAAAAGAAGCAACTCCAAATGATAATGATGATTTGAGAACTGTAACTTCGACCTCAAAGGACAATGATTATAAAAGAGCAAGAAATCAAGTTGATGACAATGACTTAGATGCTGATGATAAGACTAAAGCTTCCAAATTACGATTAAAGGACGAGAAAATTACGAATAAGAAGACTCGACAATCATCATCTTACCCTAAAGATAATGAAGAATCTTCAAATGATTACAACGAAGACTACGTTCACGAAGCTGATACTGACAACTTGGAGTATGTAGAGGATGAAGACAAAAGCTCCAGAATTGCAGAAGAGAGAAATAAGGAAGTATCGAAACAAGATAAAAGGAAAGAACGCAGTGGACAGAATTCAATAGATTTAGAAAGCAACAGAAATGCTCGGAACAAAGTAACAAAACAAAATAAGCAGAAACCACAAGAAAGTGATGGTAAGATTAAACAGAAAGGACTTAGGAACATGCTGCTCTCTGATCTAAACAACTCTGAAGAAGTACGGAAAGCTCAATACGCATCTAGCAGCAAACAACGAAACAATGATGAAGATTACGATAAAGAAGCCAGCGATGGAGATGATGATTCTAATCCACGTTCCTCAGGTGGAGACAGAGGAACATTTATGAGTGATGATAAAATTCGGAAGTTAAGCTATAACAAAGACACTTACAATGCAGACAAATCTACAAATAAGATTAAGAGAAAAGGTGATTCTTCAGATGCAGAAAATAGTGACACTTTGGAACAAAGCGAAATGTACGAAGATTATGAAAATCTACCAGAAGATGCAGATAATAATTATGATGAGAAAATGCAATATAATAAAGAATATACTGTTGATGAAGAAAGTGACGATAATATAGGTGAGGGGGAAACTGAAAGAGGACAAGAGGAATATTATAATAATGATAATGAAGACAATAAAGAGATAGATAAATATCTTGGTGGAGGTATGTATGTTGAGAAAGAAGGCAGAGCTTCGTCAGACTATTTGGAAATGTCTATGGATAACTTAAATGTAGAAACGGATAGAGATACCACTCAAAGAAAAGTAAACAGAAGGAGAGAGGAGGACCAATATGCAAAATATGATAGTGACTCCGATGCCCCTTACAATCAAGATTTTTCAGTTGATAATGACGGCAATGAAGAATTGATTGGGCAAAAACAAGTACGTAGTAGTTCAAGCAATGATAGAAATGAACGAAACAAACGTATTGATATGGAGATGGGATTATCAAAATTTATCCCAACTGAATTAAGAAAATTTGGTAAACCTAACATTCCCGGTATAGATATTGATGCACAATTTAAAGGTTCAAGAACAAAGCAGCAGAATTATGGAAGATCTGATTACATTGACGGAGCTACTGCTGAATATACTAATGGTCCCAACATGCGCTCTGTTGAAACTTATCTAGGAACGGCTGATGCTTACAAAAGTCCTTCATCAAATAATCGGCTATTAGAGACAGACAGTTACTATCCTACTCAGAGTAATCAAGGATTTCAGAAACAAAGGACACTGTCGACTTCAATCGGGAGAGAAGCTATGGAATCAGATTCATATGGTCAAAATACGCTAGGACTTAGAGAAAAACAGAAAGCTAAGCAGATTCTGACTAACTTGAAAGAATCACCTGTGGTATCAAAACTAAAATCAAAATTTAACTTAAGGAATATTCAAGGTAAAATCGGAGACACCATGTCATCCTTTGGAAACAGAATTGGATCAAAATTAACAGAATTCCAAGGCGATGACGACAATGTTCAACAAATGGACTTCATCCCTGATGACAGTTCTTCGAATCCAGATGTAAGTGGAGTTCGCAGAAAAGATTTTGATCTTCAGCAGGTGGATCTGGAAAAACTTGATGATCAGAAATATAGAGGAACTCAAGTCTTTTCAGATGCAATTCCACAAGATTCTGGGGCAAACGATGGCTTATTTGGTTTAAACATAGCACTTCAGGGCCGGCAAAAGCCCAGTATACCGAAAATTCCAGATTCTTTAATGCCATTTCAAAAGAAATTAAAACCTGAACTTGGAGAAATCGAAGCTTATGCTACTTTAAGACGCCAGATACCAAAGACCAGTGCATCAAATGTTCAAGATTACTTCCCGCCGCAACAACAAAGGATGTCTCAAACAAGCACAAAGAACATTCAAGGATATTCTACAACAAATGCTGTGATTCCACGACCCAGTCAAAGTATTCTCAGTGCAATGCAAGCCGGAAAACCAGAATTTAGCTCAACAAAGGACTTTATAGGTGAAATGGATATACCGAATTACAAGCCAGCTACACCAGATTTGACAAGGAGTTTTAATGTACAGAACAGTATGGATCTTCAAAGATATCTAGCTAAAGGAAAACCAAAAGGATTAAATCAAGATATGCAGGGATTAGTGCAAATAGGAGAAGATAAGTCATCGAGCATTTACGCAGACGCAACTCCACTTGCAAGGAAGTCAACGCAGGGTAGCGCCAGTGCAGCAAAAGAATTCTCGATTACAGGAGAAAGGAAACCACAAGACCTCCTGAGACCGACAATGGCAAAGGAAAAGATTCCTTTTCAACGTAAGGGAGATTCAGTGCGAAAATTGTCCTTGCAAACTGATGCAGAAAGAGCAAATCAAGGCAGACGAATGAACGCACAAATGGAAATGGAGTTAGGAAGAAGCCGAACAATAAACGGAGGAATTGACGATAGCAACAAAAGACAACTTTTAGCAAGCATCCAGCGACAGACGGGGAAAAGGAATGCGATGCCAGCCAGTGCCTTATTTCAAGCCTCACCCCAATATTTACCAATGAATATGCAAAGAAGTGCTCAATCTGAAATCCAATTTAACCCAGCTTTAAGGCAGAGTAAAGACTTTTTAAATCCATCATCGTACGCTGCGTCCTTGAATCTTGCCAGGTCAACACAGATGAGAAGACGTTGAAAATATAACGCAATATTTATATTTAAAATAACCAAGATATTGTAATTTTTTTTCAGAATGTTATCTTTAACAGAGTACGCTGTAGATATTCAATGTAATATTGGTATTCATAAAATAGAATTAAATATAACAGTGTAACTTTCTGTCTTTCTGTCTTCTGATCTTCAATATCATAGTATTGGGCTTGAAATTTCCGGTCGCTAGGTCACCATTGGTAACCAAATATTTTAGTTTGGCAATAATCATTTAGCCTTTAACTTGCCTTCGAATTGCAAAGAAACAATGGCTGTCAAACGCTCGTGGCTGCTGGATTCAGATCTGAAATTTCGCGCCCTATCACAGTATATATATTTTAAGTCAACTATGGATCAAGGAAATTCCTACACGTGTAATTTTATGTAGAAATGCAGCTACGTAAGGATGCCAATAACTTTAAATTGGTTCATGTTTGAATCAATATTTACAACTGTTATCAAGGGGGATTAAACTTCAAAAAAGTCATGATTATTTCTTGAGTATTTCATTAAGAAGATACTCTGACGCTTTGATATTTTCTGTTGTTTCGACCTTAGTTGTCTATAGATCCAAAGTATTAATAGCGATCTGTCAAGTAACTATTCAGATTTTTTCCTCTGAACGAAAGGACACGGACAGATACAGTAAACACTAGTTACTGTTTGACGCTAGTTACCGTTCCTGTCCATGAAGATTGATGTTGATACCGGAAGTTGGAGAAGTTTTCAATTCCTTCCGGTTGTATAGGATTTAGTCATAAGTCTTGCAGTATTCTGGTACACAACATACCTGCATGTATCATAGTACAACAAAAGCAGATTAACGTTGATAGTCTCTCGTAGTGAACTGTCTGCAGCAACCTTCCTGCCAATTCTTCAAATTCACGTAGGTACCATGTCTTGTCCTAAGACACAATAATGAAGTCAGTCACTACTGTTTCCGCCTCCTGGTGGTTGGTGAAGCATCGTAATTTCCGAAAGTGCCATGGACCGAAACATGTACTAATCCGAAGGGTCAAAGTCAGGACCAGGGGTGGCATCAGTTCGATACCTCAGGTTTGTGAACTTTGTGTTGTGTGCTTCGAGTTGAGTGTGCCGTTTTGCGTTATTCTGTTGTAACTTAGCAGGACGCGCTTTCGGTTCACCAATGCTGGATACTTTGGCGTAGTGAAGAATAATGCAATGTAACTGTTCGGAATAAAGGTCGGCATTGATGGCATGACTGTTAGGAGCAAACTCAAAGTGAATTAGACTCGTAGTTCCAGCACATACGGACCATAACTTTATGCTTGAAACGGGCTTGTTTGATGATCCGTTCTGGAAGTTTGGACTTGTCCAACCAATGTTTTCGGATATTCGAACTCGGGAAAAAATACATATGACAATTTCAGGAATCATATGGATTTTGCAGCAGTTGTCCGCTCACGTCTATTCTTCTTTGGGCCTCAGCTGGGGTCAACTCTAGTGGCATAATGCCGCTGGTCCTGATGGTCTTCCCGAGTTTGTGAACTTGACACACTACAATAGGCTGGAACACAAGGCATTGGTTTGACAATCGTTGTCTATTGGTAGATAATTTTCCTCAATTGCGTGTCGTATGATCTCAAAATCTGTTACTCTGGGACGGCCGGACCTTGACTGATCTTTGACACAATCTGCACGAGATTTCTGGAACAAACGAGCTGCTGTGCTGTGCTTCACTTCACCTTCCCCTTTCGCATGAAAAATGTTTTGAGTTGCTGCCGCACTATAATGCACGAGTTCGAACTGATATATACAGTGCACGTATTAGACTTTGTTATGCATTCATTGTCACTCTCACAAAAAAAAAAAAAAAAAAAAACTATCTGAAGATAAGAGTGGAGTGGTGTTAAATTGTCCGCTTACCACACTACCTATTGGGCGAGTTTGACCTTGTACTTGTAGTCGATTACGGCGTATACACGCGCCTGCTTTTTGGGTTGTGGAAACATTGCAAGATTTATGACACACCCTTGTAATAGCGTGATTGAGTGGAGATGGGATCTTTCTATCCTTTTGAATTCTGAATTCATATCAAAAATAGTTTCTTAGTGATTTTGCCATATATAGACTAATATTGAAACCGGAAATAATTTATTTCTGCCACTTCCGGTAGCAACAACTTGATTGATTGATTTTCAGTTTAGTGTCTCTTTAAAGCAGCGAAGCTATATGAGACTTGGACCTACAGTTTAACATGGGATCCGAACCACATGAGCTCCTACACTAACCACATAAGCTCCTACACCAAAGGCGCATACACTAACTGCTTAGCCACGATTATGCTCCCGGTAGCAATATAGGAATAAAAGTTGAAATAAAACATATTCTCGGCGCCTTGAATCTAGTGTTTTAACCACGAGACGAGATGAGACAAGAAATAAGGTTTCCTTGTTTTTTTTTTTCGTAAATTTTGTTGAAGTCTTGTCTCAAAAATCTTCTTGTCTCCTTTTGTAAATATATATACTAAATTTATGCCCTAAGTGTAATAGTGTGATCCGTGAAAAGTGTGATATAATCGCATTTAAGCCATATTTATTATTTAAGTATATTGTGTAATGACTTGCATATTTTTAAACGTTGGTAAATGCTTGTCATTGTGTTCCTACTACTGTATCTCTTTATCAATTTATAATTTTATACTCCGCACTATGTAACACTGAAACTGCGTTTAAGAGCCTGCCTTACTAAAAATAATACAAAATTTACCATTTTCCTTTTGCTTGATTATTCATCAGTGAAAGGAGATAATGAAATGCAAGTCACCACAATCATAGATAATGCTATTCTACAACAGAAAATATGAACCTGAAGAATGTTCAGTGTTGCCATCCATAGAAATTACAGTGGTGCCAGAAAAAACAATTTCCCTAAAATCTAAGTTAAGACAAAGAGTAGAAGAATGAACTCAACTGCATTTGATTACGTATCATGTTGTTTTGGTTCCTTGTGAGCTACTTTTTAATTAACATTATTATTTAATTTTAATAACTGTATGTTAAAACTATTTTGTTTATTACAAACTAAATACAACTATTATTTAAAAAGTAGTTCACAGGAAACCAAAACAATATGATACGTAACCAAATGCAGTTAAGTTTGTTCCTTTACTCGCTGCCTTAACTTAGATTTTAGGGAAATTGTTCCCTCGTCTTTGGGCAACACCATCTGAATCGAAAGCACAATTTTCAGCATGTGTTGCCGTTTTTGCTGATACTTCCAAATGAAAATTTTCACTTTAATTTCCCACGTTTATGTCCCTTAGGCTAAGGGAGACGGGTGACTAAGGCAAGCGAATAATGATGGAATAATTGGTGGAATGATAATGTGGGAGGAAACAGGAGTGCCCCGATAGAACCCACAGACACGATGTTGTCCACCACAAATTTACTTGGCCGGCACAAACCAAGGATTCCATGCACCAAAGGTAAGCACTCTACAACTGAGTCCCTGTTGCTCTGATACTATCAATAGACGAACGGGTATAGTCATTCTATAGGTTTCCCATAGACTTGAATGCGCAGCACAATTTGAAAGTCTGGAAAAAGCAAAACATTGCTGGAAACAAGATTGTTTCATTTACTGACAATGATAACACAGTTTCATTACAAAATTTTGCCTCCTATCATCCAGGGAGAGAACTGAGGTGTACTCATTCAACTTGGCAACAGGGTTGGTTGGTTCGGCTAGAGATCTCTCCCTTGGTTTGGATGAAGGGCCTGGCCTCCCTTGGCGTTAGCGTGTAGATGTGGAAGTTAAGTCTCCCTGGATAACAAGTAAACAAGTATATGGACGAACACCTGCTTCTCTGTCGTGGCTTATTGTTTAATCAATGGGGTCTCCCTAAACACCAGCAGCCCACGCAACGACCTGCACTCCACCGGCTCTTTCCTCTGGGAATACGCAACAAGGAAGGACTGCTGCAGGATTTCACTTGTTTCAACGCCAACGTAGGGAGAAAAAAATCCCAAGATGGGAAGAAAGAAACGAATACTATAATTCCTAGAATTAGAAGGAGCATATTGAGTAGGTGAAAGATCACTACCTTCACCTTCATTTTCTTTTTCTGCTTTTCTAAATTCGTAACTTTCTCTGTCCTTCCTGAAAGTAGTCCAAATTTAACTTCGACGAATTGGAAAATGCGATGCGACTACGTAGTGAATAAGCACATTAAAGTTCTGTTCGTCTACTGTATTTCCCGAAGTCTTTGAAAGAAGAATAAGAAATTTTTGAAGAGTGGAGATAGGAATTTGAGAAACAAGTAATTGATGGATTTGTTTTTTTTCACTTCATGATTCTTCTTATTCAAGATTGGAATTAGATGTAAAAGACAAGAAATCTTTTATATACACATACATACACTGTGTAACAAAAGTCCGGAAATGCTTTTAAAAATATTGTAGCTAAAGTAGTAAAGCACATAATTTTAAAGAGTAAACTTATCAGTTTTTTTTTTTTTTTTTTTTTAACCGGGAGTTTCTTTCTGGGTTATTGGCAGACATAGCATTCCAGGAATAAAGAGACAAACTTTACATACCTATTCAGGTTCTCAATACAAGAAAAACGATTACCTTCAACTTTTGTCGAAACGTCTAATTACGGAGATTGGGGCTATATAAAGTAATTAACGGATTCGCTGTAGAGTGTTAATTTAAATTGGTCTCATTTCTGTAATTAGACGTTTCCGACCAAAGTCGCAGATACATTTTTTTTCTTGTATTAAGGTTCTGAATACGCATGTGAAGTTTGTCGGTTTTTATATTCAGTGTAGTAATCCTACAACCAATAACACTAATTACTGTAAATTGGTCCTATCTGGGTAATTAGGCCTTTTCCAGTCAAAGTCGTGGATAAGTATTTTTCTTGATATAGAGATCCTGAACACGTATTCGAAATTTGTAGTCTTATTCCGGGAACACCCTGTATATCGTATTTTCCGCCATTAATATGAATTTCTTTCCCTCGTCAACTTAATTCTTAAACACATAAATATTAATTACGATTTTCGATATAGTGTAAAATAAATATTCTGTTTCTGGGTTGTTTACAAGTATTTGTTTCCGCGAATATTTTGAATGTAACGACGACCACACTGATAAGTCCTTTACCCGTTGTGCAGTATTTCCTTGTGTGTGCGTGGCGTATTGGAAGCTCTTATGAGCAGCATCAGAGGAGCGAAAAGAAGCCCCAATCCATCAGCTTTGTCTCCCGACGACAACGGGCGTCGCGAGCAGAGAAAACCCCTTCGCATAAACGAACTGTCTGCAGATGAGTGATAGCAACCCGTAATCCGAGCAGCCTCTGCGGAGGAGGAGGAGGGGGATGTAAATGAGCCAAGGCCACGTGGGTGAGGACACGCGCATTAGTCTTCATGCCAACGTTTTAATGTGTTCACTCGACTCGCAGAAAAAGGAAGAGGAAAGAAAAAAGAACTCCTACTCCACCTCAATCGAACCTCACTTTTCATGATTACAGGGTTTCAATCCCAGTAGCTTTTACCAGCATGCTAAATAGTACACGGAACTATACTCATGTGGGTAAATAAACCAGATGAAAAGTTTTTAATTGATACACATTTCTCATACTTGAAGTTTAAAATCTCTAGTAAAGTCAGAGTTAAAATCATGGGTTATGATTTCTCGAGGTACGTTAAGAAATAATTACGAGGACCGTTCGAAAAGTAATTTCCGATTGGTTAAAAAAGAAACACCAACGTAAATAAGAAGAATTTATTATATACATCTGAAAATTAATTCTTTCCTTTATTTTTCAACACAGTTTTCATAAACAATTAAGCGCTTATCATTTTTCTGCATTAGCTTAGAAATTCCATCAACATAAAAATCTCCCGCCTACGCCTGAAGCCACAGTACTTCCTGCAGGCACGTAGCCAAGGTTTCGTAATAGGGGGGGGGGTCCGTAATGAAATACTGTAGTATCACACCAGGGGCTCAATCATTCTAAAGTATTTTACTGGCAACACATATTGGTTCGTTTAGCCAGGATTTCGTAATGGGGAGGCGTGACAAGAAATACTGTGGTTACACAACAGGAGCTCGATCAATCTAAACTATTTTACTGCCAACATACCCAAATTCGCTTGTTAGGACAATAAAAAGAGGATATGTTAGTAAGTATTTTAATAACAAAGTATGAAGAGATCTCGGGTAAAATATAAAAAGTATTGAAAAAGATATAGTCTTCCGAGGTCATTCGAACTCGGTTGTACTTGTCTTCTTTTTCTTATTCAGAGAAGAATAACAACGAGATCTCTTTCGGCAGTAAAGACATCCTATAAAATGGATTAGTGTTGCCGTGAAATTGAAAATTCCTTTAAAAAATGTAACTGGAATCTATGTTCCCAGGCTCATATTATTGGTGATTGCAAGCATTTCTTTCCAATAATATTCATTTTTAATGGCAGGACTCCCCCCGCCGTTTTTTCCACACAGAGCTCATCATAAGAAAGAGTAACTAAACGCTTGGTGTAGCTTTTTATTTTTAACGCTGATTATTCTTTTTGTTTCATCCTTCCTTACTTTTTTTTATTATTTTAGGTTTCGAAGGGGGGGTCCGGACCCCCCGGACCCACCCCTTGGCTACGTGCCTGCTTCCTGTAGCCTAGCCTCTGTGTCACTACGTCATATAACACAGTTCTGGGGAAATTCATCGGAAAGCTCCGAGATTGTGAAACGTCGATTTTCACAAACTTTTCCATCAATTTTCTGAACGAGTTCATGAGTGACCACTGATGGCCTGCCACTCCTCTCTTCGTCATGAATATTTGTTCGTCCACTTTTAAATGAGCGAACCCATTCACGAACAATTCCTTCACTCATCACACTTGGTCCATACACAGCACAAAGTTCTCGATGAATAGCTGCTGCCGAATATTGTTTTACCGTAAAGAAAACGTATAACAGCTCGCATTTCGCACTTGGCGGGGTTTTCTATGGCAGCACACGTTTTGAGACGCTACAAAAGTGGAACTAGTGATCAGACAACCTTCACTCTACCACGGCTGGATGCAGACTGACCTACTGCGCATGTCTGTGCAAAGATGGTAGTGCTGTCCTCACTACTTCACGCTCAGTGACCAATCGTTGGTTACTTTCCGAACGCACCACGTGCTTTTACGCGGATTGTTACCAAGTAGAATAATAGTAAATTTCTTAAAGAAAATTGTCCTATTTTCTTTCATCCTTGTAGGATTTACTATAAATTAAGACCACTTTTAAACAGTCATTAGGATTTCCGGAACGATATTCCATTTTTCACACTACCGAAAGTGAATTTTTCTTCCTAAAGACAATATAACTCGTGCTAAATTATTTACTTGCACCTCAAATGGTAGATTCGTTCCATTTCAAGAAAAGTCAACCGTAAAGGTACACCCACTACAAACGGTACAGGTTCTGTGAAGGTAAGATTACGTGACTACACTATACGTTTTAATGGAATCCTTGTAATGTAGTAATTAGTTGTAATGGAAAGTTACAAAAGTATACAAACGTTTGAAATAAAAAAATCAACAAGGTCATGTAATCACTGACCATCAAAGAATCCTTAGAATTTGCGAGGATCAGAAGACCCGCCCCAAAGATATTGCGATCGAAGCAGAGGAAGAGGAGGATAACGAAGAAAAAGGATCCAGTATATTGGAAAATGAAATAGTACAAGGAATCAAAGACATGCGAAAGAGAAAGGCCACTGGAGACGATGACACCAGTAGATTCGCTCAAGGGATTAAAAGACAATGCAATGAAAGTACTGACATTACTTATTAACAAGATTTACCTGAGGGAAGAATAGCCAAAGAATTTTTTTTTTTTTTTGGATGTTACAGTGATTGTATTGCCCAAGAAAAAGCAAGCAAAGAAGTGCAGCGATCACAGAACCATTAGCCTGATTTCCCACACTGGAAAGATTATTGTACGCATCCTGAACAGACGGCTGGAAAAGTAAGATAGATGAGAGGTTGGAAGAAGATCAACTTGCATTCCGAAAAGGAAAAAAAAAAGCACGCGAGATGCTATTGGGTTAATACGAATTATATCAAAAAGAGTTCTTGATGTAAAGGAGGAGTTGTGTTTGTGCTTCATCGACTGGTATAAGGCTTTCGACTGGGCCAATTGGGCGAAACTTATGAAAATACTTAAAGAAATTGAAGTCAACTAGAGAGACTGACGACTCATTCGAAAATTGTACACAGGAAAATGAGTGAAGTTGCGCTTGAATGAAGGAAAAACCAATAGTGTGGAGATTGGAAGAGGAGTCAGACAAGGATGTTGTATGTCGCCACAATTATTCAACATTTACAGTGAATGTTTCATGAAAGAAGCATTAATGAGAATTGGAGATTTCGAGATTTAAGGATAAATCATTAGCAAGGTCAGGTATGCAGAAGATACGGTTATCATAAAGGTAACCAAGAAAGTTCTGTCGCTTTTTGTGATGGTCCGTGTTCAATTGGACCTCACACCGTGAGTTGAATATGAATTTATGAAGTCGAAGGTCAGTTGTTGGTATATCCAACATGCTACCTGCTACTGCTACCTGTAGCAGTTCAGTTACACCATGAACTTGCGTAAGGGCAAAGTGAACATGGGGCCTCCACAGAGCGTCATAAGGGCGTGCATGTTGTACGAGTTCAAACTGGGGTCAAACACCACTGCAGCAGGGAGGAAGATATGCCAAGCCTTTGATGAGGGTGTCGTGACTACGCGGAAAGTGCAGCGGTGGTTTAACAAGTTTAAAGAAGGTGACGAAAGACTTGAAGATGCACCACGCGCCGGAAGACTAACTCAAATAAAATGAGAAGTGGGTCCTCTACGAAGCTCCATGGCGCCGTCAGCATTGGTTAGCATCCAATGAACCGATTCCAAAACAGCCGAAACCAGCACTGCAATAGAAGTAGGTCCTCCTGTGTGTAGTGGACTGCTCCCAGCATCATGCATCGGGAACTGCTACCAGCTGGTCAGAGCATCAATGCAACTGTGTACTGTCAGCAGTTGAGCCGTGTTCAAGAAAAATTCAAAACTCTGGAGCCAACACTTCTGAATCGCAAATGGATCCTCTTGTTACAGGACAACGCTAAGCCCCGTTGGTGGCTAGGATGACCGAGACACCATTCTACGCCTTGGATGGAAAACACTATTGCATCCGCCATACTTCCGCCGAACTAGACATTGCACAGTTCGATTATCACCTATTCCATTGCTTGGACAACCACCATATTGGACACCAATTCAAATCCTTAGTAGAGGTGGAAAATGCACTTGATAACTTATTCGCTTCATGGCCCACCAAGTTATATCGTGATGGAATCCATGACCTTCCAGAACGTTGGCAGAAGGTCGTCGATGCTGACGGAGACTATTTTTTATCTTCCAGATACGTCGTAGGTGATATCGATGTTCGAAGATGGTGGGTGAAAAAGCGACAAAAGTTTCTTCGTTACCTTTATATAACTAAAACTGGAAAAGGACTACAGGGGACGATTGACAAAATCGTTGGCACTGGGAAACTATGAAACAGAAATCAACATTACAAAGTCAAAAGTCATGAGAATATCTCATGGAAATGCGCCCTTATGGGTAAGAGTAGAACAAAGAGAACATGAAGAGGTCGATAATTTCAAATATCTGGGAAGTATTTTAGCGAAAGACGCGTACTACACTAGAGAGATCTGATCTAGAAATGTCATAGCCAAAGAAGTATTTAACAAGAAAAGATCACTTGTAACTATCAGGATCAATATTGGACTAAGGAAAAAGTTGGTCAAGTGTCATATATGGAGCATTGGATTGTATGGTTCAGAGACTTGGGGAAGAATAATATTAGAGAGCTTTGAAATGTGGTGTTGGAGAAAGATGGAGAAGATAAAATGGATAGAAAGAGTAACAAACGAAGACGTTTTAAAACAGATAGAATAGAGGAGAACGCTTTTAGCTAGCATCCTTCGTAAGAAAGCCAGTTGGATTAGACACATTCTGCTAAGAAATTGTCTTCTTCATACCGTCATAGAAGGAAGGATAGAAGGAAAGCAAGGAATAGGAAGAAGAAGAACAACTGATCCATTATTTGAAAACTAGAAGAAAATATTGGGAATTAAAACAAGGAGCTGAAGATTGAGAGACTTGGAAGAAACATTTTCAGGTACAAATCTAAAATTAAAAAAAAAAAAAAAAAAAAAACATAAACTCATTAGTCCCAGAACTTGAGTAAGGTAGAACTAACATTAATAATAATAATAATAATAATAATAATAATAATAATAATAATAATAATAATAATAATAATAATGGAAAATTCTCGTCGGATGGTAATAACATGTGTTAATTATATTTTAACTAGCTGAAACGTCCCCTTGTTCAGACGGGTAGGATAGATTTATGGAAAACGTTTGAACCCTTCTTCCCTTAGGAAATGCATTTTAATTATAGTGTAATGACAAAAAATACTTAATTTCTACCCCTTCCCACCCCACCCTTTCACTTCCATGTCGATGGGGGCTGAACTGCACTTAAATGGCATCAAGAGTGCCACTAATCATCTCAGTGACTCCAAAAATTACGCAAAGGACATTAATTTCGGTCATTTTCGATTATTTTTTACATGTCACCCCTTCCTATCCATCTCTCACCCCCATACCGACCCTAACTCTAAGGCCTATGGAGCCCGGAGGTTCAACGTCGCACTCAGAAAAGTTCTCCATTGATTTCTGTTCTTAGCCAATTGGATCAAGTTTCTACTTTGTATTTCTATTAATGAGAGATCCATCTTAATATTAGAATCCCATCTGCGCCTAGGTCTTCCTAAAAGATGTTTTCCGATTGGATTGCTAGTTAAAACGTGGAAAGTTCCTACTTTATTCCATTCTGGCTACATGACCTACAAAGTTGAGATTCCTAGACTTGGTGACCCTAACAATGTTTAATAAACGTTATAAATTATTCAGTTCCTCATCCCATTCTTCTTGAGTACGAATATACGTCTAAGGATTTTATTCTCAAATACTTTCAATCTCCGTTCTTCCCTCAGAGTAAGCGGCCATGTTTCACAACCATACAGCACAACAAGTATAATTATTATTTTACATATTTTAAGCTGCAAATTCCTCAACATAATCCGCGACGACAAAAAAAGATTTTGAACTGAATAATAATATAAATTTCCTTTCAGTCGACATTTAGTTTCTTCGTGGATGTGACTTTGATCTGCTAATATTGATCCTAGATATTTGAAAGTATTCACTTTGTCAAAATTGTACAATACGAATCAAAAAACCTGCAACATGAAAGTTTAAGTTCATTGTGAAACTACGCCAACAACATAGGCAACCAACCTAACGTCTTTGTGGCACTGATCACGCCAGGATAACCTTCGGCTTCGTCCCCCTGCACACTTCGTTTGGAGCAAGAAATGCATAGACCACGTGACTACAAACCACAAATTTCTCACAAGATGGAGTAATAGATTGAGGTTCTTCTCATTTTACATCCTCAGTTTTAAAGAGAGAGAAAGAGAAAAAGGTCAACGTGATAAAAACTAAATAAAGAGGAATATATGAAATATAAAGGAAAAGAAAACGTGCGCATATATTGACAAATGACACATGCACTTCAAAGGAGACCATCTCAAATTTTGTTATGAACCATATATAATAACTGTGAGAATCAGCAAACCACAAAGACATAATTACACACAGTAAGTGTTATACAACACATATTTATTTAAACAAATAAAAATGCTTGCAGAAAGCTGAAAATGTCTTTAAAATCTCAACCATAACTGAAACAAGAGATTACTTCTCTATTGTTTTTCTTCGTAGCATCCATCTACATGGAGAAATGAGAAAGAGATAACATCTTAAGAGATTCGCACGTATACAATATCGGAAACTGCTAAATGGAAAAAAGTACCGTCTTTGGCTGGGATTCGAACCCAGAACCATAGTGTTAGAAATCCAACACTCTACTAATGTAGCTAGTCTGACAGTAATACCCTGTTCCTCCATCATTACCTATGAAAGATGGAATGGAGTCTGCAGAAAACTACGTCTAACATGTCCACGACAGACCGCCTATGACCTATGTCTAATTGGTACTTAAAAAAGCTAGTTCTACACGTGCATAGAAAAGTAAAATCAAATGAGTAGTTAGTACACATCACTTTGTCTGTCTCACTCTATCTCTGACTATAGAAATAGAGGAAGAAGAAAAAAATATAGAGGTGAGAACACAGGAAGAACAAGCAAAAATATAAGTTGCAGGAAAATGAATATCAAGGAGAGAGAGAGAGACATAGAGACAGAGAGAAAAATAGAGGGAACGGAGCAAATGATTTAATATACATCGGAAAAGAAGATTCACAACTGTGCTATACATTTAATGTATTGAATACTCTGCAGGCCCGTATCCACGGGGGGGGGCTAGGGGGGCCGCCCCCCCTAAACTTTGGCTGGCCCCAATAAAGGTTTCACGATAGGCTTGCAAATAAACTATAATATGGTGATGAAGTATAATATGATTGGGTCGGGCTCCCCCTAACTTCGGCCGCCCCCCCCCCTAAATTTGTGGGCTGGCTACGGGCCTGATACTCTGTTTCTTCTAAATTGCTTGCTAGATGACAAATATTAATTTGTAAAAACGTAGCAAATGCCCGCGTTGTCTTGTTTTCTTACTATTTCAGTAATAGTGGAAAACGTGGTTTATGCAACATAATAAATTACTAATTTTCCCACAACAACCATGTAGATGTTGTTGATGATTTTGAGTTTAACGTCCGTTCAGCAGCGAGATTATATGAGACGTTGACCTACTTATTAACGTGGAATCTGAACCATATGAGCTGCTGCCGGGAATTGAAGCAACCATGTACTGTTGGTAAGAAATTACTAAGCAAAAGAAAAAAATGATCAGCAAAATACATAAAACGATAGTCCTGCAAACTATTACTTAAAGAGAATTTATTGTAAAATCAATACATCCATGTGGCGGTATATAGTCGTAAAGTGATTAGAAAACTTAATATTAAACTGTCGATCACATTGTTTTACTTATTTGAATTCAATGTCGTATAGATTCGGTTTTAGCTCTAGATTTCAGCGTTCTCACTTCGATTCTTAACTTGTTGGAAATATGCATTAATCGAAATTATAAAAATATACGAAATTTAACTAGCTAAAAGAAGAGAATAACATAAAAATCCGGATTAGAGTATTACAATAAACATGTGTATTTTCTTTAGGGTTTGCAAGTCATAGCTTATAGGAATTATAGAAAAAACGTTCGTTGTGAAAGCACAAGAAAAAAAAAAAACAGAGAATAGACACAAACCTCAGGTGGGTTTGAACACGAGAAGGCGGAGGTAGTAGACTACTCTACTAAACCGCTCGGCTATATCTTAATCCTCTAGTACGTTTTGATAAATATTGTCTATAGTAGTTGCACTTTACTTGTTTCTGTTTTGTTGTTTGTCATATAATGTATACGAGTGGCGAATAATAGAATAGAACTGTTTTAGACGAGTATAAACAAATTTCCCGGACAAGTTGTAATCTTATATGTATCTAAATTGCACAAATAAATCAGATTAAATCTGTAAAGTGCTTCGTGGGTTTTGATGGAAGTTAACTGTTGCATAGTTACGAGTTTTTGTTTATGCCCACCACTCGATGGAAGTTATGTTCTTAAAAAATAGTAACTGCTACTATATTCTAATGTATTGGATTTAAAAAAATGGAAAATATTTTGTTACTAACAGTGAGTGAGTATTTTTGCGTGCAACAACAGTTGATTACAGGCACATCTACTTCTTCTACGCATGCCTTTCATAATACGACGTCATGTATAGCAATATGTTGCATTATCCTATATTCAAAGACGTTCTAGTACTTTTACTTTGGTGTGTAAGGATGGCGCAATATGATCATTCTGTACGCGAGAGTGTTATCGCTCTAATTGAACATGCGGGATTGAGTGTTCCTGAAGCAGGCGCTCGATTAGGCGTGCATCGTGCAACAGCGTTCAGGTGGTGGAAAAAATATGAGGAAACTGGAAGCCTAACTCGAAAATCTGGAAGTGGTCGGCCACGAGTGTCCTCACCGACACAAGACCAACGATTAGTTGATCAATGCTGTCGACAGCCTTTCATGTGTGCCCGAAAACTGCAACAGTCTACCGCCTTTCCAGGTTATGTAACTACAGTCCGACGGCGAATTCGGGCCGCAGGCTTAAGGTCCTTCCGGGCTGCTGTTAAGGAGAGATTGACAGAAGATCACAAAGTCGATAGACTGGCGTTTGCAGAGCTAAATATTACTTGTCACTGGGACACTGTTGTCTTTACAGATGAAAAAATATTTTCCACTGGAAATTTTGGGCCAACACGTGTGTATCGCCCATCTGGAAGACGGTTTGATCCACAATATATGGCCCGTTCAGCGCGAATGGGTCATGTGACGATTCACTGTTGGGGATGGATATGCGAGACTACAGGTTAGGTGGTATCCATCGAATTATAGGCCGATTTAATGGTAAAAAAAATGTTGATCTTCTCGACTTTATGCTCCCTGAAATAAAAGCACATGTTGGCGACGACGTACTCTAATCCGGATTTTTATGTTATTCTCTTCTTTTAGCTAGTTAAATTTCGTATGTTTTTATAATTTCGATTAATGCATATTTCCAACAAGTTAAGAATCGAAGTGAGAACGCTGAAATCTAGAGCTAAAACCGAATCTATACGACATTGAATTCAAATAAGTAAAACAATGTGATCGACAGTTTAATATTAAGTTTTCATCACTTTACGACTATATACCACCACATGGATGTATTGATTTTACAATAAATTCTCTTTAAGTAATAGTTTGCAGGACTATCGTTTTATGTATTTTGCTGATCAGTTTTTTCTTTTGCTTAGAAATTTCTTACCAACAGTACATGGTTGCTTCGATTCCCGGCAGCAGCTCATATGGTTCGGATTCCACGTTAATAAGTAGGTCAACGTCTCATATAATCTCGCTGCTGAACGGACGTTAAACTCAAAATCATCAACAACATCTACATGGTTGTTGTGGGAAAATTAGTAATTTATTATGTTGCATAAACCACGTTTTCCACTATTACTGAAATAGTAAGAAAACAAGACAACGCGGCCATTTGCTACGTTTTTACAAATTAATATTTGTCATCTAGCAAGCAATTTAGAAGAAACAGAGTATCAGGCCCATAGCCAGCCCACAAATTTAGGGGGGGGCCGAAGTTAGGGGGAGCCCGACCCAATCATATTATACTTCATCACCATATTATAGTTTATTTGCAAGCCTATCGTGAAACCTTTATTGGGGCCAGCCAAAGTTTAGGGGGGGCGGCCCCCCTAGCCCCCCCCCGTGGATACGGGCCTGCAGAGTATTCAATACATTAAATGTATAGCACAGTTGTGAATCTTCTTTTCCGATGTATATTAAATCATTTGCTCCGTTCCCTCTATTTTTCTCTCTGTCTCTATGTCTCTCTCTCTCTCCTTGATATTCATTTTCCTGCAACTTATATTTTTGCTTGTTCTTCCTGTGTTCTCACCTCTATATTTTTTTTCTTCTTCCTCTATTTCTATAGTCAGAGATAGAGTGAGACAGACAAAGTGATGTGTACTAACTACTCATTTGATTTTACTTTTCTATGCACGTGTAGAACTAGCTTTTTTAAGTACCAATTAGACATAGGTCATAGGCGGTCTGTCGTGGACATGTTAGACGTAGTTTTCTGCAGACTCCATTCCATCTTTCATAGGTAATGATGGAGGAACAGGGTATTACTGTCAGACTAGCTACATTAGTAGAGTGTTGGATTTCTAACACTATGGTTCTGGGTTCGAATCCCAGCCAAAGACGGTACTTTTTTCCATTTAGCAGTTTCCGATATTGTATACGTGCGAATCTCTTAAGATGTTATCTCTTTCCCATTTCTCCATGTAGATGGATGCTACGAAGAAAAACAATAGAGAAGTAATCTCTTGTTTTAGTTATGGTTGAGATTTTAAAGACATTTTCAGCTTTCTGCAAGCATTTCTATTTGTTTAAATAAATATGTGTTGTATAACACTTACGGTGTGTAATTATGTCTTTGTGGTTTGCTGATTCTCACAGTTATTATATATGGTTCATAACAAAATTTGAGATGGTCTCCTTTGAAGTGCATGTGTCATTTGTCAATATATGCGCACGTTTTCTTTTCCTTTATATTTCGCATATTCCTCTTTATTTAGTTTTTATCACGTTGACCTTTTTCTCTTTCTCTCTCTTTAAAACTGAGGATGTAAAATGAGAAGAACCTCAATCTATTACTCCATCTTGTGAGAAATTTGTGGTTTGTAGTCACGTGGTCTATGCATTTCTTGCTCCAAACGAAGTGTGCAGGGGGACGAAGCCGAAGGTTATCCTGGCGTGATCAGTGCCACAAAGACGTTAGGTTGGTTGCCTATGTTGTTGGCGTAGTTTCACAATGAACTTAAACTTTCATGTTGCAGGTTTTTTGATTCGTATTGTACTTATTGCCAAAAAATCAATGCAATATCATAAGATTCTTGGGAGGCCTAAGGCTCATAATCATGCGAAGTATCATTAAGTATTCTTCAGTATTTATTGCGTAAAAATATAATTCACAAACTCACATTTGGTTTTGTGCATCACATATAGATATGACTTGATGCACACACTTACCAAGCAGGTGGTACGTTCATTTGTGTCTTTTGGCGTATTTATTATTTCATGTAGAAAATACATTATGCTGCTAATTAAATACCATTACTACTACTACTACTACTACTACTACTACTACTACTACTACTACTAATAATAATAATAATAATAATAATAATAATAATAATAATAATAATAATAATAATAATAATAATAATAATAATAATAATAATAATAATAAACATTTCGGAATTGTATAGGTAATTTAATCTTGTTTTGGCCAGAGAAGTTACGTTTTTCCTGACATTAAAAAAATGGATTTTTGTGCAGCATCCAAATGCCGCGACAAACGTGTGCAACCCACCCTGCTCTGATACTATGTGGGTTGCCTAATAAAGTGAGTTTACTATTTCTTTGCGACAGAGACTACAACTCAATACAACAAATTAGTGCAGTGTTTTTGTTTCTATGCTGTGATGGTACTTTGACACACATCGATGAGGCCATATTACGTTGGAAATCTGATATTAAGTAAAGTAAGAAGAAAAGTTCTGGTTAAAATAGGCCAGAACACACATTTAAAAGCATTACTATTCCAGCATTTGCTTTGTAGAGCTAAGGGAAATATTGGCAAACTCCCAGTTCCGATAATATCCGGTCAGAGTATTCAAAATGTGAAACTTTTCGTCTTCGAAACAAGAAATTTAATTCTTTATGTTGTTGATAGGATTTAAAAGGCATCAAAGATAAATAAGTGCTTTTATCTCTTCACAGAGACAAACTTTAGTTGCAAGTTGTTTAGAAATACACTGAAATTCTCGTTAGGGGATCCTACTCAATAGCGAACACCTCCATAATAAAAACAATTTTTTCTTGTCCCGTCAAAGATATATGTATTTTAGTGGGATGAAACGCTCTCTGGTAGAATGGGCAAAAGCATATTTTTTTCCTCCATGCTACTTCTTTAACTTGATATACGAATGCATTTAAGACATCTTCAGTTGATTTACCTTTCCTAAAATTATATTATAATTTATCTTCTTCAACATTCCTATGCTTCTGAATTCCTTTTGATGGTATCATTTCAAATAATTTTGAGATGTTTCTCAGGCGACAGATTGGATGGTAGGACCCCACTTCTGTTAGATCTTTATCCTGGTATTTTAACAAAATTACCAATTTCGATTCTTTCCACATCGAAAGAAATTTGAGCTTCTTAGTTGAGCAATTTTGTTAGGTATGGAGTCAAAATATCTTTTTTTTTTTTTTTTTTAGATTTCGTTTATTATTCTGTGTAAATTTGGAGCTTTTTTGTTTTTAGTTTTTTTTTAATTATAGTTCCCACTTCCTCATTGTCTGTTATTTCGATATCTTCTTCTGTTACCAGAGCCGTAGGTTTCAAATATTTTCTTCTTAGTTCTTTCTGTTGTTGCGAATCATTTTCGAAAAGAAAAATGTTGCTTAGTTTAGACCACGGTCTCTCAACCTGGGGGTTGCGACTCCTAGGTGGGACACGAGAGGAGTTCATGTGGGTCGGCAAGATAAGCAGAATAATTAGAATATAATACCGGGAAAGTATTTTTAAATCTTATTATGAATTTTGTTTTGATAGGCATATTTTAAGTTTTATACATATTATAAAGAACAACAAAAAATGGGTCTACTAAACATTTTCAACATATGCAGAGTTCTTTAAAAATCAATTTAAATGAAAGAGGTGCCATGTGAAACCAATGAGAACTGCATATTGAAATACCAGAAAAATACAAATGCAACAAAACCTGCATATTGAAATACAATTAAAATTGAAAGCTAGTGTGAAACACATGTGTGTATGAGCGAATAGTGTTTTATTTTCAGCAAACAGGCCAGGGATGGATCCAGGATGGACTTCTGGGGGGGGGGGGTGCGGTGGTTTGTAATACTACTACTTAGAGCTACTTTTAAGAGCTCCAAACTCTGGGATGGGTTTTATTTATATATAAAATTTTAAAAACTTCCCTCTTCTGGGGGGCGATGCCCCGATCGCCCCCTGGATCCGCCACTGAAACAGGCCACAATGAAGGTAGATTTTTGGTATGGAATTTTATTTGTTTCCTAAACTTTAAATGTAAACAAGTTGCTTGCTTTGAACAGTTTGAACAATGTATATACCAAATTCACAACAGCATGAGGTAACTCAAAGCGACGGCCTCTCGAAAATTAAAATACTCAGTAACTTTCTTTAACGACTGTCCAAGTTTTTTTTTAAAAACCAAAATTATAAATAACTTTATTTTTTTATTATATGACCTAAAATTAAGGGAGTTATGATCTTTCAAAATTTTCAAACAGCCTCCATTTTGAAACAGTTTGACGGATTGGATTCGATATTTTTAATCCATTCGCTTTTAGGGAAGTTACTGTATCCACTATATACAAGAAATCGATTCTACTATTATAGAAATAGATGGATATCGTGAGATCTCCGCAACAGGTATATTAAAAAATCCCACACAAACTTATTACAAACAAGAAAATATAAGGGGTTCGCTGGCAAGAGGATGTGATAAAATGGGGGTCGAGATAAAAATAAGGTTGAGAACCACTGGTTTAAACAATGTAGCCTCGATAGTCATCGTAATGAGCCATCCTTGTTTTTTAATGTTTATACTGTCAGAGGATTGAATTTTTGCATGACAATTCTATATGGAAGTTCCCATGGATCCATTTCTAAGTTCTTTCTAGGGATGGGCACGAGCGAGTTCGAGCGAGTTTTTATTGAAACTCGACTCGACTTGAATCAAACATCTTTGAACTCGGCTCGAAAAATTTCCTCCAACTCGACTCGAATTTGGCTCGAGTTTCGAGTCGAGTCGAGCCAAATCAAGCCAAATGCTGTAGTAGTTTCAAGTACTTTCTTCAAGTATCCTACATAGGCAATAAAATTATTATCAGTGATACTACTATTACAAATTATTATTATTATTATTATTATTATTATTATTATTATTATTATTATTATTATTATTATTATTATTATTATTATTATTATTATTACAACACCACCGTATATAAATGATTTGTATCTGAATACTGAAAACTAGTTGACTGCTTACCTCGGTAATCGTGAAACCTGGGAGACAAGAACATCGTTCACTAGGTTCGAGGTTTGAAAATGAAATGAAATCTTTCAGTTTTACGTCCCATGGTTATGTCGGTTAGGCTAAAGGAGACGGTGATGAGAAATGAATGGAATGGTTGAATGAAGTAAGTGGATGAAACAGGAGAAACCCGAGAAAACCCACGAGCACGGTGTTTGTCCACCACAAAGTCCACATGGCGCGAGGCTGGAATCGAACACTCTACCGCACCTCCATTCTGGGTTTGAGTTTCGGAGGAGCAAGTATCCGGGCTTGAACCAAAAATCGTTAAAAGTTAGAGACGCCGCAAAACACGTTAAAAACTGCTCGGCCTGGGTTTAGGATTCTCAACGGCTGATAGCTCATTCACTATCGAGCCGAGCCAATAGATCACCCAAGTGAGCCGACTCGAGCCGAAACAAACCGAACTGATGGTTCACCCCAAAAGGCCGGCTCGACTCGATGGCTCACTCTAACCGACCGGCTCGAGCCGATGGCTCACCTGAACTGAGTTGGTGCCTCATCTCAACAAACCGCCTCGAGCTGTTCGCTCAGTTGAACCGAGCTGAGCCGGCCTACATCACTACTCAGGTTGGGCTTCTGTTTCGGCTCAAAACTTCGATCGTGTAGGTCTCAATCTTGGTGGTAAGTACTTCAGTATATACTTATATTGGTGCTCACGACATTTGAGCATGTCTCATTATAAAATCTATTGTCGTGTTGTTAATGGAAACGAGATGAAATGCGAGCAGTGTCCCATCTCGTGAGCAACAATAAAAATATTCCACATTACTGCTTACATTTCTCATTGCTTTCGCTTTCCAGTCTAATCAGGCAATGATTTCAAAACGAGTTAAATCGAGCTAAACGAGCGAGCCATTTATCAAACTCGACTCGACTCGAAACTCGATCTCAAACCAACGAGTCGGCTCGGAACTCGACTCGAGAAAATTACCTTTGACTCGACTCGAAACTCGACCTTTGACTCGACTCGAAACTCGACTCGAATTAGCTTCGAGTTTCGAGTCGACTCGAGTTTTATCTCGGCTCGTGCCCACCCCTAGTTCTATCTTTAAAATTGTTCCCATCTTGACTTCTTGGCCGTTAATATTACCACTGAATATTTTTGTATGATTTTCTTATATTATTTCAATATTTTTCTCTTGAAATCTGAGACCAGGTTGCTTGATGACTTTTTCTTTTCACTTTAACTAGCTTTTCTTGTTTAGACAATCTAATTTTGGAGACCAAAAATCAGCGTAAACTTTCTTGGGAATAAATTCTGGAGCCGAAGCCCCTATTGCCTTTTTTGTGTTTTTTCAATTCGAAATTCCAATTTATCCATGTCATCAAAATTGCTTTTTCTGGTAATTTTAGTGTTTTTTTTATTATTATTTTCAATTGCACCTATCGATTTTGTTGACGTTATATCACTTTTTAGTTTGGTCTTCGTATGTTTTCTTTGCTATTTCAAAAGTCTCTTGTTGTTATCTATCCTGTACCGTCCAGTTGCTTATCCATGCTTCTTTCTAATTGTGGAGAGCATAGTCTTACGTCTATGTGAGATGAGCCAATCCACAGGACTCACAAAGGTTGGCTTATAGCGCTGTTCAATATTATTAATCCATTTTAACCTCCTGAGATCCTGCGTATTGCATACAATACGTTTTTCGAACGCCCGTCATGGCTACGAATATTTAAGAACATGCCCGAATCTCAGTTCTTGTGTTCGGGAAGTGTTGAAATTACTGCAGAAAAGGCATCTGGTTTTTGTTTTTACCTATAGGTGGCTCTATTGTCTGCTGAAGGCGGGAAGAAGACAATTGGGGTTATGGATGCATCTGATCCAGGTACATTGATTGAATAATTTCTCAGAAAATAAAACATGGTGAAGTAAATTTGAAGTTTAATGATTTACATATTTTATGCCTATATTACGAAGGGAAATATACAATTTTCCTTGTGTATTGTATGCAATAGATAGCAATTTGAAACCCAAAGTAGTGCATACAATTCGACCCATTACTGATCAATTGGAAAGCAGCATGACAAAATGTTTTTTTTAATATGTACTATTGGGTCTATTATTACCTAATATACAAAATGTCATCAAAAGTTCTTGACAAATAAATGCTCGGGTTGTATAAAATCCTCTAACAACCGCCTCTTATTATCGGCTTCAGGGGATCCCCAAAGAACGGACTTGACGTTAGCATCCATGATTAATGTCTATTCATTATTTGGGTTTAGTTGAATTATTTCCTGTATTTTATCTATAAAGATCCGAATGTTCATACTGAATTCAAAGTATGAATTTATTAGACAAAACTTCCTTTGATTATATATACAATTTCGACACAAATCATCCAATTATCGCAATACTGGTCAATTTTGAGTACTTCCAGATAGTTATTCAATATAACAATTGCTACTCTTGACTCTTTTCCTCCTATTATTATTCTTGATGATACCGGAAAAGTTGTAAGTTTGTTTCCGGCTAGATGTGGTTCTTGGACTGTTACGACGTCGATTTCATTTATTTATCCACCGATAAAGAATTTCACGTTTTTTATATTACTATACTAGCTGAGCCTACGTTCTCTACATAGTGCATCTTTTATATATGAGCATGAATCTCGTTGTCATTTCTCACAACATCTGTATATGTCTCTTTACAGACACAGGTGAAGGACGTCTTGTTAAAAATCGGCAAAGGGGAACCATAAAGGGGAGATTTTTCGATTATATTTTAAATATCTTTCACTGTTTGCAAGATTTGAGCCTACTTCCGATAGTGTTTTCTTTCTTCTTGCAGACAGTATGTCATAAGCAAATACATTACACACACAATTAATTATAATGTCAGTGATATATATAGTGTTCATTGGACAAAACACTCCAAAAAAAACAAAGATTCAATCTTAGACTGGAGAAATGATTATCTTTTGTTTTTCATTATCACTTGACCATGATACAAACACCAGAGATATACTAACCCTGTATACAAATGTGTGGTGTTGAAATGTATAACTCATAGAATATAATGCTTTAAATTTCAATACTTCCAGTGTACCCCTAAAAAATGAAATAAAGAAATAATGGTCTTTTTAATATTCAATTAGAACTGGACAATCTACACAAAATTTGCAATCGATCACTGAAAATAGCATCTTTCTGGAGCTTGTGGTTTCCGAGATATCATTGCCAAAATAATTGGCCACAAACATATAAACTTTTCTTGACCACAAACATAAACGTAGCATTTTAATACATAGATTAGTAAATAAATTATTGAAAGCTTTTTTTTTTTTTTTTTTTTACTTTCTCTCTGCCACCTTAATTTCAGTATCCGAACCCAATGTGCCACCTACACTTTTGCAACATTTAGCCTTTTGCAACTAGCTACAACTAGCGAAAACTAAACACACTACAGAAAATGACCAGGCCAACACTGTGTGCCATCAGAGTATAAAAGCTCTATACCTGCTAGAAGTCTGCACATGCCGGAAGTTGAGCCCGGCCCGGCCCGTGAATTTATAATGTGAGGTCCGATCCGAGTTTGAAATATGTTTTAGCATTTAGGCACGAGCCCGGCCTGAGCTCGTTAATCAAATGAATCCGAAATAAGCCCGTATTACAGAAACGTAATGATTAACGCAAAATTGTATTTTTATTTACAGCAATTACAAGTTTCATTTTGGAGTTGTGCTTTAAAAGTTCTCCAGAATGAACGGTTCAATAAATATCGTGTACAGTATATTTATAAAGTTAGGCCCGACAAATATGGTTGTATATTTAAAAAATTACTGCTCGAGCCGGGCCAGAAGTGATATAAGCTTTGTAGGCCCAAGTCCGGCCTGCGGGCCGGATCGGGCTTAGGCCCGACGGCTCGGACTCAGTCCCTGCAGACATCTAATATCTGCGTGTCATTTTACAGAGAATGTCTAGAATGAGAACTACCTCTTGACGCACACAGCAATAGGTATGAATGACGCCATATGGCGTCAAGTGGCACACAGCAATAGGTATGAATGACGCCATATGACGTCAAGTGACACACAGCAATATGTATGAATGACGCCATATGACGTCAAGTGACACACAACAATATGTATGAATGACGCTATATGGCGTCAAGTGGCAGCGAAAGAGTTACACTCAGAAGGGCAATTGTGCCTATCCTCCCGAAATCACGCTCCTGACTCTAACCGACTTTATTTTACTAATATAACCTACTCTATTATTTTACTAATATAACCTACTCTACTCTACTGTACTACACTAACCTAACCTGCCCTACTAACATAGCCTAACATATTGACATAACATAACTACTCTACCTTATCTTAGCATCCTTCTCTATCAACCTAACCTAAGCTATCTTGGGACACGTTGGTGAATGTTTCTTTGCATGAATAATCATTTTCGTGACATATCAGTTTGTCGGTATACATCAATTTGTATGCAATTGTTTGCGCATGCAGCAAGAAAATAAAACTCCAGAATACATTAGGACATAATTTGAAGTAAGGCAAGTGATCTAAAATAATCATATAAAGTGGCCCCCATCTACAAGAATAGAATAGTTCACAATAAGTTTATAGCACAAATGAATTGTAAAGTCAAGAAAATTTCAAGATTTGTTTAGTATGGTGACATTGAAATTGGATAACGGTGCAAGTTATTGCAGAACGACACGGAATGAAACGAATATAAAACGCCTTAGGTTGGCAATATATGATCTTGTCAGTGTGGCAGAAAACTTACGATTATCGTAGTGTAGACAGACTAGTCTCTAAGACGAAAAGTGACTCAATGATATTTATATACTCTGTCCATCTTGGGAATGCGATTCTTTTTGTACGCAAGCATATTTTCCCGTTCATGACTGTTCTATATTACTTTTGTCACAGTGCGAAGTATAACTTAATCTATTGGCTTTGACCTCTTGGCCTCTAAGCTATGAATATATAGTATTATTTTAAATCAACCCTGTTTTTGATATAAGAACTGGCAGATGGAGTCTTGAATAGTGCTTTGTTCATTTAGAATATGCATATCCAGAAAAGAACGACATGTTTAATAGAATTGAACTGACTACATAATAGATTTATTATTAATCACTTTCATATTTTATGAGTGATATGCTAGTATATATAGCATGCGTTCTTCGAGTCACATATCACGCAAATGATTCTGTTCTTTATATGTATGAGCATACATAGATAATTAAATCCCACGCATTATCTCCCCACGATTGTCTTTCGTTTAATATTCATAACCACACGCTGTTATCATTTTAATAACCAATGAGTACTATTTACCCCCTAGAGTGTTCGGTTTTTACACAAAGACAGTACAAATTGTATAGGTATATATATCCTATATATAAAGTACTTTTTTTTTTTCGTATAGGGCATATTTCTATATTCTCGCGTCACGTCGTAACACATATCATCGCTTACTTGTAAATGTTAAATCCCTTCCCTTACATTTTTTAAAAAAAGGTTTTTTCTAAATCCATACAAGATAACAACTTTCCCTCTTTGGTTTTCCGGCAGATTTACTTTTGATGGCAAATAAAGTTAGAAGGGTACGAAGCTATGTTGGGGAAACCTTATTTGCCAGATTGTTGTGACTGGGATGTCGGTGCACATATTATAAAAAATTAAAAAGTAATAGTAGTAGGGTAGTAGCAACAGTAGTAGTAGTAATAGTAGAAGTAGAATATCAAAATAAATTGCTTTTCAGCAAAATTACTACCAAATATATCTTCATCGGTAAAAGGGAAAATTTCTAAAATTTCCCTCCTTTACTTTCCTCTTGTGTGTACTACTGACAAGTGAATAACGTCAGCTAAAAGCCTATACTATTGCAAATCAAACGAAGTATAATTGATAACTTCGTGTCAATTATATATTAAACTAGATGTATTTAGAACTATCACAGAAAAAAAATAGCGAATACAAAAAGACTATTCAAGATGGTGGCCATTGCGCAATAATGACCACGATTCGGAACATGTAGCCATTTTTTTTAAACACTAAAGATAATAAAACTCGGTGAAATAAACAAACCTTCTGGTTCTCAAACTTCCAATTCGACCCTCTTAGCTGCTAGACTACTATAGGAAACCAAAAGCGCTAAGGGGGGATTGAGTGTAATTACTTCGTGTGACGTTAATCGCTACGACGAAGGACTTCTTCTAAGTGGTCCTGCCTTGGGACACTTAACTCATATCAAAAATTGTTCCCTGCTGTCTCTTTCAGGTTTACTCCAGTAGAATCAATCAAGAGGCGGATCCAGGACCGACTTCTGGGGAAGCAGTGGGTTGTCATACTGCTATTTTTAAGGGATCCAAACTTTGGAATGGGTTTTATTTATATATTTAAAATAAGAAAGTTTCCCCGATCGCTTCCCCCCTGCATCCGCCCCTGGAATCAATATTGAAATCTGAAAATGTTGTACATTTGTATCACCTTGGGTTTCAATAGAAGACTGAAATCTACTTTTGAAATTCCAGTTGACTGGAATCTACTTTTCATGGATCCTCAATCTATGAAAAAAAAAAGTTTTTCGCTATCTTATCGTTTTTTCCTCTATGGTGATAGGTTGTTAAAGCCGAAATTTGAATATTACTACAATTTTGTTTGAATAGGGAGACGGAATGAGTATATAGGACCATTTTTTAGGACATTAAATCTGTGTCAAAACACTTCTTTTCCTTATTCTGTCTTACCATTTTCGCACTATGGTAATAAATTTTGAACCCAGAATGGTAGGTTTTAGTAGAGAGATGTGGACGGACATGGATTATATTATGGGAATGCTGAATCAGCAACAAAAAACATTTCTTGCTGTCTATTGCCGTTTCTGCTGTATGATGATCAACGCTAAAACCGAAAAATGAAAATTTCTACAACTTCAGTTTGAACAAAGGAGATAAAATCTATTCGTGGAGATCTGAATCCACCTGAAAATAATATTTCTCACTGTGACCTACTCTTTTTGCTCCAATACTTGTCAACAAACAAGCGTTCTACTGAAAGTTGTTCGGTTTACTTAGGACCGAATTAGTAACCCGCTTCCACCTGGGAAATCATATTAGAGCGACGCGTCTTCTGTCATAAGCAGTAATGTGTCTGAAACTGTGAGTCAGTTACTGTAATAGCTCCTAATTAAACTGTGACTAGTGCTCTCAAACGGGTCGGGTTGGCGGTCAGCTCGGGTCGGGTTACGGATCGCAGTAGCGTACGCAGGAATTTATTTCGGGAGGGGTCCAAACTCAATATGGTATAACTCAATATGGTCCAAACTCAATGGGTATTTTATATTAAAATTACTAAAATTGCCCCTAAAATTAGGCAAAATTTACACAAAAGTCGAAATTTCTGAGGGGGTCCGAACCCCCAGACCCACCTCCTGCGTACGTCCCTGACGGATTGGGTCGGGTCAGCTTGGGTCGCGTTGTCGGGTCAATCGGGTCGGGTTGTCGGGCCGGGTCAATCGGGTCAGCTCGGGTCGGGTTGTCGGGCCGGGTTATTCGGGTCGGGTCAATCGGGTCAGCTCGGGTCGGGTTGTCGGGTCAGGTCAATCGGGTCGGGTCGGTCTTCAACCCGACCCGTTGAGAGCACAAACTGTTACTATAGGGATCATTTTTCAATGCTCTTATTCTGCCATCAAGTAGGGAGAATTTCACATTCTGAGTGAATTCTGCTAAAGCTATTGTGGCCGTTAGGAGCCCTCGAAAAGTACCAGCAAGCAGTTGCAAGAAAAGTGGCCCATACAGTGCTGCAAAGGATATGCTGGATGGTGTGCAAGGAAAATCTACCGACTGAACGTGAGGTCGGCTAGCGACTCGATTTGGTATCATCTTCACGAACACAGTCGTTCGTAACTGGTTTTAGTTTAGATACATGCATAAGACTCGTGTACATCACTTGTTCCTGCACCACATTGCTGATCCAGAAAGGAACTACAGGAAAAGTATCTGGTACACTAAAGTCCACATGGAAGATGTTTAGTTATCACAATGAATGAAACATACATACATCTCACTACTGATGGCCACATCAGGGCGCTGTCATCATGACAGCGATGGAAAGGTCTACCGCAATTTTATTCGTCATTGTCAGGAAAGTTTTCCATGGTTGTTACGGGGTTTAGTTATGCAGGTTCAGTATCAGGGTTCCTGATACAGAAGGTTGATATAAGTGTGAAAGTTAATGGAAGATGCTTCCAGAAATCCATTATGATCAGTGTTGAATTCAGACATTTTCACCCGGGGGAATGTAAACTCCTCGGGGGGAGGGGACTTTTTCTGTAGTTTTGCAAGAAAGCAGCATATTTAACAATTCCATTCATATGCACAGCTTACCTAATATAGAGACCAATTGTGGATAAATATTAAATGTAAGATTATATTTTCTTTTTTTTTTTTTAAAAAAAAAAAAAAGAAACAATATTTTGATTTTATCTAGAACATTAAATAATTATAAAGTCTGGCGAAAAAAATTGTTAGACTAAACTTTGATTGCTATTTACAGTAGTTATTCTATTTTTGTTATTACTGTATTTCCCATTTACAGTAGTTACTGCCTGTTATTAATGTAGAAGTTTGGTAAATGAAGACTTAAAATAATTAAAATATTTTAATTTTCCTAAAACAAACATACATAGAAATATATGTTATCAAAAAGTTCTCATTCTTTTGCACACTTCTGATTCTAAATCAAGCGTATTCGCCTTGGCTTTTTCGCTGCACACACACCAATAACTTTGTTCACGACATCTTCAGTAGGATCTTCGTCACCTTCAATAGCTATTTTTCACTGATACACTACGATTCTATTGATAAAATCTATATAAATCTCGAACCCAGGAGGGACAACTATTCCTCCCTGATCCCTCTAAATGACACCTGAATCACCCTCTAACTGACTTCAATTAAATTAAAGTAAGATGTGTTACTTTAACATTCGTAAAACACACTTACGTCTGTTACTTCCGATGCGAAAAATGGGATTAAGGTCACTGTATTTCAAATAAGACAAGAACTGTTAATTTTCAAGAACTGAAGTCTGCTGACATTAGAGACCATATGGAATGACCAAAAGGATCTTCCTTATCTTTCCTTTCCTATCTCAATCTATGCTAGTGCTATCTACTAATATGTAATATATTAGGGCAAAGAGTGTAGTACCTACTAAAATACAAACCTTTCATCAACAGTTAACAATTTTACCAAACTCGCTGATAGCATTAAGAAACATAGCTTCTGTTGACTATTTGGTATTCTATATTACTGTACATGTTACAGTGCTAAATATTTATATAGAAGGAATGGGTCGGCGTCATTTATATGTATAGATATATAGAGAGATCG
Source organism: Thermobia domestica (assembly GCF_964235325.1). NCBI lineage: Eukaryota > Metazoa > Arthropoda > Insecta > Zygentoma > Lepismatidae > Thermobia > Thermobia domestica. Next base: position 200,159,958 of record NC_137466.1, on the reverse strand, counting down.
GATTTCGTCTCCGCTTGCAGGGAAAGAAAAGCATGTAATTGGGTGAAGTAATTGATTGGGTAAATCTACATTTTGTGATTGAAATTTTGAGCGTTTCTTCGGGAGGGAGATTCATCCCTGATTATGATACCTATCTTTCGGATCAACATCCCAGAACTGTATATTGCGGACCTCAATCAGATGAAAGGTCGGTATGAACAAGGGTTCCACTTCATACTGCCAAACGTATCTCTGCGCTTTTATCTGGAAATGAAACGGGAATAATGAATTCATGTCATTCCATTTTAAAACATTCCTGTGAAGAGCTCTGATGCCACTCCAATGGGTTTCTGTGGATTTAGTCTGTTAAAAAGGTACCGGTATCTCTAACATTGGCGTGTGCGTATGCTAGCTGCACTCTAGAAAGCTTGCAGTAAGAAGTAGGACAGAATTATCTTGCCCGTACTTCGCCGGTGTTTGTTCCAATGGAAACTTCAGTTTAGGCTGTAGTCTACGTTCCACAGTGCCGAGAGTTCAATAAAGTACCTTGCATGTTGACGGCAAAGTTCCTCACAAAGGTGAGTACCCTTCAAAATCGGTCCGATATACAGCAAACAACCTTCTGCATGAAATGTCCCATAGTTATTTCTAGTATGGTTTGGAACTCACTCTGTGCTATTTTTAATTTAAATTAAACATAATAGAACCTATAGATAGTGTAAAATCTCAGAAAAAACTACATGAGAATGGAACCACTTAAACAAAGGACAAAGCTGATTTGAATTTTTATTTCGGTGAGAGCGAAGGTGATTGCTTCTCCGGAAAGAAGGAAGAAAAATGCAGTTCCATCACTCTTTATTCCGGTAAAAATACGAAGCGAAGGCTCTGACATTTATGACTGGAACCATCGTATTTTTTAAACAACGAAATGATAGTTAACTGCAAGAAAGGAACGTTGAGAAAGGTTAACCAAAAGATAAAAAATAGTAATAACAAGAATATAAAGAAGAAAAAAACGTGCTATACACTGTGATAAGAATATTTTGACGCGGTACAGATATTCATTTTTCAACGGAGCACAAGCACTGCCTGTCGCTCTAGAGGAATTTCTAAGTAGGACCATGCTATAAAGCCATTCTAAATATTACTCTTGTCTGGGGAAGACTTTTTTAACTGTCAGGTTTGTTTATTCACAACTTGATAGTCGATTTCAAAATCTGGTTTTGCCTGCTCTATAAAATAAAAATGAACGAAGTTGAATTCTAATATATAGTAGTCATTAAAAACAAAAGATGCTGTTCTGGTTCGGTAGCATCAGGAAAGTACAAGGGTGCAAATGTTGTTGGTACGTTACAAAACACTTGTAATGGATGACATGTTACCAGTATCCAACAGAAGTTAAAAGTTATTTACATCATAAGTAAAGATTGGTGTTTTAAATGCACTTTTAAGCATTTGATTGCATTAACAAGGAAAGAAAAAAGAAGAATTCATGTTCTTTAGACCGTAAAAAAAGCAGTTTGTTTTTCTCTGTAAAAGATATGTTTTTCTTATAATGGACACACCCGTTTATGTTAGATTTTATGCATGCACAACATGCAATATTACTATTTGTAAAGCTAAAGAACTGTATTCTAATAAAAGATTCGATATATTGATAGCTCCCGTGGCATTGATTTATTATACAAACCATCATTGATACTGTATAACAATTAAAATTATGTTTATTTCCCAGACTGTAAAAAATATGCACATATGTATACAAAAGTCGAAGCATATTAAACTGGAAAATCTAACCATTGTAACTCATCAAACACTCGAGATCAAGCAATGTCACGTGTCTAATACGTGAAGGAATTATTTCGTATGGCGTGATATTTTCTCAAGTAACATTGAAACCGGAAATGGTGGTAGATTTCTGCCACTTCCGATTTTAGTAGAAATATTAGAGTCGATATGAATTGTACTCTTGACACGCTTTATTGATTGCAGAAACCAGTTCTGGACATTAGCGTTTTTACTCTATAGCGATCAATTTTAAAAGATAAAGTGGTTGATTTCTGATAGTCCGGTTCGAATTGATGGTTAAGAAAGAAGGTGGCGCCTATTCTTAGAAAGATAAATCGATTCCAAAAAAATCGCTTCTCGTTATCTCTTACCATTTTTCCATTATGTGGATCAATATTCTAACCAAACATTGTAGTGGCTTTCTATCACTTCTGGCTTTAGTACAGGTTTAAGGATGAGGATGAAATGTATTCGTGACATGTAATCGATTGTTCGAAGGGGTATCAAAAAGTTCGTGCAATCACCTAGAAGAAATCCACTCTGGAGAACTCTGACACCGTTATAGTATTAGCCCCTCTCTCGTAGTCGCCGTGTCTAGTGACACATTTTTAGTAGCGGTTCTTCCCATAAGCCCGTTTTGTACAACTCTGCACTTTGCCTTTGAAACCACAGTTTAACGTCAGAAATGACGTCATTAATACCGTCAAAATAGCGTCCTCTAAGTGAACGCTTCATTTCTGGGAAGAGAAAGAAGACACTTGGTGCTAGGTCCGGTGATCATGGCGGTGGGGCAATATTTCATATCCTAATTCTATTGCCTTCATTATAGTTGCATGAGCAGAATGAGCTGGTGCATTGTCTGCAAACAGCAGCACCTCTTTTGTGACCAATCCACGATGTTTCTTCAGTTTTTCTCGTAATCTTACTCAGGAGATGAGAATAATAGGTACTGGTAATAGTTTGCCCCTGTGGTAGGTAACTGTCATGATGACCCCTTCAATGGTTATCCTCCTGTCTACCTTTATGGCCTTCTATACTTTCTCCGTCAAGGTGGCATCATCAATGAAGAATGGTCTTCCAGATCTAGAGGCGTCTGCTGTGGTCGTGTGTCTAGTTTGGCCTTTTCACATGGATACCATCTCATAGGATGGGCTTTCATTTCCATAGACTTCGTTTATCTCTTTGCGGATCTGCTTGCTGATTTTCTGTGACGATGAAGGAACTTAATGACGCTTCGTGCTTCAAGCTTGTCAATCATCGCACCTTCACTAATTTATCTAAAAAAAAAAAAAAAAAAAAAAAAAAATGCTAACGAGTCCAAAATTCCCATGGTTAACATACAGGGACCTAATTGTAAAATACATGTCAGAGGGGGTTCGAAGTTCGTCATCTTCTAGGTTATTGCACGAACTTTTTGATACCCCCTAATACCATCCTGGTCAAAGTTGATGGTGTATCCATCAAGTAGCTCTATTTGTTTGTCTACCGGACGGATAGAAACACGGTAAACATAAAAACACATGTAAAACAGACAGGGTAAATAGAAAAATCTTTTTGTTGATCCCTTTGTTGTCTACCATAAAAATTATACATCTTTCAAGAGCGTACAACCCTGAAATGGCGTGGTTTCAATTAATTACTTTTATAATGTTTCGGTTGCATTTGATGTGACCAAATCAACTTCTTAGGTAAGGAAGATACCACGGAAACACCCAGTATATAGTAACAGCTTACGAGTAATTGTCATCCCTAAGTACTTAGAATGCGTTCTTTCTGTTTTGTACTTTGTACCATGTATCCACCATGTGCATTACCTATATGTGCTTGCACAAAACACATGAGTATGTAAAAGCACGTAGGTGTGTGTTTAAGATTGCGAGAAATGTTAACAAACGAGGGAGGGAACACCTGTCCTCTCTCCATAAGCTGACATTACTTTTCTACGAGAACAAGAAAGTAAACACGAAGAGTTTTAAAAAGTTTATATGACTTCCTATGAACGAACACCTGGGCTGTTTGACTCTGTTGTGTCGCAGACCATTTTTGTCATGGAGCATTTGACACCACTCCTGGCTCCTGGGGCTATATGCATTATTGTCTCGTTCTGTTCTCCACCTGTATGTTTCAGTTCTGTTAATATCGAAAAAGAACTGGCTACAACATCATAAAGTGTTCATTCTCCTCTTCAGTCAATGCTTGTTGTTGCTGCTGAGACCAAAAGAATACGAGTTCATTGCTGGCAGCCATGATATATGGTGACAAACGTGCTTTACATTGCTATAGTAACATCTACATGCATTAAGTCATAAACTGCGCCACAATATGGCCCCGGATTTTGTGAGCACACTCGAAGTTGTCTCAATGATTCTTAGAAGGTACAGCCGTTCAGATTTTTTTGCCGAAATCGTGTGATACAACAAGATAGTTAATTTGTTTGTTTGAAGTTGACGTCACTCTTCAGCATTCAGCACTCTTCTATATGAGACGTAGATTTGTAGATCTATAATTAACCATGGATCCGGACTATATATATACTCCCGCACGAATAGAACACGCATATTTTGCACTTAGTGGGAAAAAATACGTGACGAACACAAAATATGATAACCATACAGACATAAGGAACTTTTAGGTAATTCGTTTATTAGTAGGTGGGTAGATAAAAGGGACCTCGATTTCTCGATTCAAATTGGATCATAATGTGCTCCTGAGGTTCCAAATAGTGTGTCCAGAAATTATTTTGATATTCCTTCGTAATTTTGGACAACTTTCGGAGGTTTCCGCGGTCTGAAACTTTCTGTGAGGATCATGCTGCCTCGAACAGTCAACCCAAAAGAATCTTTATACAGCATCAGACAAAACTAACATGGGAAGAAACGACATAATTTGTGGTATTGACAAAGTACATTCGCGAAGTGTTCCCTCGGGATTCGTGTAAAATTGATTCAAATACAAAGTTTTCCGCGGCCCAATGTATAGGCCTATTGTACTAATTTTAGCGGCCCATACACAGTGATGCTATTCTAATCTTTTAACAACCGGTTCTCTCTGTGTATATATATATATATATATATATATATATATATATATATATATATATATATATATATATATATAGATATAGATATGTAGATAGATAGATAGATAGATATAAAGTATGCACATAACCACAATATATATATGCTCCACGAGGAAAGTGCTATATTTTGAGGAATGATAATATTGGCCATGACAAGCAATCGATCAAGATATCAATGAAAAGACCACTTTATTTTGTACACATTGCTCGAAGGTGCATATCTCGAAAGCTAATGAAAACACTGGAGTCATTCAAAACCGTGTTGCAGATAGGTAAAACATGTAATAGGCATTAGGGCCGTTCATATATTACGTAACGCTGTTTTTGATCAATTTTACTGCCTCCCTCTCCCTTGTTACACTGTAAAGTCGAACCCCACCCCGTTTGATACGTAACGTTTTTTTTTTATTTTTGTGTTTTCACGAATTTTGCTTATTTGGGGGTTATCAATATAAAAAAAAATAATTTTAATGGTAGAACTTTTCATTACAAAATGCTTGTATTTTGAATATATTTGTACTATTTTTTCGCCAACAACTGAAAGTATTAAAAAATGGTAGTACCGTAATAATATTTTAACCCCATAAGGTTGTTTAATTAACCAATCTTAATTCTTCGAAATTCCATACTGTCGTTTTTCCAAGGAGATCGCACCCAACCACTTAGGTCACCGATGATTGGCAAAGATGCAAGGAATAAGTGCTGCAGGAAGATGTAGGTGAAACAGGATCTCGAGGATTGACATTGACTTCTTTTTTTCTGGAATCCAGGATGCTTCCTGCATTTGAAGTTTCCCCGTGTCGACGATACAAAGAAATTCTCTTCCCCCGTAGATCACAGATTCGATGTGACTGCACACGTGAAGGAGCAGCGGCATCTCGTTTGTGAACAAGCTTTCGGTCATCTTCTTTGGACTTCAGTTTACCCGTTTTCAAATTCTTCTTGTGATAAATCAGCGTCAGAATGCGATTTCTCTTCGAAAATTCAAATCTAAAGATAAAATATTCAGTATGAGATGAATATCCGACGAATTCGGTTTTTCATATAGGCCTATGATTTTGCTTGGGTCGTTCGGTCGCGGAAAATATTATTTCACGGAAAAGAGATTTCTTCTGTGCCACATGCGAAACCCCTTGGAAGAATAGAGTGGATAATCAAAAGCTTTAAATCTATTCTCAGGAATAGGGATACGAGTGAGAACGCTAGGGCATTTTCAAGCGGTACCTAGGTAGTTACGAACGCTAACAACTAACTCCAGAAAAGCGTGTACCATAAATTAAGCGGTGATAATCACAAAACAGAGCTTTGTTGTAATACACTCAGGGTTCGTCTCCAGTCATGCTGGTGTCTAGTAGTGCCTTCAAATCCCTTCAGCATGATTCAGTGTATACATCATGCATGTTCTCATTTTCCAAAACAATATAGGGCGATTCTCAGCGTTACGCACGGGACATTTGTACACAAAAACTGCTTTTATAAACAAAAATGTATTTTCTAATAAAATAAAAAGTATGTAGAAATTAGGGGGAAAACTATTACTGCATAATTAAATAAAATGAAACACTCAAAACAATTGCAAATTTGAGTTATAAGCCAAAATTAAGCGTTACGCACGGGACTCAGACGAAAAGCTCATTTGACAACTTCAAATTCATTGGACATTCTCTGCGATTTATGGCAGCATTTTCATTTTATATGCCATCACTTATGTTCTACATTCATTCTCCTTACTGTGCATTACGTTTTTAAATTGAAAAATAGAATTTAATTAGCGTCACATTAAGTTTTGTTTTTTGACTCGCCGTTACGCACGGGAGAGAAAAGTAACCATGTAATTGTTTGGTTGTTCTCAGACTATTATTATGAAATATCCTTACTAAAGAGATTTATATTTTAAGATTAACATTTGGACATTAACAAGCATAAAAAATGTGCATCCATAATTTAATTTAAATTAATTAAATTACATTCCAAAGTATCAAAGTCGAACTTTGCTAGGTAACTCGCTTTGTGCTATCACCATGTCTTTGGAGTATTTGTTTGAGTGCTGATTGGTGGCGTTCAAACCACATAATGTACAACTGTTTGGCTGCTCGATCCTCTGTGCTACCTACCAAACGTTGAATCTTTTCAACGCTGCCATTGTCAGGTGAAATGCGGGAAAGTGAATTGAAGCGAAACAGTTGTTTCTTTTTTGTTACTTGGTATTATTGATTGTCACTTCACAATGAGGATTTGCTTTAGAGTGAGTTTTTAAAGTAAGTAATATAGATTCACAGGCAAGTAACTCTGTTCCAAGTAATATTGTCAGTGATGAACTGAATCGATCAAGAAAAGCAATGAGTTGCGCTGAAAGGGCTAGAAAATTTAGACTTAACATAGGAACAAGGTGAGACAGAGAAATAAAGTGAGGATGCAGCGTTATAGGCAAGTTAAAAGATTAACTCTTTTACTCTCACGTTCCTTTTGCGAAACTCATTCCGCATTGTTTCGTTGTTTACCATTTAGAAGACGAAAATACTCTAAAATGTGAAGAACAAGGTAATTCAAGTTAGATTGATTCAAGGGAAACGAAAAGAGTGCCAGTGAACAGAATGATATATTCATCAAGTGATGACAGCAACATTAATTCAGAATAGAACTTTGAAGACGATGTTCATAATGATATTCCAACCCTCCAACTGTCGAGCTCAGAATGGACACTATTAGAGCAATTGTATTTCTCCTAGTGAAATATGATTGTGGTTCTTCCAGAAATGGGATTACATAATATGTGTGTGTGTCTGAAAGTGATGTAGAAGAAGACGGGGACATTATAGAGTAACAAATCTGAAATGCATTGACAACAGTTGTACAAAGTTTTCTTTTGATGAAAAGAAAAGATCTTATGCTCATTCGATAAAGTTTTAAATATACTTCAAGCACCTAATTTGCTGATAAAGGGTGAAAGAATATAGTATAAAGTTCCAGAACAATAGCCGTTTGTGTACAGAACTAAAGAGTTTCGAAGCGAATCCATTCGCCCCCTACAAGACTGTCAAACCAACTTAGATACCTACTTTTCTAATGAAAAGAAAAATGTGTGATTTATCATGATAATTTGTTTTTAAGCCTTATGTTTCTATGTAACTTAACGTAGATGTTCTTAGTAGTTATGTTTAGTTGTGTTCGAGTTTCTCTCAGCAAATTCATGTTTCTTTGAGTTAATATAAAAGTTTATTCTTCATTGTTTAATCTTAATAACAATAAACACGTATTGAAATCTTAATAACTTAATTTTATTAACTTCTTTTCATAAATCTGTAAATGTCCCGTGCGTAACGTGACGCACGGGACAACATTTCTATACCTCATGAAATAAATAAGGAAGATAATAAATAAATTTAATAAGTACCACTAACAAGCTAATAATAATTCTACTTTTGAGCAAAAATGTCAATACTTTATCTCCTACAATTACAAAGGAAAGACGAAAACTTCATGTTTTCCGTTACGCACGGGACAGCAAAACATGACATGAGAAAACTACGATTTTTGCTTACCAGAATAAAACATTAATTAAAACAAAATTGTCAAATTTTGCCAAAGGTCCACTTCATATTTTTTGCTGTTGTTCACATAATTACAGATTTAGAATTTAATTTGAAAATTATTTGAAAATTGGGATATGTGGATAGCATTGAACATGGTGTAGAACAGATAAAGTTTATGTGGTCAAAACCTAGTAAATATATTTCACAAAAAGATTTAAATGTCTCAGTATATAGTTACACTATTTCCTAATAGAAAAACATAAACATCATAGTCTCAAATTAATTTTGAAAATTTACTGACAATGGACCACTTGCCAGAGAATCGCCCTATAAAAAATTATTTGTAAAATTAAAAAAAAAACTTGATAAAGTTATTTGTTTAAAAGATTGCATATAAACCTCAGAATAAAAATAAATATTACAGATAAAAGACGTAACGTAACGAAGACGTTAACCCTCTCCTCCCTCGTGTCATATTTCGTAACGCAAGGCCGAACCCCCTTAACCCATTTGCCGCTTTACGTAATATGTGGACGACCCCTTAGATACGTATCACATTAGCGGAAGAGGAAGAGAGGGAGAAAGAAGAATGAAGAGGATGCGAGTGGAAAATGGCATGGTATAGAAAGTATGGGAGAAGAAAAGGAGAAACTGAAGAATTTATTGAAGAATGGAGGGGTCAGAACTTATAGAAAGAGTGGAGAAAACTTATAAAGATCAATAAAGAAGAATAGAAAAGGAACTAAAAAGATTAACGAAGAGGAAGAAGGAATCATCTACAGGGTATGGTGTGAGGACTGCGATATGTCATATATAGGAGAGACAGGAAAGAGAGTGAAAGAAAGATTAAAACAACATGAAGATGATGTTAGGAGGAAGAAAGATACCAATGCCATATATAAACATGTTAAGGAGACGAATCATGGAATTAATTGGGACAAGACGGAAGTATTGGAGATGGAGAAAAGAATGATAATAAGGAAGTGGAAAGAAGCAGATTGGATAAAGAAGGCAGGAAGAGATAAACTGATGAACTGGACAGGAGGATTACTTATTAATGAATTATGGCAAGGAAGTTTGGAGAGCATAGACAAGAAGAAAATAAAAAAGGCCCTTATAAGAAACAAAACAGGCGGAACATGAAAAAATGAAAGTGAACAAGAAGACTTACGGGATTGGCTAAAGGCCTCAGCAAATAGAAGAAAAAAAGTACAAATATAACTATATATATATACTATATGTGTGTTAAAAGAATTTAAATGTTTTGATAACAATGACTATATATATGACTGTATTTTCATTTATTTTCGATATTGTCTGAAGAAGGATATGTTAGATATCCGAAACCGTTATTATAATCTAAAATAAATTGTGTTTTAAGCTTTGGTCAGTGTTTCTTTTGTCAAAATGAATTTGACGTATCACTTGCACCTATTCCCGATGGTGGCCGGAGTGGTTACCATATGTCAGAGAATCAGTACTTGATCCAATTTGTTCCGCATATGCCCACATTCATGTCCAGTTACATCTAAAGAAACTAAAAGCAATTTTGTATAGTAGTGTATAATTGAATTTCGGATATATAAAGGTCCATAAATATGGAAATTCCCGGTATGGACCGCTAAATTTTAGTACAATACACATTGGGCCAAGGAGGACTTTGCATTTGAATCAATTTTACACAAATCCCGAGGGCTAGTAATTCTACACTTGTAAACATAAAATACATGTGTATTACTTTGTATTTAATTCTATCTCTTGCAGAAATTTAATCTTTATAAATATGTCTCTTAATGTAAAGTATTGAATTTTACCTGTATATCTTCCAAAATGTGGTGCACCAAAAGTAATCCAGCACCGAATTAAGGACTGGCGGAAATACTTGCCTTCTTTCTATATATTTTTTCTCAACATACGAAACTTTGTGCGTCATAAAATCGCAGACAAGAATTCTAGGGAAGAGTGCACTTTATGCAGAACAAGTAATTTTGTCATCTTGTTGACATGACACAAGGTAGGAATAAGTAGGATAGGGTCGGGTTAGCTTAGGGTTAGGGAAGTTTTGACCCATTGCGTTAAAATTAATAGAGTGTAATTGCTAGTATTGCTATTTATTGTATAGCTTCCTATGAATGTTCTGCACAAAGTGCACTCTTACCGAATAGGACAGTTATAGAAAACTGTCAAGTTTGGAACTGTTAGAATAAGCTGTTCTTGACATGTGAGGCATATTCAAAAAGTGGGATTGAATATAGCTCGCTCCTCCCAGTGATTTTTAACGAATCATAGTGATTCTGACAATTCATAGTAATTCATAATGAATCGGAATCGCATGTTATAAATATTTAAGATGTAAATCTTGTGGTAATGAAGCTTTAGTATAAGTAGTAGTACTAGGGGTGGTAGTAGTAGTAGTGGTAGTTAGTAGCAATAGTAGTAGTAGTACTAGTAGTAGTAGGGTAGTAATAATAGTAGTGGTAGTTAGTAGCAATAGTAGTAGTAGTAGTACTAGGAACGGGTTAGAAGGCCCGCAGGGATTGGTTAGGTTCTGTTCTCGATATAATTAGTAGTAGTAGTAGTAGTAGTAGTAGTAGTAGTAGTAGTAGTAGTAGTAGTAGTAGTAGTAGTAGTAGTAGTAGTAGTAGTAGTAGTAGTAGTAGTAGTAGTGACTCTTCCAGTCCCGGTGACAAAGAACTATACACAAGCCAAAAACTGTATTTGACTCCCTTATCATTGTATGAAATAATATTTTAAACAAAAATTAAGGCAACAATTCATCTCCTTAATATGTAGGAAGTTACATAACAACTAATATTTGACCAAAGTGTTACTTCAATATTAACTCTAAACTACATGTGGACAAAATACGTTTTTCGTGTAATTGAAACACTGATTGTGATCTGACTCTGTGTAAACACTATTGTTGTCATAGGTATTTGATACTTGAAATCTACCATGCATTATCTACCATCTTTGCGAATATCCTTGAGGACCAAGAAAAAAGTGAACTAGCCTAGCAAGGCAATTTTTTTCTTCTTCTTTTTCTCCTTTCGATTTTCAAAAGACTACTTCGCACATTTTGTTTCATTCTTTCCGGAGGGTAAAGAAAGACATACAAAAGTCAGACGTTTTGAGGGTGGTACTTTGTACAGTATGGAGATGATGGTTGTATTTTGACGTATGCAATTAAAAACTAAGTTAATGTGTTTCAAAATACTACGTTTGTTTCAGGAACATATCCACGGGGTGTGGCTTGTTGTTGGCTGGCATTGCAAGTTTTAACTTTTTGCTTTTCATATCTGATGTAGATTGCCAAATTATACATTAACTCGAACAAACATACTTATTATCGCGTTAGAAGTGATGACAGGCTTTGTCCTATTTTTTATATACTTTATTGTAGCGACACGTGTGTGTGTTTTTTGTGTCTTTAGGTTTTAAGAATATGATCGCAATTTTGTTCTTTTACTTATGGACTCCTGTTACATAGAAACTTAGCTAAATGGCTAGCTTTACTGCTTTCGGTGCAGAAGCCTGAAATCTGAATTTTAGTGTGAGTAAATGCGATTCGGATCGTATACAAGGTGTGATTAAAAAGTATGGTGACTATAGTTGCACAGTGCCGCCATCTATCGATGTTGTATTCATTTCAACTAGTAAGCCGTAATGCCAATTCCTTCAGAGCCGTTTTCCCTTCACAAGCTTCAGAATTTCCCTTTTCCGAACAAAATTTCCCTTCATCCAACCGTCCAACTACTTAGTAAACGTATTTTTAATTGTTTTCGCTTCCACCCCCTCACCCTAATCTTATAACCACATACAAGGAGATACCTGACAGCCTTCCTTTGAGCTTACGCAGAATTTGAACTTGATTTGTTGTTTAGGTATCTAAGGCTTCGCGATAGAGGAGGGGAAAGGATATGGAAAGGTGTAGGCCAGGACCTATGTTAAAGGTGCAATCTGTGCATTTGCCTGGTGTGACTGAGGAAAACTCTATAAATACCTCGGTCAGGACGGACAACATAAATAAGTCATTAAAAAAATATAAAATAAATATTGTGTAAATTTAATTCTTATCCTAGGTACCATGATAGATTTTAATATTAATGTAGCCTAAGGTACAAAGAAAATATTAAGTATATATTTGGTATGTACTTACTTAAGAACGCACTCCCATATTTACTAAAACGAATATGGGCAGTTACAAAGAAAACTCTAGCTGCTACTGTCTTTGGCTGTACACGAGGAATGTTCGTAACCACAATACCAACTAAATCAAAGTTTAGAGATGCGGAATTCTTAAGAATTTATAATTCTGTGCGCACAGTCACCAGAAAATTTGTAAACTTACCCAAACACACATATACTAACGACCCAGTATTCGCCCATATATACATATGTACATTCACGACACGCAGATTTTCTTGGCGAAAGAAGCCTTTAAAAGAAAGAAAAGTCTGTTTTGTGGGACCTTGAACCAAGAGTTGAGAAAAAGACTCATAAAATGCTTCGTGTGGAGTGTTGTACTGTATGGGGCGGAAACGTGGACATTACGCAAAGGTGACGAAAATCGACTGGAAGCCTTCGAAATGTGGGTGTGGAGAAGAATGGAAAGAATTAGTTGGGTCGAGCGGAAAACGAATGAGAGAGTGTTAGAAATGGTGGGTGAGAAAAGAACACTTTTAGATATTATTAGGAAGAGGAAGAGAAACTGGTTGGGACATTGCCTAAGAAGAGATTGTATCATGAGGGACGTCCTAGAGGGTATGGTGGCGGGAAAGAGAGGGAGGGGCCGAAAGAGACTACAATTAATGGATGATGTTAAAACAGAAAGATCATACGCGAAGACGAAAAGGTTAGCGGAGGACCGTGGAGCATGGAAGCTTCTCAGCTGCAGCAAGTGACCTGCCAATAAAGGCAGAATACTTATGATGATGATGACATAGATTAATCCTCTTCACAATCAATTTTCTGGTTGGGAAAACCAAACTATTATACCTAATAGTTGGATTGATAATTTAATTTAGAAATATTTCATCTTATTGCATTGCATTTAATTCAACAATCGGAAGATTAATTTTGATAAAAGATTTTAAATAAGCATTGTTATAATGTTTTGAATTTAACTGAATATGTTGATCGATGTGTAATGTTGAAAACATTAACGAATGCAAAGCAAGAATAACTTGAGAGAATTTATGTGAAATATGTGCAACGGATTATGTTTGGAACGAATAGGATGTTGAATTTATACTGAATTTTAATGAGATTAATCAGATACGTAAATACATTCAATCTATAAATGATTGAAGAGAGGTTCAAATTTCCCTGCAATATTGAGAGATTACAAGCAATTTCCTTTTTTCCCTTTTCTCCAAAATTTACTCAAAATTTCCCTGCGCCAAGGGAAATTTCCCTTCAATTGGCATCACTGCTAGTAAGTCCGGTAGCCTAAACCTTTGGCACAGTCAGTGTCGAGTTGGAACGTGTTGCGACATGTTAATTGACTTCCAGAGACAGAAGAGGGAGGATGTGTTAAGAGTGTCAATTAGTGATGAGCAAACGCAAGACCTGGTCTTGGTCTTGCACTGGAACCCTTGGTCTTGGTTTTGCTCACCCAGTCTCGATCTTGGTCTTGGTCTTGCTTGCAAGAGTCTTTCAGGTCTTGGTTTTAAGAAATATTATGATTTTCATAGGAAAATTTTACTCTGGATATAAGTAATAATAAACTTTGCATTGAGCCAATAGTAACGGAAATACCCCATCAGGATTCTGCCGCCTATAGTCGAACAATTTGTCCATGCCGACCAGATGCCGCGGTCGGATTGCCGGCGCCGGATGCCGGCATCTTTCAGCGCGATTTTCGACCGCGACGAATAGTTGCCTTGGCGAGCGGTCGGCAAACAGCCGGAAATGAGCATTAAATGCGCCGGCACCGCCGTCGGAAAGTTGTCTTGCCGAGCAGTCGGCAAACAACCGTAAAGGCAGAGTAAATGCGCCGGCGCCGCCGTCGAAAAGAGGCCGGCATAAGGAGTCGGCAGAGGGTCGGAAAGAGGCCTTTCCGATTGTTTTGCCGGCTCTGACGGTCGGCAACAGTCGGCAAAGAGAATTTTACTTGACGATTTTCGACCGCTTGCCACCTCGGCAAAAGGTCGGCAACTTAGAACAAGTAGATCGTCGTGCCGCCGCGGACGGGTGCCGGCTGCCTCCAGCGGCCCGCCACCGTCTACGGCGGCAATCCCTCTTGCCGACCGCGGCATCCTGATGGGGTACAATGTACGTTTCTAAATGTAATATAGTTTACCTTCGTGTAAATATGATGATAGTATATAACATAAGCGATTACCTTTATTTTTATTTCAATGGGTGCCCACGCTTCACAACTTATAAGATAAATACCAACGTTTCGTAAATCTTTTTATATTTTTTAACAGATCCAATATTCCACTGGTTCCCAAACTGGGGAGGTTACGCCTGAGACGCGTGAAAAAAATCAATACGGCACAAATTACTGGAATACAATGAACTGCAAAATTACTTTTAGAATCTAAAGACGTCAGATTTTTTTATTTTCAACCACGATTAGCTAATCTTTGTTTTGAACAAGTTTTCAATTAAATATTGAGATTTTGTTTTACTGTTTCCAATATGTTCTCTATGGAGCAGAAACATGGACATTACCCAAAAGCGATGAAAAATGGGGCTTTCGAAACGTGGGCATGGAAAAAAAAGAAGAAGAAGAAGAAGAGAATTAGCTGTGTTGAACGGGAAACGAATTAGAAGGTAGCAGTAGGGGAGAAAAGAATAATTTTAGATGTAATTAAGAGAAGGAAGAGGAACTGGTTGGGGCATTAGCTGAGGAGGAACTGTATTATGAGGGACGTGATAGAGGGTATGGTGGAAGGAAAGAGAGGGAGGGGCGAAGGAGACTGTAGTTAAAGGAAGGTATTACAACAGAAAATTGTTACCTCAGGACGAAGAGACTAGCTGATGACCACCGTACATCGAAACTTCTCAGTTGCAACAAATGACCTGCCAATAATGGCAGAATAGCTATGATGACTATGATGATACGTTTAGCAATATTGGCCAAAAAAGGGATAGAGAAAATTAAAATAATAATAATTCTAATCAAATCTCTTAATTTTTTAGAATAATTTGAGTGAAAACTGAAAACGACTCAACTGTCTATGTCTTTTGTACAAACTCAAAACTTTTGACCTATGTTAGAAATACAAAATAATGGCATCAAACTTCAAGTTACTTGAAATAACTGACAAAATCACTCTCAGTTGTGAATATTTAACTATGACCGGAGGTTCAATGAGGCATTCACAAGAAGTTTTAACTGAGTTCCATCCTTAGTCAACTGGATTGAGTTTCTGCTTTGGGTTCCTATTTCCGCGAGATCCATATTAATATTATCCTCCCATCTGTGCCTAGGTTTTCCTAATGGTTATTTTCCGATTGGTCTTTCAGTTAAGACTTTGAAAGCGTTCCTACTTTCTTCCATCCTGGCTACATGACCTGCCCACCTGAGCCTCTCAGACTTGATGGCCCTAACAATGTTTGGTAAACTATGTTTGGTAGTTCCTCGCCTTGAAGTTTCCACCATTCCCCCTTTCTGCTCCTTTTGGATCCGAATATTTGCCTCAGGGTCTTGTTCTCAAATTCTTTCAGTCTACGTTCTTCCCTCAGAGTAAGCGACCATGTTTCGGAAAGAGTGTCTTCCTGTTTGACCTATTCCCGTTTCGCCTACGGACCTTGCAGCAACTTGTATCATTATCTCAATCTCATCTTATCTGTAAGTAAGGCGAGTATTCTCGTTTTGCCTACGCTCACTCGACGAGGGATATTTAATGTTTGAGGGAATTTTTGAGTGATGTGGGAACGTAACATAAAGATAATGAAAATATTAATATATCGACTAAATGCAGTCATGTCATTTTCAATCAAGTTAAAACTATGGAAATTAATCAGTCTAGGGAATAATAAATTAAACCAATGAACTTGAATTTTACAGGAAAGAAAATTCCATAATTAACACTACATAGTAATCCTTTTATTGTCTAAAATTTTCGTACTAATTAATAAATGCTGTAGAGAATTTTGCTTCTCTATAGTGTTTCTAAGTTTATATGCTTAAATTTCCAAACTTTATTTTTTTAAGGTTACGATTAAGGTAGGCCTAAATTGAATGTGTTAAGCCCCATAATATTTTTTAATGTGATTCAGCAACGTTCATATCCCGTCGTTGTCTACTATCACCATATTCACTTTAAACATATGCCTTGACTGAAGATTTATCGCGGCACATCAACCCTATAAAACTAATCCCTTCATTAAGAGAAATTTTGTATAAAAATTAATAATTTAACTAAAATAAGTTTAAAGATATTCAGAAGTGATTAGCACCCATTCGAGCTACTCTGCCCTTTATTCCAGAGAAGCGTTAAATACTATCAAAGTAAAGTAGCTTTTATATTTTTTCATTTAGAGAAACTCGTACTCAATTTATTCAATCAGGAAAAACAAGAGAGAGAACTGATTCCGTTCACTTCATCTCTGCTACCTTTAGTTCGATACTCATCCACCACTCTGGACATGAATCAAGCATTCAAAATTGAATTTAATAGCCAACATTCATGCTACCTTGAGCCTTCTCTCCGGGCCTCAATTATTTCTGCATTCAGGCAGAGAAACTACTAAGTTACTTCCACTCACCACTAACTTGTAAGCCTGAAAAAATGCATTAAGAAATTTTCCTAGCAGAGCAGTTGAAGGGCATAATGGTTCATCTCTCAGAATCACGGGAGTACCGACCAGCCTTGTAAAGTTCGAGAAACTGATCTTGAATAGTTAGTCAATTGCCTTTTTAAATTGTTTTGTGAGTCCATAAGAAATAGATCGTATATCAGTTAACTAGTCGGCAAGTACTTGGCTAGAATCAGAGTCAATCACGTCAAAGCTGTTGCTGACGTTGAAAAAATAAACTTATTCATAAATCTTTCTTTTAAAAAATCCCTCCGACAATAAATATCCCTCGCCGATTGAGTGTATGCAAAACGGGAATAGGCCAAATGGTAATACCCGTTTGGCCTACATCTAAGATGAGATTGAGATAATGATATATATTGCTGGAAGGTTCGTAAGCGAAACGGGAATGAACCTCGCAAAGATACAGGACAACAGGCATGATTATCTTTTTATATATTCTATGCTCCAAATTCCTGGACAGAATTCGCGACAACAAAAAATGTTGTGAATTAAATAATAACACGAATTCCCTGCTTTTAGTGAACATTTAATTTCTTTGTAAATATGGTTTTCGTCTGTTAGTATTGATTCTAAAGATTTGAAAGTATCCACTTTATCAAAAGTGTTATTTGATATTTTAACGCATTATAGTTTGTAGTATTATACCCCGACGAACTTTCATATATTTAGTTTTCTCAGTGTTTACTTCTAAACCTATGTACCTGCAAGCGTTTAATAAGACTTCTGCATTTATTTCTATTGTTCTCCTATCATCCCCTATTAATATTTACATCATCAGTATGCGCCATAACCTGGTGAATACCAATCAACTCTACACCCTGGTTACCCGAGTTCGATTCCCCGCGGGAGCTCATGTGGTTCAGATTCCACGTTAATCAGTAGGTGCACATCTCATATAGCCTCGCTGCTGCAAAGGGACGTTAAACTCAAAATCAACTCAACTCTACACCCTGGTTGCTATCTTTGATTTACCTAATAGCGTATTCCAGGACAAAGTTGAATAATAACGACAACAACGCATCTCCTTGTTTCAGGCCATTTTCAACATGAAAGCTCGTGAACAAAAATTTTCCTACCCGGACTTTACTTTGGGATTCACTTAAATATATCTTAATTAATCTAATTAGCTTTTTCGGTATTCCAAATGGATTATGTATTGTTGTTATATTGTATGTTATATTGCTCAATCCTCGTGTGCCATATACCTGAGGAGGCTAAAAGTTATATTGATAAACAATTATTCAACGCCGCCCATGAAATCAAACTTGCAGTCACATACACAAGTTTTTGTCAATATCATGAAGATGTTACTTCGATATTAATTTTATGAGCACACATTAAACATTTATAAAGGATGCTAGATCCTTGGAGCCAAGGCCATCCCCATATAGTCGACACCTATGGTGTACGGAATTACCGATGTTCAATACTACATTTCTCTTTAGTTTTAAAAGAAGAACACCACTAATATGTTTTGAAATGATGTACTATCTAATTTTACGTGCCACGATTATGCACCGAGGCTAAGAGAGATGGTGATGATGAGGAATGAATGAAATAGTGGAATGAAGAAAGTAGGAGGAAACGAAAAACCGCGAGAAAACTTACGCACACGGTCTCTGTCCACCAAAAAAGCTCACGTGGTGCAAGCTGGGATCGAACCAGGGAACCCAGCATCAAAGATGAACACTCTACCACTGAGCCGGTACTTGTGCAAGACTTTTGCACAAGAGTCTTGGTCTTGGTCTTGGTCTTGCATGGAAGACTCTTGCATAAACTGTAAGACCAAGACCGTTGCGTTCATGAGTGTCTGTGGCCCGCCGACATTAAGTTCAGTTCTAAGCCGCAAAAAAGTGCCAAAGAAGCTCACGAAATGTGAAAATCAGTGTATGGCGATGGAGTAATGGCATTGAAGACTGTTTGCAAGTGCGATTCAAAGGCGGCAAGGAGTCGGTTGAAACTGAGCAACGATCGAGATGTCCTTCGACGTCAAAAACAGATGAAAACGTGCAGAAAGAGGCACAAATAATTTATTCAAACAGGCCAATGACTTTTCGAGAGCTTTCTAAAGAACGAAACATCTCGTATGGGGTCGTGAAAGCATTTTAACCGCCGATTAAATGGGGAAATGGCTTCCTTCTTCACCACGAAAACGCGCCGTGCCACACCTTGCTTTTGATCCGCCAGTTTTGGGCCGAAAAGTATTCCTGTCCACATTCGCTGTACTCTCCAGATATAGCACCATACGATTTCTGTCTCTTCCCAAAAAGTAAAACCGTGCTTAAAGGAAAATGTTTTGACACCACTCCTGACATTGACAGGGACCACGACAGATCAGCTGAAAGTCCTTCCAAACGAAGACTTCCAGAAATGCTTCCAGTTATAAACTCAACGCTGGGATAAGTGCATTGCTAGCCAAAGATAGTACTTTGAAGGAGATTAAATCAAATTTCATGTAAGAGTATTACTTTGTTTTTAATAAAATTATTCGCCATATTTTTAATCACACCTCGTATTTAGCTTTAGGTTCACGTCGCATGTAACCCTGGGCCTAACAAGAGACTCTGAACTCCGTATCAAACAATCATTTCATACATCGAGGCTATATAAAATGAGGATCTACATTAGTGAGGTTGAAATTCAAATAATTTAATAAAATTTGCTATCCGAGCAATTATTTGGTTAATTAATAACAATTCGCACAATTTCTCGGATAACGGATATTCAAATAATTAATAATTATTTTACAGTTATTTGAATAATGAATAATTGTTTGAATATGGGGAAACGGAGTTTCAAATAACAAGAGAATAAACATTCGAATAATTTTAACAGCACGATTGAATGTGAAATTCAATCATTATATACGAGAAATGTGCTAAAATTATGTGCCGTTTTTCCATAGCTCCCACAGTTTTCAATTTTTCGAGTTATAGCTATATTTCTGTCAATTCTTAACACATTCCTGTCCATTACATATAATTATATCTCACTATCAAAATAATCTGAGAAGTGTTTATGTGTATCATGTTTTTAGACACTGGACAATATCACTTCCTAGGATACTCCTGAGTTGAATACGTCTACCTCGCAATGAATCCTTCAGTTTTGAAGGACAGAGGTCACTGAAGAGTGGTTCTTGGGAGCAAGCAGAAGGGAAGTAGAGATCACTTCGATGTTTTAGTCCTGTAAAAAGTTATCCGAAAAAAAAGTATTCTCTTCATTCAATTGTCGAAGAACTTAAAGTGAACGAACATTGATATCTTCACGTACTCTGTCAATATTGTTACCACAACGCAGTGAGAGAATCCTAATAAAAATACAGACTTTACAGGTAGAAGGTAAAATAGCGGAAGAAGAATGAATTAAGAGGACATGGCCCTAGTGAATACAAATTCATGAAGACTGTTGCATGGAGAGAAAACAATTTTACACGAACAATATCTAATATCTGCTTAAATCACTCTGAATCATACGTTGTTCGTATGCAACATTCCTTACGGGAAGACCTCTCAATATACAGCTGAACTGTATGCAAGCATTTACCAGCATTCAATAGGCACAAACGGTATGAGGAAGCATTATTGGACAGGAAAACCGTAGATACACTTGTACTTGACGTAAAGCTCCTATTGTGATAAGCGCATTACCTTTGGAGTCAGTTTTCTATAGGTATAGTGCTGCCAAAATGTCTTGAGCCGTGGCAAAAATGCGAAGTAAAGCTCACACCATCGACATACCCACGCGTTGAGGTAATCAGGGTTCAGCTGTTGCTAAGCGAGAGAGCGGATGACGAAACGGAGTGGAATTCCTTCAGCCGATAGCAACGCTTGGAACGGAAGACTACGTGTCAATTGCCTCTGCCCTCACTCTTTTGCTGTTACCGGCACAGTACATGATTCTCGAAACTCTGATTTTGAGATTAACCTGTACACACAGCAGGTAAGAATTTGATGTTTGCCTTTCGTCGATTGACTTTTTCACATACACAAGTCTGTTACAAATGATACTGGCCTTTTAGGCATGAATTGCATTCCTTACATCATTGAGTTCTCTAGGAAAGTAATTCTTATTTTATCTTTCAACCAATATAATGTTAGCCTGCAACAATTCGCTTCTTTACTTTCCTAATTGTAACTCGCGGTGGCTCAGTTGTAGCTAGTAGTGTTCCAGATTTCGAAACTCCGGAATACTTCGGAATGAAAATCTTAATTCCGAAATCAGAATTAAAGAAATTATCATTCCGGAATTCCGAAATTTTAGAATTCTGGGATCTCGGGATTACGAAATTTCGGAATCTCGGAATTACGACGCCTCAAAATTACGGTAACTCGGAATTTTGAAATTTCGGAATCTTAAAATTTTAACCTGGCACTTCGACAGGTTGGACTTCCGGAATCTAATAACTTAAGCCTCAAATTTCGGAATCTCTGAATTGCAGTTCGAAATTTCGGAATTCCAGAACCTGGGAACTTCGGTCCAGTACTTCCAAATTTTGGAATTTCGGAATGCGCAATGATGGTACCTTGATCCGGCATATTTGATTCACGTAATGATGATGTTTCGGATTCTTGGCCATCGAAATTGCTTAAATAAGAAATTTTGGAGTTAGGAATTTTAGAACCTTGGATCTTCAAGTAACGTAGTTTCAAGATCGACATCAACACCGAGACGAATCTCCCTGCTATGATGAAACTTGTTATCACCTTATGATCGGTAGACTAAAGTGTCTTGAGTTTATAATACAGATGAAGAATATCTAAATATTCTGCCTAGAAGTTTATGCAGCCCGCAACATTTATGTGTTTTTAAGTTTGCATATAAGCGTTACTCACAAACTGGGATGTATTTGTATTGCAAATAGATTTTGATGCACTTATATATCTGATATATCTGCCCTTTCTATATGAACCTGAAAATGTCGAATAGCGTTTGTGTACACACACATACACACACACACACACACACACATACACACACACACACACACACACACACACACGCACACACACACACACACACACACACACACACACATAATCAATTTCTAGTCCTTCCGTCGTATGCGCGAAATAACAAATAATTAATATGCCTATGCGTTATTGCAGTTTGCGTTAGTTAGCGAAAGTTGCTGGAGTTTCGTTCTGTAGGGATGGTTTGGAAGGGGTGTGAAGAAGACCAGTGGTTGGAGAGAAAGTTTCCAGGGCCAAAAGCTGTTTGTTTTCCCCTGAGTCGCTAACAAGGTTAACAGGATCCAATTAGGAGAGGAGAAGAGGTTTTCTGAATCAGCGCAGACGAGTTAAAAAGATTTATACGAACTCCCCCCTTTTTTTTTCTCCATAGCGCAGGGCGTCTCTGCCCAGTGGCTGAAGACCAAACCAAACATGTGGGCAATCCGTAAAGAAATTGGACATATACAACACTGCATATATAAATTTAGGATTGAATCACAAAAAAAAAAAAAAAGGTAGCTTTGTTTTGACAAAAGTTTGTTACTATTACAATAAAATTGGTTTTCATTTTGAACTATTCCGAATTAAAGTTCATATATTCTAAAGCTCGACGTAATTTCACAGTTTACTTTTCTCTAATTTGTATTTTGACGACAGACGCTTACTACACCAAAGAGACCAGGTCAAGAATAGCCATACCCAAAGAAGCATTCAACAAGAAAAGATCATTTCTAACTACCAGGGTCAATATTGGACTAAGGAAGAAGTTAGTCAAGTGATATATACATGGAGTATTGTACCTAGTATTGGACTATATGGTTCAGAGACTATATGGTAGGTATATATGGAGTATTGGACTATATGGTTCAGAGACTTGGACACTAAGGAAGTTAAAGAAGGAATATTTAGAGAGCTTAGAAATGTGGCGTTGAAGGAAGATGGAGAAGATAAAATAGACAGAAAAAGTAACAAACGAAGATTTTTAAAACGGATAGGAGAGAAGAGAACGCTTTTAGCCACCGTCCTTCGTAGAAAGGCTAACTGGATTGGACACATCTTGCGAAGAAATTGTCTTCTTTCTACCGCTGTAGGAGGGAAAGATGGAAGGAAAGCGAGGAGTTGAGTTGAATTTGAGTTTAACGTCCCTTTCAGCAACGAAGCTATATGAAACGTGGACCTACTGTTTAACCTGGAATCCGGACCACATGAGCTCCCGCCGGGAATTGAACCCGGCCTTCGCATGCCAAAAAGAAAACAAGGAGTAGGAAGAAAAAGAACACTTGAAAAATAGACGAAAATATTGGGAGTTAAAAGAGGAAGCTGAAGATTAAGAAACGTGGAAGAAATATTTCCAGGCACAAACTTAAAAGAAACTCTCATTGCTCCCAGGACCTGCCAACAGGCATAATAATAATAATAATAATAATAATAATAATAATAATAATAATAATAATAATAATAATAATAATAATAATAATAATAATAATAATAATAATAATAATAATAATAATAATAAAAACTTCTATTTATGAAAGAAGTACAACTAACTGGTTGATCATCGCCTGGGCGAAACTACTCAAGCAAATAGCTTGAAATTTCTAGAGTACATATGGTTTATGACATAAGGTACTACTGAAGTAGAAAAAAATTTGGAAATCTGATTGGAAGAGGATGAAATGGAGGTTCCAATTATTATATATATATATAATACATTTGTAATTTTGACTTTTCATTTAAAACTAGTGCTGCTGTGCATTGTATATTTAGAGGCAAGCGTGTTCAATTAAAGAGTTTTATCAACTCACTCGTCATCAATTGTACTGTGTTATGCAAAAGTGAACCAAGCGAGAAACTTTGAAAATCCACGTAAATGCGATGATTGGTTCCTGATAAGCATTAGAACGTTTTGCACAATCAAAAAGAGAGGAAAACCAAAACCTTTCCAAAAAAAGAAACATAATTTCACTTTTGATTACGGCTACATTAATGCTGGACATTAATCTTTATACGTAATTTCCTTAAAAGTATGAAAGTGGCGCTTAGTTCGCTTTCGCAGGACACGGTACAATTTGAATCCAAAGTAACACCAATAAATTCTTAATTTTAACTAGATATGCATTAAATTGAAAATCTGGAGCAAAGAGATTAAACTTTATAGATTTTTCTTACAATTCTTTAATGTATCAGTTGTTTTCATGAATAAACACGACGCGCAAATAGTAGAATTTTGCATATCTGCTAAAAGCATAATGGCTTTTGAGTTCGTAGAACAAAGTGAAAAGGGCTTCGCTCTATTTCTAATACTAACAATTCTATTTTCCATTGTTTACAATGAGAACCCGCGCGGACAAATCCTTCTCCAAATTTAAGTGTATGGTCATCCCAGTTTTCGGTGATTATTCCTCAATGATATGTCCGATTGGAACATGCAACCCCGATGAACAAATTGCTTTATTCCTTAGCAGATTAAAGTTACATGAACAAACTGAGCTATCTGTTAATTTCCACTAAGTCAAATGCACTGGTTTGAACAGGGCAAACGCACAACTTCCTCTCACTTTCTCCATAAAGTTGCTATATTTGTGCTATATCTGCACGGGCGGAAAGAAACAATTTTCTCACCACCAAAAATAATTGAATGTTGAACGCCGTTGCACCCTTGCAGAGCAGACATAGCGCTTGTAATCAGAGTAGTAACGAATGAGTCTTTTTTTTTTTTTTCTAGAGAACGCAGTCGTTAAAATAATGCAAATCTTACTTAGAGAGGCCTAAAAGGGACGGAACAGCTTGTTCCCTTTGTTCCATAGAGAAATTGCCGCTGTTACCAGAAATAAAAGAACAGTAGATATAATCTCCTACTTAAAAGTGTATTTTTTTAATACATACAATACGTTAATAAAAAAATAGTCTATTTCAGCGAATAAAAATATCAACTGCATCAGATTGGGAACAAACGATGCACTTTCTTAACAGCAAAAAAATAGTCTTTCTCGATTTTCTCAAAAAATAAACATGAGAATGTATTCTCAAACATCTCATTTTGTTCAGCTCGATGTGAGCTGTTGATTGCAAAATATCTTTTTATTTATTTATTTATTGTTAAATCTCATTAACTGCACTGTGTACTGTTGTCATTAGGAATAGCTTCATTAGTATCAGCTTCATCTCAGTAGATGGCAGGATTATCGTATAACTTCGTTTTAGTTTACAAAAATCGTTTTCTTGATTTTCTCAAAAAGCACGCATGAGAATCTGTACTCATAATTTTGTTCAGCTTAATGAGATCTATCTTCATTTTTGCGTTGTTCCTTATATATACAGTGACGGAGATATATATATATATATATATATATATATATATATATATATATATATATATATATATATATATATATATATATATATATATATATACAGTGGCGGATCCAGGATATGATCAAGGGAGGGGCTAAACCATAGTTTGCCGTTTTATCCAGTGTAAAGCAGGATTGAAGCCCATTTTATCCTGTGTATGCCATGGACTCTACGAACTTGATGTCGAACAGTGAAGCATGGTGGTGAAAGTATGCTTGTCTAGGAGTGCGTGAGTGCAACTGGAGTTGGGAAATTCCAGTTCATCGAGGGTACGGTGGAGCAACATGTTTATTTGAACACTTTAAAAGCAACTCTTCATGCCAGTGCAGAGAAATTACGGCTTGGACCCTCGTTTGTTTTCCAACAAGATAACGACCCCAAGCATAAAGCCAGAACAGCTCAGGAGTGGTTGTTATACAATGTGCCCAAACAGCTGCACACACCTTCACAATCGCAAGATTGCAACACAATTGAACATCTATGGGCTGACTTGGGTAGATCTGTTCGCAAACACAACGTCACAAGTAAGGGACAACTGAAAGCCACTCTAGGAGAGGAGTGGAACAAGATACAGCCTACGACAACCACAAAATATGTTGCTGCGATGCCGAACCGAATGAGGAAAATACTGCGGACAAACGGAGGACCCACACATCATTAATGGTGAATCAGAGTGCGTGCGTGAACTGGCCTGTTGTGTTTCGTTCTTTACAGGTGTACGAAAACTTTTTTTGCCTCCAATTTTGTTCATTTGAGTGTATTTAGTTTGTTACTTATCACTTAATAATACCATATTCTTTATGTTTGGCATAGCGCTACCTAATGTCCAACGGAACAACAATGTTCATTAATTGTTCTTTATTTGCCATTGTTTCTACACTATCTTCTATTAAATGCATTAATTGCATTTGTACGTAGACTTTTGTGACTAATTGTATAGGCTATATAAACAAATGAAAATCACCATGTTTGTTACTTCATACCTCTTGAACCACCCGACCAATCTCGATCAAATTTTCAACATAGATGAGGTTTTTATCATTTCACTTTAACGGTAGAACTTAGGGGAGGGGGAAGATATGTAAAAATTATTCCAAAATGGCCAATTTTAATGTCGAATTCATAGTTTTCGTGGTCGCTGAGATGAACAGTGACACTTCCGATACCGTTTAAATTAGGGATGGCCATTTCGGAAAAAGAGTTTTCCGTTTCCGGAAATCACATTTTCCGTTTTCCGTTTCCGTTTTTCCAGAAAATTTTCCGTTTTGCGATTTTCCGGAAAATTTTCCGTTTCCGTTTTTCCGGAAAATTTTCCGTCTTCCGTTTTCCGGAAAATTTTCCGTTTCCGTTTTTCCGGAAAATTTTCCGCCTTCCGATTTTCCGGAAAATTTTCCGTTTCCGATTTTCCGGAAAATTTTCCGTTTTCCGATTTTCCGGAAAATGTTCCGTTTTCCGTTTTCAATTTTCCGGTTTCCGGAAAAAATATTTTCCGTTTTCCGTTTTTCCGGAAAATGTGGCCATCCCTAGTTTAAATCCAAATTCAGCCCTTCATGTCCAAGATGAAACGTGCGAAGCACGGGTATTCTGCCCGTACAAAATATTGAGCAAGTATGGGAGGACAAAGCAAGGGATTATGGCTCATTGTGACCTTTGACCAACAGCAACTAATGAGGCTGCAAAGAGCGTGTGCAAAATCTGTTTGAAAAAAGAAGAAGTCAGACGAATAGTTAAATGGCATGGAAGAAGTGGCCATAAATAACGTTGGTAGTGTGACTTTGCCTTGTAATTACGATCTTCCAAAAAGGTGTAGTTATCCGCATCGTGACTTGTCATCCGTTTGCCTGTCCTCTAAATCTATTGTTGCCAGGTGCGTTTTTTGCACCATCTTTTCCTCTCTGCCTGCAATGCATCATTTATTTGGTGTCAATTTCTCGCATTGTCACATTTTCAAATTGGTGCACCGTACGTATTATATATATTATCTTTGGTTGAATGCCTGATTGCCTTTGAAAACTCTCTGTAGCACATCTCACGACTTTCAAGAACGAAAGAGAAAAATTCATGCTGCCACACACTTTTTTCTCTCTCTCTCCCCTGAAATGTTAAAAAAAAAAAAAAAAATCACTTGCACGGAGGGACCTTATAGACCTGTAGTAGTGTTTACTTCTTGTAGCAAGAATCACTGATTCGATTTTAGACAATCTGACTTTGTGAGGGACAACATCATACCTGAGGCAACAATAGGATTGATTGTTTTCTACCACTTCCGTTTTGAATGTAGGATTATTGGAGGAGATTGAAGCTATTCTTGGGATGCTGAATCGATTCCCAAAATCCTGCTTCCGCTAACTTTCCCCGTTTCTGCTGTTTCTTATCGACAGACGGACGAACGGGTAGGAACATACATAGAGATAGGCGTTCTATAAGGCTTCCTTGCGTATGCACAAAATAGTTAGGAAGTCTAAAAAGAAGGGATATACGAGAATTATCAAAAAGTTTGCGCAAATAATTCAGAAGGAGACGAACTACGAGCCACCTAGCAGATGCGTATTATACAGTGTTTCTAATAAGTTATCCATACAAAATATAAAGGATAAAAAGGAATGGGGTGTTGGGTTCGTGTTCCAGCTGCCACAATTTATTTTATGCACACCACTGTTGGAGTCTCTGTTCCTACTGCCAAAATTGTTTGTGACCGGATGAGCCACTCACTGGTCTTGGATATGACGTTACGCATGTAAATTGGATGGGAAATGGAAATGAAGATGCGTTCCACATGCCAATGAACAAAAATTGTAATCTAAACAAACCATATGACGAACAAAAACGTTTGGCACAGAAATGTGAGACTTCAGAAGGGCAAACTGACATGTTCGGGTTTCGAACCGACGACTCTTAATTAAAGCATGTCGTAAAAGGAAAGAAAGAACTGGAGACTGATTGCACGGTAGTGGAAATCCTATCTTCCCGCGGTACTCCAGAGCTTTAGGAAAATAAGTTCCCATAAACCGTGACAACAAAGCAAAGAAATAATTACTGTACGCATTGTAGTGTATCTATGTTCACATGCTGCAATGCTGAAAAAAATCTGCTCTAATTTCTGTCATGCAGGGACGAACTATACTGACTTTCAATTTCCTTGAAAATAATAATAATAATAATAATAATAATAATAATAATAATAATAATAATAATAATAATAATAATAATAATAATAATAATAAATGTTAAGATAAATAAACAAAGATCTTGAACTTAAATTTGGACTGAAAGCGGGGAAAATCACCTTAATTCGGTGAATGAAAGATTGAACTTGAAAACTGTCTACAGCTCACAGATGACGAGAAGAACCCTAACAGAAGTAGTGTGACGTAGGTGTGAGGTAGGCTCGTCCACTTTTCGCACGGGGGTTTCAAATGACACCACGGAATAGCACACAGATAACTCCCCGGAGTAGCAGACGACATCTAAGTATAGATCACACCTCATAAACCGAAAATGGACTTCACCGTGTCGTTGACCTTTCTCCCCTATACCCTGTTTTAGGGTTCTTCTCGTAATCTGTGAGCTGTACATTTCCGCCTGTCAAACCCTTTTTAGAACAACTTATTACTAAGATTAGAAAGATAACAACTTGTTTGTGAAAGAAAATGCTTACAAACTTGGATTAACAGTAAATAGAAGCTTTAATTATAAAAATAAAAGAAAATTAAAAAAGATTTTAAAAAACAAATTAACAAGAAGTTTTGAATTTGTCACAACAAATATTTAAGAGTAAAGCATGAAACCTTAGCATAATAAAAATGTAATTTAGTTAAATTTATAACGATATTGTGTATTCTATATGTAATTTTAAAGATCTTTTCTTCTATTTACGGGCAATATGTGCTATTGAAGTATCCACAGGCTAGTTAGAAGAAGAAGAAGAAAATATGAAAAGAAATAAAATTAACTATTTTTCTCACGTTATTATTGATATCTTGTTAACATGATAATCTGACGATATGTGTTATTGGTCGTCATAGAAACGAGAAACATAATTATATAACAGAAGATCCAGCTTGTAGAACCTACATGTATAATATTTTAAAGGTGTGAATGTTTAATTCATTACATATTATAATAAAAAGGAAATATCCAAATGGTGTGTTTAAGTGAATTTTAGAAAAATGTAGTAGACTAGATTATATTTATTCGAGCTGTGGGCTGAGGTGTAACCCGGAAAATACTAAATAAATATATTGGTTACATTTTATGTGGTGTCTTCCGCCGCAGGATTATATTTTATGGACCTTACATTTTATGCGGTTGTTCACTACAGGGAATTTTTGAGTAGTTGTCCCGAAGTATAGTAAGCACCCTTCAAAGAACGAAATAACATTATTTAATAGAGATAGTCTACTGATTGTAAGATTACGTAGCCTTTTTAGCAAATCAAGCAACACGGAGTATACTTTGTTAAGTAGTAAGAGAAAAATTTATAGAAACATTAAAATGAGTGTTACCGGAAGTGAAAGTATACATGAAGAAAGTGGTAATATAGAAATGAACGCATCCACGAACATAGCTGACCTTATCAGACAATTTGGTGACCAAATGAAGCAACAGATGGACAGTATTAATCAGTTGTCACAACAGAATGAACAAACGAATCAATTGATTAAGCAAATGAATCAACAGATAAACATTAATAATCAGCAAATGTCACAGATGGATATTAAATGGGATATCCAAATAGAGCAAATGAATCAACAGATACAGTTGAAACTTGAACAGAGTGGTCGAAAGATGGAACAGATTTTACATAGGTTTACCGAAGTTCAAAATTCTGTAGAAGTTGTGGAAACTGTAATCGCTGAACATACTAGCCAAATCACAGAACATACTAGTCAAATAAGTGAACACACTAGTCAAATCAATGACTTACAGGAGGAAGTGAATTCCATTAAAGAAAAACTTGTTACTACAAATGATGTTACTACAACTGGTGATCATGATGATACTCGCACAAATGGTGACCGCGTTCCTAATACCAGCATGGAACCGATACAGTATCGACCCAAAGTGATCGTGGAAGAGTGTGACTCATCAGGATACTCGATAAAAAGTGAAGAATTTACGAAGCAGGCGATCAGAGAACGTCTACTTATTGAGCCTATAAGTCACGTAACCTGTAGAGAACGTCCTGTAGAAAACCTAGTAGTATTTCCTGTTTCCAGTCATCAACTTCGAGAAGTAACGGATGAAGAGGTGCAAGGCCTGATGAACACTGAGTCCGCTGTGGTTACTCTTCAAATAGGATTGAATCCATCAAGAACTAAAATGACTCTTTGTCAGAAAATGGAACAAAAAGGATTGCCGTTTAGTTCGACTGAGTTATTAATTGAATCAGACTTATTCAGCTGGTGGAAGACCGGGATAACGATGAGGAAAATAATGAAGAAGCTCCTTTTAGACAACGTGGCCCAGGATCTTCACAAAATTCATGTCGCTGGATTGATGAGGCTGTCTCTAAGAAACAGGACAGAGACACATCGGATGCCCAGAGGGAGTCTTCAAGGAACAGAAACCGTGGTAGGACAGACTACCGTGAATATCGTGTAAGAAACAGGTACGGCCCTGTTAGTAGACACGACATTTCGCCACCAGTAAAACGAATGAGAACTTAACCTAATTTTACCGGTAATAGAACTGAACCTAATTTCAGAAGCAATTCATTCCACTGGATTGATGAGGAACACTTATCGGACACGAATACGAAGCAGTGCATTATCAATTTTACCGGTAATGTAACCGAATCTAATTTCAGACGCAACAGAAATCGAAATAAGAACCAAAGTGCTGTTGAAGTAAATGACACGCCGTACTACATTCATGATTGTGTAATTCAATGCAACATAACCGAACTCTTTGGTGATGTAACTTAAGCTAATATTGTGGCGTCCGAGAAAACCATATTTAATTGATTTTTGTGTTAGTTCACTGTAAATATTGTAATGCTTTCATTTATCATTTTTACTTTGTTTGAGTTCTATACAGATAGTCCTGCATATAAAACCCTATTTATGTATCGAACAAATTAATCCTAAAGTTTTCAAACTAATGGATGTGAAAGCTGGTAAACTTTTGGGTTTACGCAATATTGATGAATTAAAAATATGGCGTCCCTCAAAATATACTAAAAGTAAATGGATACAGCTAGTTAAGACATTAGTTCCTTCTGAAGTTGTATCCAAGATTAATATAAATGACATTTAATCTTCAGATTAATATTCAGTATGATAATTTCTTTCTTTGTAATCATTAGATTTAATTTTCTTCGAAGTATGTTTCGTTGCAGTTGGTAGATGGCAAAAAAATTCTCAAAATAGAAAACAAAGAACTCTAGAGGCAAATAACACGCAAGAATGTATTCCGGACTATGACTTTCAATTCAACTTAACTGAGTTTGTTAATCATGTTAGTTAGTTTGTTAGTTAGTATTATGGCGTCCGAGAAAACCATATTCAATTGATCTTTGAGTTCGTTCATTGTAGATATGTTGTAATTCCATCTATAATTCATACTTTGTTTGAATTATACAGATAATATAAATGTTTAATTTATTACGTATTATTCAAAACATTGTCAATATTTCATTTGTAATTTATACTTCGTTTGAATTTATATATATATTTGATCCTTTCTCGTCCAAAAGAACAATTATATGAATGTCACAATAATATCTTTTACAAAACCTTTTTAATTATGCCCGATCGAATAATATAGATTTTGTTAACTTTTAATTTATAATGGCATCGAAATGAAGAATTTAATTAGGACCAAAAGGTAAATAACTATTGTATTGCATTTTGAATGTACCTTCTCTTTTCGTCAATGAATTTTATGGATAATTAAAATAAACTAATTATGAAAATTAAAATAAATATAAAGATGATATTAATATAAAATGAATATGACATATAATTATATGAATTATGATTTTTATATATACGACAGTCATTCAAAAACTCAGGTAATTAATATCGAATATCTAACGGTCCAGGATTTTTTTTTAATTGTAAACAAAAAAGGTCCTGTTGTTCGCGCGCCATTATATAACGATATTGTGTATTCTACATGTAATTTTAAATATCTTTTCTTCTATTTACGGGCAATATGTGCTATTGAAATATGCACAAGCTAGTTAGAAGAAGAAGAAAATATGAAAAATAAAATTAACTATTTTTCTCACATTATTATTGATATCTTGTTAACATGATAATCTGACGATATGTGTTATTGGTCGTCATAGAAACGAGAAACATAATATATAACAGAAGATCCATCTTGTAGAACCAACATGTATAATATTTAAAAGGTGTGAATGTTTAATTCATTACATATTATAATAAAAAAGGAAATATCAAAATGGTGTGTTCAAGTGAATTTCAGAAAAAGGTAGTAGACTAGATTATATTTATTCGAGCTGGGGCTGAAGTGTAACCCGGAAAATACTAAATAAATATATTGGTTACAAATTAATTTACACTTTTTCTCCTTCTTGCCCTATGACTTGAATAACACTACAGAACAACAAACTTCTGCAATTGATATGACATATATATATATATATATATATATATATATATATATATATATATATATATATATATATATAAATTAATGAATACATAGAAGTTTCTTCTCAACTGAAATACAAGTAGTACATATCAATGACTGTTTTGGATACTTCAAAAATGTACATAATAGATATGTGTACATATACTGTATATTCTAATTTGGGAATACTCAGAACTCTCCTGATTAAACTATGCAATTACGGTTACCAGGCATATCAACATTATTTTAATTTACATAGTCAGTTCGACCCTACAGTCCATGGGGAAACATATCTTGCATGAGAGATTTACAGCAAATTCAATGTTAAAAAGAAAAGTATGTCTATCTATCTATATATACTATATATTTTAAAAAAATGGTTACTAAAGGTTTCTAGAATTCAATCAATAATACATTTTAAAGTAGGAATGCTAATTCTTGTTATCCAATTGTTCGAAACGAAGTATTTTACGCAAATATGTGGTCAATGAACATTCTAACTTCATCTATAAGCAATCTATGAATGCTTGTAGTAATCGCTTCACAGCAAACGTCTTGCATTATTAGCAAAAAGATAAATTAATCTGATCCTACCTTAATGCTACCTCTTGTGCTTTCATCACACACACCACACACACACACACACATACACACACACACACACACACACACACACACACACACACACGAACTTCGTCGCGTTTCCTTCGTTTACGTCCCCACGACGACATTTTCTGTTGTTCTGTTTCCTCTAAAAGATCAAGAGTGTGCTTCGGGTGCGGTAGTGTACATTGTGTATGAAAAATCCTACTCGAAACAAGTAATACTAACTTCTATGGTACCTGCAGGAAGAAGGGCCATTGCATATCGAGATTATGTCAGACAGAGCCTTGTGCTTAAAAGATACAAAACAATATTTATGGATTACTTACGAGACGAGAGCTCTTCCAATAGCAAACATACATTTTCCGAGACGAGACATCAGTTCCACGACACCTCTTAGAGACAAGACAGCCTAAACTCTTGTTTCGTAAGCAAGCCTACTCACAAGTAAACCTTACGTTTGGGTGAATCGAGTTGCTGACTGAGACACATATGAAAAAGTAGTACTAAATGTGGTCAGTATTTCAGTGAAGTTGTAGGTGCGAAGCTCCAGAGATTTAGGAGATACAGCTACCAGAACATCACATGGAAGTACAGAAGAGTCTTCATACAGTTGGAGGTAAAAGCTCGGTAAGACCTCTTGTAACGACAAAAGGTGAATAACAAATATATGAGTACATATTAGGACTAGGGGCAAGTCATATAGTAAGGGTATACCTGACAGCGGCCATCTTGAAATCCGCCATTTTGAATTAAGGTTAAGTTTTTAAAATAGGAATAGGGTCATGTGATACATGGTTTAAAGCGCAAATTTAATCAGAAGATCAATGGTGACGTTAATTTTGATTTACGTGCAATTGGTAAAAAGTTACAGGGAAATTAAATATTGTTGCAGTATATGTATTAGTCCTTTACCCCACCTTGTAAATTTTGTGTTAATGATAATAATTAAATCAAATGCAGGTGGATAAATATTAGATCTGTGGTAAGTGTTGCCTTGATGGTAGCCATGTTCAAATCCGCCATTTTGAATCAGACAAAAGTTTAAAAAAACGCATAACATTGACACCTTATCAATAGCAAATTTTACCATAACTCCAACGGTATAACCATTTTTGCTTTATCATTAACCAGCATTTGTTATCGCATAAACAAGTTGCTAATTTAAGGAAAAATCACCAAAGTGGAATTGAGTCATAATTGAACTTGGGTCTTTCTTCCAGAAAAGTCCTCAATTAGTACAATCAATATGTAGTTCAGAAAAGAGTGCATGACTTGCACAAATGCTCTGCTCAAAGTGAGCACACCTGACAAAGGGAATCGAGCTACAATTGATACATTTGTTGTTAACAATTTCGTCAAAGCTGTAGTCGTAAGGAGCGATCCATTTAATTTTGTGCTGGTTAATGATAAAGCAAAATGGTTATACCGTTGGAGTTATGGTAAAATTTGCTATTGATAAGGTGTCAATGTTATGCGTTTTGTTTAGAACTTTTGTCTGATTCAAAATGACGGATTTGAACATGGCCGCCATCAAGGCAACTCTTACCATAAACCTAATATTTATCCACCTGCTTTTTACTTAATTATTAACATTAACACAAAATTTACAAGGTGGGGTAAAGGTGCTGCAACAATATTTAATTTCCCTGTAACTTTTTACAAATTGCGCATAAATCAAAATTAACGTCACCATTGTTCTTCTGATTAAATTTGCGCTTTAAATCATGTATCACATGACCCTATTCCTATTATAAACACTTAACCTTAATTCAAAATGGCGGATTTCAAGATGGCCGCCGTCAGGTATACCCTTACTATATGACTTCCCACTAGTCCTAATATATACCCATATATATGTTATTCACCTTTGGTCGTTACAAGAGGTCTTACAGAGCTTTTACCTCCAACTGTATGAAGACTATTCTGTAGTTCCATGTGATGTTCTGGTAGCTGTATCTCCCAAACCTCTGGAGCTTCGCACCTACAACTTCACTGAAATACTGACCACATTTAGTACTACTTTCTCATATGTGTCTCAGTCAGCAACTCGATTCACCCAAACGTAAGGTTTACTTGTCAGGAACTTTATTCGAATCTTTATGCTCCATCTGTCATCAAACCAAGGATGGCACGTAGATGATGTTCGCACTTTTGCTACATAGCCACAAAGGTACACTTCTGTAACCATTGATGTTTGAAAAGGAGTAACATATGTACTTTTTATTTTCAATGTTTTTTTCTTTATCTTTTTTAACCACAAACAAACCGATAATGTTAGATTTTTTTTAGGAAAACGACATTAGTCTTTAAAAGGTAGTTTAAAGTGATTATTATAACAGAAATTATTATATTTCGTATATACGGATAAATAGGCCTAATGAGTCTGATGGGTCTAATGGTTAAAACAGGTATCGGTTTTAACGAATCTATCAGCTTTAACGAGTTAAACTTGTCATACTGGCCAAACGAGCCAAATGAGTCTAACGGTTTTCAAATGAGCTCGCATTCGATTGGGTAAAACCGAATGCATCAGATAACAAGCGAGCGAAGAGGTACCCGTTTACACGAAAATTCCGAGCGCAATCATTATAGCTGGATAATACGGGAAATTGTAAAACCACAGTTTTGGTTTGTAATATGTACCGGTTAGAAACGGTTAACCGAACCGAAAAACGGTTCTATTTTCCTATTGATCATTAATGTGTTATCCCAAAACCACATGTTTAGGAAGAAAACATGGGAAATCGTAATTTCGTTCAAAAGTGAATTAGCAGATCCACAATTACTTAACCTAAAAATAAATCGTTACATATCTTTCGGAACTTTTCCAAAATATGTAAGAATATTCTGATAGGTGTCAATCTAGTGTGTGTTCAAACCAAATCGAACCAAATTACGGTTCAGTTTCTGAAATAAACCGGCACCTTAAACCAAACCCTAACCAGTTAACCAGTTTTTAGAACACTTCTAGCTGTCATGGCTCGTCACAATATTTTAAACGTTACTAATTCAAGTGCAACAATAATATGGAAAAGTGTATAGCAAACATTCTGCCATTATACGATAAATATATCAACTTAAATGTCGCAAGCTCATTAAAAATAAATCAGATTATGCCAGTCCTTTTTCTTTTTTGGGGGAGGGGGCGTCATTTGATGCAACTTCTGTTTATTGCAGGCCAGCAGCAAGAGGGTATGGGCGAAACTTCGTCGTTCTCTGTAATATTTGCTGAGGCGTCATTTCGGGGAAGGGGGATTTTTAATCTCCCCCTGAGTTTGAGCTCTATATTACTTAATCAATGCAAGTAATATACTATAGATATACCACATTGACTTGACACCTAGTCTTCCGTTCCAGGCGCTGCTGTCGGCTGAAGGAATTCCACTCCCTTTCGCTAAGGCTCTCTCGTTTAGCAACAGCTGAACCTTTATTGGGTCAACGCGTGGGTGTGAGCTTTAGTTCGCATTTTTACCACGGCTCAAGACATTTTGGCAGCACTATAATAAAAATAACCGTAGAACTCGACCTATATCAGTGGAGAATTTTTTGTGCCCCGCCTCAAGCAATATCTGAAAGGACCCAGATAAAAATATGTCGAATAATAAATAGTCCAAAATGGCATGGTGTACTTTCCCAAATACGAACATTATATTCCTTTCCCCCTATAGTTACTGTTGACTCCATTCTTTACTCTGGATATATTTTAATGCATAAGTCATTCAGCAAGAGTAGTGCAACATGTGATCACTGCACCCCTCCAGAAAGAATGTATCACTCCCAGTTTATCATAACAAGGAAACAAAATGCGCATTATCTATTTCATCATAAAACACAAAAGATTGTGTACTGAATATAAGATGAATAATCTGATACACCTGCCTTGTATCATCCTCCCCTTTTGTGCTTGATTTTTTCTTTCTTTTCTATGATTCTTTTTTTTTTTTTTTTTTTTTCATTTTTCGTCTCGAAGAGTCTTTTGTATATTTCATTATGGCCTACGATAATGTTCACTTAGGCTGTAGTTGTTCCTTCTCATCTCTGTCCGTCTGCCAATCAGAAGCTAAAATCTTATGTTATATTGCCCGGCAGGATGTTTCATTAAAAAGACACTCCCTGTGTTTCATCTTTCAAGAGCCAGAACTCTTTCAACTTCAATGTTGCCAGTTCGTAGGTTCTGTTTATAAGCAGATGTACTTTTTAAATATCTTTTATTTTGTAAACTTTTTTTTTTCTTTTTCGTTACAATATAGGTTAATAGCTGAGGTTTATAAACTTTTGCTCCATATCCCTAATGTAAAGTCCTTAGGATATCGCTTTTTTAAAAATAAATAAACTCCGAATCAATACCACCAGGGTCAGCCGTAGGAAATTTGCCGCCCCCTCTCTCTAGAAGGTACAAATCTTAAAAGGCACAATTTTAAGTATGTTACCCCACCATGAACGACGAAGGGGAGGAAAATAGCACTGGCACTCAGAAAGGACTAAACACTACAAATACAACTCCGTTGTGTCTATTTATTTAATTTAAATAATAATAATATATTATGTTAGTGAAAGACAAAGCAAACACATCTGCAGAGGAAAGATGATAATCCTTTTTATAGAATTCAATGTCGAGCTTCAACCTCAATATACCAGTTTGCAATTCCAATGCAACTAGTTCTTTTATCTTTATTTCTTGATTTTCCTTCTACATCTGTTAAAAAAATGGAAACTTGTTTCCACCTTCAATGATAAGGAACTTGTTTGTGACAAAGACAAGAATAGTTTTCATATCGAAACTGTGGTACCTAACTAAATGGAACAGGTGTTCGCTACTGTTCGAGAATTGAGTTTTTGTATTAGACAACAATCCAGCAATTTGTGCTGGGATTTGTTTGACCATTTGCTTTAGCACTGTCCATATGACCTTAAACTAATGCGACCTAAACATGATTTATGAATGTAGTATTCAAATAGAAGGTCAGCTTAGTAAATTTAATTACCATCATCATGAAGTCTGTTTTCTAAAAAGAAATATTTATTTTAAATGATTTGGTTATGACAGATTTTGCTGCCTCATGCAAATGCACGTGTTGCACATATAGTAGAACCGGCCCTTAATACCACTGAATCCTTCCCGTTTGTCTCATAGCTAACGCGCGCCTTCGTTATAGTTGGTTCCTGTTCGATTTCCAGTGGAAGAGCAATAAACACAATATATGGTGGATTAGATTTCACTTTAAACGAGTAGCATACGCAGAATTTCATGAAGGTGGATTGTAGGGATGCCTCGTCTCGAAAATGTGCTGTAAAAGTGATGTGTCGACTCGAAAAATGTATATTTCTCTATTGGAAGAGCCGTGTCTCCACTCGAATTTTGTCAGGAAAGTCCTGTCTCGTGCGCATCCCTAGTAGGTTCGAGCACTGAATCTCATATTCTTTCAGAATACCCGTCATATATATATATATATATATATATATATATATATATATATATAATATATATATATATATATATATATATATATATATATATATATATATATATATATATAGTAAATGTTTATTTCTCAACAATATCTTGCTTAAATGGGGGTTAAAATTCCGGAACCATCCTTGCATTCCCCACTCCCTTAAACTCCATGTCCACGCCTCATATAACTTCAGACGCTAAATTGAACAAACAAATACTATCGTGGGTGTGTGTATGTATTGAGATTTTACACTAATCAACAGTTTGGATTTTTTTTTTTTTTTTTTAACGAGAATTGTTCAATCCAGATTCATAATCAATAAACTGAGGTATGTTCAGTTCATTCAGTTATTGTGCGTTTTTCCATAGTTCATCTTTATACGAATCTGTTCAACACACACTGGTTCCTGGTTGCCTGGATATCTCATTCTGTTTACTGGACGTTTTCTTAGTATGTAACATTAGATGCGTGAGCTCCATTCGTATTCTGAGTTGGTGAGATAAGTTTCCCACCAGACGTAAAAACGAACTTAATACAACACAAACATACGTTTCTGAACGCAATAAAATTAAAATAACGTAACAAATTGTGTTTCAAAACTTATGTACCATCTATTCTACGCTATGTTCTTGATTTCTGGCATCTATTTACGAAGGCATATCAATGCCAATGACAGAAGTATTAAAATTTGTAAAAACAAACATACAACTGCCAACACTGACTTCATTCTTTAGGGACTTGAAAAAGCAAACCGTAGAGCGCGAGAAAAGCGCGGAAACTGGCGGGAGGGGGAGAAAATATCAAGGAATACTGATGAAGAATCTCATGTGAGTGAGCTGGAGGTGAGATCAGAATTTCCCGTAGGACTGATGCCAAATCTGGTTAGTGTTTTGTGCTTAGTGGTATTATATGTACTATAACCAAACCGAACCATCTAACCTGACCAAACGAACCACCAGCAGCAGCAGAACGCGAAGAGAGGGGGTATCTTGTTTGCGTTTAGTGTAACACCCGGAGACAAACATCTCTCTCTCTCTCTCTCTTTCTCGATTGATGGTTCTCCGAGATGCAAACACCTTGGCCACGAAGGGAGGGAGTAATCTTACTTTCGCATCTTCCCTGGAGGCCAGAAGGCTTTGTTATACTCAATGTCCAAGCCACAGTAGGAGA
The DNA here is from genome assembly GCF_964235325.1 of Thermobia domestica. NCBI lineage: Eukaryota > Metazoa > Arthropoda > Insecta > Zygentoma > Lepismatidae > Thermobia > Thermobia domestica. Next base: position 200,119,661 of record NC_137466.1, on the reverse strand, counting down.
AGAAGGTTTCAGGGGATATAAAATGTTCATTAACTTCTCTTGGTCAGCGTTATCAGCATCAGATGCTGAATAGGTATGTCTTGGTTTTGTTGGGTTTCAGCCGTTATTTGCTTTTGTTTACGAAGTATGATGGCATATCCAACCATTGTATCAAACAGTACTTCATAGTATTTAGTACTACTCAACAAACATTATTATTATTATTACTATTAAGTATTCTGCCTTTTCTTCTGTGCCAGTTTCTGGGACTATTAGTTCCCCCCCCCCCCCCCCTTAAGTTTAGGTTTGGAGTTGGAAATGTTTCTTCCACGTTTCTCGATCTTCAGCTTCCTCTTTTAACTCCCAATATTTTCTTCTATTTTTCAAATCATCGACCACTTCTGCTCTTTTTCTTCCTACTCCTCGCTTTGCTTCCATCTTTTCTTCTATGGCGGTATGAAGAAGACAATTTCTTCGCAAGATGTGTCCAATCCAATTGGCATGCATATTATTAATATTATAATTATTACTTTAACATTGGTATCACAATTCACTGTCCGCCATTGAACCAGGGCGGCAATTGCCCCCATAAGAGTTTGAGGAATACATATACTTTAATCGATTACCTACTAATATATCGGCACTAATACAAAACGTGAAAGTCTTATGGCGGTGGTGTTCTTGCCCCCTCAAGCGAAGTCTAAAATGACGCCCCTGCACTGATTTGTATTATATAAAATCAGTCTTAACATAAACCTAAACTTCCTTCCTGACCATTTTGTTCCTACGTATCCTTCGCGAGCTTGCAGCTCCATTTTTCTTGCGCTCCCTATGAAATCGATGGATTCCAGAAGCGACTGCTCTTCGTCCTCTAGAATTTTCATACTCTCAGCAATCCGATGGCACAATCCAAGTTGCTGCCAATCTATGTAGTATCGTAAGCTTTTGTATGCGACAGCCAGTGTTTCTACAAACACAATGAAGAACATTTATTCTTTTCACAATCTTTACAATATCAGTTTACAATCTTTTCACAATCTTTACAATATCAGTTTACAATCTTTTCATAATCTTTACAACATCAGTTTACAATCTTTTCACAATCTTAACAATATCAGTTTACAATATTTTCACAATCTTTACATCAGTTTACAATCTTTTCACAATCTTTACAATATCATTTTACAATTTTTCAGTTTACAATCTTTTCACAATCTTTACAATATCAGTTTACAATCTTTTCACTATTTTTACAATGTCAGTTTACAATTTTTTAAGAGCTTTTAGAAGTATTCTCCCCCTTCTTAAATGCATTGTTACCAACGCTTCACGCTCCGATAAAATGCGTTGAATGATTGTTTTGGATATTTCAAACTCCTCTGCAATCATCCGCACACTTAATTGTCGGTCATTGTTCAAAACTTGAAGCACTTTTGGCACTGAATCGTTCGTTTGTGATATCGACGGGCGACCCGAGCGATCGTCGTTGTTGACAGACTTCCGACCTTACCGAAACCACTTATGCCACATGAAAGTTTTGCTTTTTTTTTTTTTTTCATCGCCCCATCACCGTAGGCTTTCCAAAGCATTTCGAGCCTCTCCGCCCCATTTTTACCTAGTTTCATACAAAATTTGATTGCATAACGCTGCTCCAAAAACTGCTCAATTTTTTTGCTCGACGAGGGTGCGGTAGATACCTCTATGCAGAGCATGATCCTGCCTCAACAACTGCCCGCAGGCGACTGATACCGGTCTCGTTTCCAAGCTTAGATCTCCTATCAACTTCTCTGTCCCGTCAGCCAGCGTTGCCAACTACAAAACATCATTCCGGGAACTTCTTGAACAAACCCTGTATCACACCATTCGTCGAGCTCTCGTGACGCGAAAAGAATTCTGGTATCTTCCTGATGAAACAAAGAAGAAAACAGGACATATGTTTTTTTAGCATAAATTTAAAAAGAAGACGAAAATTTTTGCATATGACACGATAGGGAATTGTTCTAGAATCGAGACGAGACAATAAAAAACATTTTTTTGTAGTCTTGTTTCGTCTCGTGCGCACCACTGGCAACAACCAAACTGACGTCTAAGCCCTGTTCTCACCTTAACAATTCGTTTTCAGTAACATTGCCATTGCTATGACTCGGAAGCCCGTACTTTTTAAATTAATTGAAATTTCACTTCCTTTATCATCACCAATGTTATTTGAAATCGGCCCTACAGCTTAAAACAGAACTCGAGTAAATAGTTTTGAGTCGCACGCGCAGAAAGCACACACGGCAGTCATTTTACCACTAAGAAGAACGCAGAGGTCTATATTGATTGAAAATGATGATTTTCTCTGAGAAATTTATGGTTTTATGCAATGATTCCGGATTCTCTCTCTCTCTCTTTTTATTTTTTTATTTTTATTGAGAATATAGGTGAAACAACCGCGACTCTAGCTCTATTCATTCCAATTTTACACTCTTTTATTTCTTTGATTTGTTATTGTAACCATTGCTTCATTATAGAAGTTGATTAATATCAATTAAGACATTAATTTTCCGGATCTCCTGCCAGAGGTGCATCTAGAAGATAAAAACTGGGGGGCCAACCAAGACTATGATAGGTATATCATGAGTTTACTATAAACTTGCAAAACTATATAAATAATAGTTTCAACTATTTTTATAAGTAAAAAAACTGGGGGGCCTAATCCCCCGGAGCTCCCAGGCTAGATCCGCCACTGTTTCCTGCAACTTTAAAATACCATTGAAAGTTCTGTTAACCAATTTAGAAGTTCAAATTATCTATACATACTCTTGGTAATAGCCTTCTCCTAAAGTAACAAATGCTGGTCTCTACATACGAAGTTCCGAAAGAATAATTACTCCGAAATAATTTACAAATATATAAAAGGTTGATCCAGCATTTCCAGAAGACGTTCTATCTCAGTATTTTTCCTCTGTTGAAAGGGGAGATAAAGTACTTAACTACTTCTATTTCTAGTCTCATTATTGGAAACCAATTGAGCAATAACCTTTAAGAATTAGCAAGAAATATAGGTAAAAGATGCACTCACAAACTGTTAGAGATAAAAGGACGAAACAAAACGTGGGATAGGAAAGTACAAAATATATCGAATTAGGTGCTCTTCTTGATTCTACGAGACTAGAATGACCTGCAGTACCATTTTAAGAGGCCTTATCACTGCGAAATTAAAATACCGCTAATTTTACAGTAATTATGTGATATCTTCAAATAGATAAAAGATAACCGAAATGTGGAACAAGAGCGTGGTAGACAATATTATTATGCATGAAGTACCGTTACCACGAGTCACCTAGTAGCCTTCCGTTTCCAGCCATTTAGAAACGCGAAAATAAATGCCAATTTTCTAAATGGCTCGAAATCGAAAGCAGATAAGTGAGTCGTGATAACGGTACCTCATGTAAAATGATATTGTATTGGACGCTCTTGTTTCACTTTTCGATTATCTTTTATCTATTTGAAGATATCACATAATTACTGTAAAATTAGCGGTATTTTAATTTCGCCGTGATAGGGCCTCTTAAGAGTATTCTACTCTTGTGCAGATTCAAATTCTCTATGCTCCTTTTTCTCGTCAAAGTTGTTGCTTTATGTTCGTTTTACATACTTTAATTTCAAATGTTTGAACAATCTCCTCAAATCTTTCAACTATATTGAATGACGTCAGTTCCTGACGTCATTCAATGATGAAATCTTGCTCATAGATGGTAAGTCCTTTAGAAATTTTGACTAACTCTGAAATTTTCGTGGTCTGAAATTTCCTGAAAGCAATACTTGGAACCTCAGGAACACGTGATAGAGTTGGAACTGAGAAACCGTTGGCCTTTTCATCCCGCCCATCATCATCTATCCCGCCCATAGACGGTAATTTAGGACATTTTTTGAGATTCCCTAGTTCTGACATTTTCGGGAAACATTATTTGGGACCGCAGGAACACATTGTAAACAAATTTAAACTAAGAAACCGCTGGTCTTTTTATCTAAACTGCCAATAGATACTGAATTCCATCGCAACCTTGGGCAACTTTTTGAGGTTTCCGCGGTCTGAAAAATTCTGAAAACACTATTTGGGACCTCAGGAACACATTGTGATCAAATTTGAATCAAAAAGTCGCGGAACTTTTTACCTATCCACCTCACCTACCTCTTTAACTTTATGTAGATCCTATCAGGTTTCCACATCCAAACTCGGACATAACATAATTATATATATACTTTCACTGGATATGTTTCTGCATTTGACTGGATATAATAATTTCAATAGCAGATTTTTCGTTCCGAATTTAATCACTACTGATTCTACAAGAACTGCGTTTACCACATAATAAACGTAAATTGTTTCAAAACTGTTCGTAAGCACCTGCGTTGCCTACTGGGACCATTATCAAGAAAGTCAAAGAAAAAATATACACACATATATACACAATTTGTGATTACACTTGTACAGAACCAGTTTTCCCTCTGCGGTAATGATATAATAAAATACATTCGCAAGTCTACTCTTTTACAAGGGGATGAAGTATCAAAATATATATATATACTTCAAAATCTCGCAGAAGTTAATTTATTCTTTCAATTTTGTACATCATAAGATCACATATTATATAACCCGCAGCAAAGCTTTAATTTTAGAGTAGCAGGATGGGAGCTTAAATGTTACAATTAGTCATTTTGGGCTGCTTAAAAAAAAAAAAAAAAAAAAAAAAAAAAATCAGAATGAGAAGAGAAACAAAGGAAATATTTCATCTTCATGGTCAAGCATGCAAGTGTAGCCCTCTGGCGGCCGTAATTGAAATCTTCCTTTTCGTTTTCTAATTTGCAGCACATTTTGTTTTGCCAATAATCAAAAGAGCTTCTGTTATGATCATCTCGGTGATTTAAAAAAAAAATATTCGTTGCGTGACTCCATATCATGAACACTGTTACACTGATATCATAATCATGCAAGTTATTCTCATAATTAAGGAACTTAAGTAAGTTATAACAAGTCATAATATATCGATAGATGACTTGAAAGACTAGTACGCCCAATTCATTTCATTTTGTTCCCTCTTCCCCCTGCTTCCTTTTTAACACACTCACACTTGTGTGTTTTTCGTATAAACATACAATCAACCATTACTTCTTTCTAATTTATTTATTCATTACCACACATGTCTCTAAACGAAGCACTGATGAGGACGACAGTTCTAGTACGCGTTTCCAGTTATTATAATTAATTTTTGAACTAAAAATAAGTTTATTTCCTTTTGATTTGTTTGTTTGTTTGTTTAACTGTCGAGCAATGATGGAAAAGAAAAGGAATGGTGATCTGTAACAGTGACGTAACTAGGGGAGTAAACGGGGTTTGTGCCCCAGGCACCGGATTGGGAGGGCGCAAAATTGGGCAAATGTTTGAGGGAGCGTTTAGGTTTGGTTTGTCACGAGGTCGCTAAAGCGAGTTCTTGCCCCGGGCAATAACCATCGTCTTTGAGTTGCTGATCTGTAATAAAATCAAAGTCGAGATTTCAACGGATTTACAATTTTCGGGACCCTTACATCAGAGATGGAGTGCGTCAGTGGGTCAGTGATCAAGTAGGTCAAGTTTTCTGAGTGGGTCGTGGGTCAACCGCATGTGACCCAGCACCCACCGTGACCCACTCCGACCCACCACCCACCATGACCCACTGCGACCCACCGACTCAGTCTGACCTACCGACTCACTCTGCTCACTGCATTCTGAAGATTGGTAAATTTTGTCTGCGTTTTACTTTCAAAACCTTCATTTCCCTTCCTTTTCCATTTGTCTACTTACCGGAGGTGAGTAGGCTATATCTAAGTGAAAAAAGAACTTCAGGGACTTTTGGATATTGATATTTGTAATTGTAATAATAGCAATAGGACTTATACTACTACTTGGCTTTCGAGGCCTGTGAATTTTTAGAGAAGCTAACTACTGGAAAAAATACATTTTTGAATCACTGTAATGTATAAATTATTATATAAAAAATTGAATGTAACTATGTGTGCCTGATCATCACGGCCAAATTACAAGGTCAAATGAAATATAGACTTTTGGTATATTGTTAGACCTTAATCCAAACCGGGATGTTATATTGCTTTCATTATAATACATATCCTATGGAGGTAGTGAGGATCCAGATTTTTGCGGAAAAAAAAAGAGTATCTCGCAAGCCGTTAAACTTACGGAGCTGAAATTCAGTGTATTAACACTTTATTGAAAATACACAGAATGTGTGCTACCATTTTTTAAATTCTCCTTTATGGGGGGGGGGTATTTCTATATAAATGGAAAATTGGTAGTGAGTTGGTTTGTAAAAATGATCAAAAACGATCGATATTAGTTAAGAAAACATTCAGAAACAAAAAATACAGTGCTTCGCTTCATATATCCATTGCTTTCTACTATAATAATTCTTGAAGCTTATGTTTAGGCTTGGAGAGCTTACAGCACAGGGCAATCAACCCATAAAGTTGTGAGAAAAATAGACATAAAACTGTAAGCTTAATTACACGGAAATTTTAAGTTTGGATTGTACGCATAATTATATGGAAATTTTACACTTTTTTCCTTTACGTTTGTTTACTTATCTTGATGTCGGACTTTCAAATTTCATCCTTTTTTCCACTGAAAAGTATCGATAATTCAACAAGAAAATAATTATACTATAATAATTTAATTGAAATTCATCGTAATTTGGCCCATGACAAACAGCAATGTGATAATTGAAGAGGAAGAAAGAGGGAAATTCACATTCATCTCTGAACACTTCCCCGGAACCTCGTTCCGTTTTGCTTTCTAGGGGGGGGGGGAACTTGGTAATGACATCAAACTTACATGTGTAGTTTACAAAAATTAAATTTATAAAATAATAAGAAATCATCAGTTTATCAGGCTTTAATTAATAATTTATGCACAAGATTCCCTATCGAAGGTACGGTAGATGAAGTTTCTGTTCTCCATGATTCGACATTGCCAACTGACATGGTCGATATGGAAAAGATGTTGTATGGTGATAGATGATACTTCTTGCTGAGTATTTCAAAACTGACCAAGAAACATCATTATCAGACGTAAGTCTAACAAGCAGATTGTCGATGAGGATATGCAGAAATTTCTACGTCGGGTAGAAATATTATCAATTTCCACGATAGAGTGGGAACGGGGATTTCCCCTTATGAATTTACAGATGACTGATATTAGAAATAGATTAAGTGCTCAAACATTGTCTAACTTGTTCATCAATGTTAATGGCCTACCGCTACACAAGCTCAAAGTGGACGAGCTAGTTATTTCTTGGCTGAAGGATGAACATCATTCCGCTGCGGATGATTTACCACGAAAAAGTTCTGGAGGCTAACAGGAAATATAGCCGATTTCAGATTTGTTTTAAGATGGCAAATTACGAGTTATGGAAAATGTATACTTGTATTAGTAATGACTTATTTATGTTAGTCAACTTTGTACCCAATTTTTAATAAGTCTCTTCTTTGCTTTTTATAAACTAGAAGGTAAACTACTTTGAATAAATATTCATAATAATTGCAATTATGCGTATTTGTAACTTAAATTTAACGTGGTGTTTAAGTGATTACACAAATTACTATTATGAGCATACTTTATGGAGATGCTCTCACAGAGGGTACCCGAGCACCTTTATATGCTATGAAAAACTGATTTTCAAGTCTTTTGGTGAAAAATACTGTGAACTGAGAAATCATAACCTTTTCCATATTGTACAGGAGTATTTTCCTACGAATAGAAGTTTCTTTTAGAATGCGTAGTGAAATTAACACTTGCAAGAATACTGTCTTAGTACAAGTATATTTTAGGCACACACTAATTCCCCCACCCCACCCCGAAGTGCTTCAATTTCCTCACTGACAAATACTTAACCATTTTATATCGTAAAGGTCAGATCCACTGTTATTCTAACAGAATGTGCTTGAGCGATTGACTGTAGAAATTCAAACTCCGATTAGTGACAATTTCACAGTCTTGTTTTATTACAAGTGTAAACTCTTTAGTCAGTTCAGAAGAGGCCGTGGATCATGTATCAGAGTTGATGACGATGGATTTTGGTAAGTCAGAGTAGGTCACAGTGGACGAGAGTGGCTCATGGTGGGTGGTAGGTCACGGTGGGTCACAGTTGGCCACGGTGGGTGTTGGGTCATGGTGGGTGGTGGGTCATGGGCCATAGTGGGTGGTGGGTCAGTGGGTCCCGGGTATCGATGGGTGGTGGGTCAGTGGGTTGTGGGTCAAGTATTCATTGACCCACGCCAACTATGCCCTACATATCGAAAAAGTGATTTCTCGATCTCTATTCTTCTGTTCATCCCAATGTACTCGCCTATTGTTCAACCTTTCGGGTGAAATCTTAAACTCTAGAGTTTTATAATTCCTTTTTTTAAAAAAATCACCAGCTACGCGCGATGAGCTCCTGGCCAAACCGTAATGACGACTGAAAACTACAGGAGAGGTTAGCAGGAGCGATTACCCCCATAGTCTAGCAGCTAGGAGAGTCCTGTTGGGAGTTTGAGAGCCAGAAGGTTTATTTGTTTTACCGAGTTCTACTATCTTTAGTGTTCTAAAAAAAATTGGTCACATGTTCTGAATCATGGTCATTATTGCGCAATGGCCGCCATCTTGAATATTCCTTTCGTATTCACTACATTTTTCTTAAATACATCTAGCTCAAGCTGTAATTGTCACAAAGTTATCAGTTATACCTCGTTCGATTTGCAATAGTATAGGCTTTTAGGTGACGTTATTCACTTGTCAGTAATACACACAAGAGGGAAGTAAATGAGGGAAATTTTGAAAATTTCCCTCAAAATTTTCCCTTTTACCGATTTTTTGCTATTGTTATATGGCAACGCTGGGTTCTAGGCGAGAAAGAAAAATTACATACATTTCCTGTAATGTGATAAATATATGCCGAAAGTTTTGTCTTGATTGATTCTCTAGCAGAGGAGCAATAAAATATTTTCTATTTTATGATTTTGGTCGCTCTAACAATCTTTGGATTTAATGAAAGTACTTTTGTCACATAGAAAGACCTCCAGCTCAGACTGTAATTGCCGCAGAGGTACAAATAATATTTCGTTTTATAATTTGTCTGATTAGAGCAATAAATGGTGTGGATTAATCTAACATATGTACCATTATAACTTATGACAAGGAAGTATAAGGGAAATAAATATAAAATTCACACGAAATATTTTCCTTTAATGATGTGGAAACACTAAAAGATAGAAGTGGAACTACTAGAAATTCACTAAACATTAATACCCAATATTTAATTCACAAGTGAAGACATAGATTTTTTAAAAATCGTAAGATTTCATGTTTCGTAATTAAGAAATGTGTTCCAAATTTGATAACAAGTGATATTTTCAAACAGCAATTTATTATTCTTCTTACATAACAATCCACAAATGTCTGATAAACTGACACTTTCATCCCACATTTACACACATATTCTTCACTTTACATTTACAGAATGGACAAAACGGTACTTGTTTCACTCTGGAAGGACAAACATTAACTTTTGCACATGTCTTGCACATACAAGGAGAGACAAATTCAGGAGGTCTGAAATATCCAGTCGTTATTATTGGCTTAGGATATCCTGCTTCTTCTATGTAACCATAGTCTAGTGGATTCAGTGGTTGGGCTTCATCCAGCACAGTCATCCATATGTAGCACCGAAGATATGCACGTTGTACATGAAAGACTATCGTTGATGATGGTGGACATAGTTGAGAAAAGTTGATAGCTTTTGCTTTGTGGTATTGTTCAAATCGTACCATATCACAGTTTGTTTTTGATGAACCAAGTACTTTTGCGATAAAAAGTTCGGCATTTTGTATCATTCCTTCATCCAAGGGAGCAACCCCAAAATTGTTCAACAGGGTTCCTGATGTCATTGCTGTTTTAAGTGCCATAAGTTTTGTCCCAACCTTACTTGTTGTATCGCAACTACTTAAACTGTGAACAGCAGGAAGAACATATAAAAGTGTGTCGCCCATGTTCTCCGTCATTTTGTGAAGTGGTATGTACCTCATAGATGGTCGTGTGTCTTTGACAACCCACAGTTCTTTCAGGCCATATTTTTCATAACTCTGTTTGAAATGATATAGTGCGGAAATCATAACATCTGTATCTACTGAGGCAATCATAACTCTTTCAATGGAATCAGTTTCGACCACGTGTTGGATGTGTTTCATAATTCTATTATCAGCTTCCTCACATTCACAGTAAAGATCTGGAACCAAACTAACAGATCCTTCGGTTAATTTCAGGCATAGCTTTGGGTTATGTTTGTGACCTCCTCCCAAATACAAAGATTTTATAGAATTTCCTTGATCGACAATCCACTCAATGAAGAGTTCTTGCAAACGTGCTTTGTTCTGGCTTGAAGCCCAAAAAGAATCCATGTTGACAGGAAGGGGTGCATTTGGGTTACTAGGAATCACATCAATAGGATCAACATTTTTTTGTCGCCTCAGTCGCTCCCAGTTTTTGATACTTTTATCTTGATACAAGTCAAACACTATGTTAGTGCGCAAACAACCTTCGGAGAGTTTTAAAAATATTTTCCACAAATAGTCAAAGTAGTCTCCAAACGTATTACACATAAGTCGTTTGACATAGACTTTTCGCGCGTACACCATAAAGTCAATCACCATTGCTGCTCTCGTTTCCTGCGTTGGTAGATGACTAACTACATCATTCTTATTTTAAAATGTTTTTCAAGTTCTTTGCTGAGTTGTGCTTTATCTGCTTTCTTTAAGAACCCATCATCTGTTAGATAATACGATGTAGATGTAAACTCGTATTTTAGTACTGTCTCAATATCGAAATTTCTTGAACATGCTATTTCTATGAACCAAATAACATTATTTGTTTCTTAAAGTGCCGTCTCGGTTGCAGACATGTGTTTCTTTGCCTTTGGAAATTGTTTATGTATGGGATCTAGAATACCTTTGGATTTGTCAATAAGCCTTTCTTGAACGAAGTTTTTGTAGCTAGTATCTCCTTTACCTTGTATAGAGAGAAGTACGCAGCTATTACTTGATCAATTTTTGTTCCACTTATAATGTTAGAAATTTCACAACTATCAACTTTCGAAAATGGATTTCCTCTCTCAAGCACAAGAGTTATCATCTCTGAAATATTTTGCTGCTCTTGAATTGTTAAAAACTTCGAAAACTCATGATGAAGAGCATATTCATCGTCTTCATTAAGGCCACAAAACCGTCTCAAAAAGTATGTTATATTTTCTTTCTCATGTTTGATAAGATCGTGTTTTGTCACGGCTTCTTTTCGTCTGGTTACTCCGATTATGCGTCCAGATCCCTTGGCTGGCTTATTGTAGTGTTGCTCTAGTGCTTGATCCAATGCAACGCTGCTAAGTCTATTGTTACTATGTTGAACTGTGAAATGACCGTTCTTAAACTCATTATAGATCAGAGGATGTTCTTGTTCTAGTTTTAAGCAATCGTGGTAATATAGAGTACACCACCGTGCATAATTTGTTCTGTCAAGTGAGAAGAAAAGTGGCAAATACTCTCTCAGGCTCAACACATGCAAGTCCCAGTTGTTTTCTCTGTCTGCTCGAATTAAGTCTCGGAGAAGAGGAGCAAGTGTGGAGACAAACTGATCCCAATAAGCAAACATTTCACTTTTTTGTACTCCACTTTCTCTAAATTTCTCAAAAAGTCCATTCTGATGGCACTCAGGTTTTCGATAGCACATTTAGTTTCTTTAGATAAACTTTGTTCTTCATACACTGATAACTGTATGTGTTTTACTATTGAGAACAATTTGGAGTATTTAGTTATGTTAATCTGTTCCATGAACGCCTTCCACTCCAGTTTTTCCATTACTTCACAAAGCATTCCTATTCCTCTAACTCCCCTGCTATAGTGGTTTCCTTTTAAAGCGCTTTCAGCAGTGTGTGGACCCATGGTTTCAGTCTGAACAATAATTTCCAAAGCTCCACTGCTCTTGAGGTATAGACCAATACATGCAAGCACGACTTTATGAAGATGAAATCCTCCAATGCCAAGAAATATGTTGGAAAACTTTTCGGATTGAAGAAGCTGAATTTCTTAAGCTATATGATATACGCCTTCGTCACACCACAGTGAACTCTCTTCGACATTTAACTGGTGCAAGATATCTTGGAAATTACACATTGTTGTATAAATAGAGTCATACTGAGTTGCAGGATAGGTAGTATTGGAGTATATCCCGTAATGGTCCTGTGAGATGGATGTTCAGACAGTGCACTCATAAAAGCGTTTCTAGAGGGAATCTCAACTTCCTGAGGGAAATCAAATTGAGGTACGTTGAATTTTTTAAGAAATCTTGAAAGAAACCATATGAGATCTAAATTTCTGCCTGGCTGTTTTATTTCATTTGCTGTAATTCTGTCATTGCTAGGAACGAAAGTACTGATGATACTGCACCTTGTTTTTGGCTTTGTGTAGTACAATAGTTTTTGGGCATCTATATCTTTAGTTCGAGTTCGTGAAGTGACATCAATGCCAAACGTTCCCAGATATCTCTCTGGACTATCAGGTTCTTCTAACGAGACGTTAAGCTTATCACTCAGATGATGGTCTTGAAACAAGACAAGTACTGTGTCGTGTGTTCCATGCATTCCTGAAAATGTAGTTTCTTCTCTGTCGAAATTGTCCATAGCACCTCGAACAGGAATGTTGGGTTTTATTGATGGAGGTATGGGAACACGGTGTCCTTTAGCCCTAATAATAGTCCTGTTTGCTAGCATTTGATCTTGACGTAGTACATCATCATAACTGCGTAGTACATCACTTTGAGATATAAACCGTATTTAAGCTATCTTTCGTAAATTTTGGACTTCGGTCAATGTGTTATATTCTATAGATTAAGGGTAACAACCAGTACTTTATAAGGAAGAAAATCTGGAATCACTTACCTTTAAATCATTAATCTTCGCTTTACTGAAGGCTTCGACGTTAACCTCGACTTTTGGTCATAGTCAAGACTCCAACAATGCTGCCAATCTACGCACCAAGAAATTTCCTCTTGTATTTACTGTGCTACAGAGAAAAATAGAAACTTTTAAGCGTATTTTCCACTTTTTTGATCCTTCCCATACACACTTCTGGCAAGCCACCTAAAGGCCTATATCATTAAAAGTAGATCTTGATATTATTTGTATCTCTGCGGCAATTACAGTCTGAGCTGGAGGTGTGACAAAAGTACTTTCATTAAATCCAAAGATTGTTAGAGCGACCAAAATCATAAAATAGAAAATATTTTAATTGCTCCTCTGCTAGTGAATCAATCAAGACAAAACTTTCGGCATATATTTATCACATTACAGGAAATGTATGTAATTTTTCTTTCTCGCCTAGAACCCAGCGTTGCCATATAACAATAGCAAAAAATCGGTAAAAGGGAAAATTTTGAGGGAAATTTTCAAAATTTCCCTCATTTACTTCCCTCTTGTGTGTATTACTGACAAGTGAATAACGTCACCTAAAAGCCTATACTATTGCGAATCGAACGAGGTATAACTGATAACTTTGTGACAATTACAGCTTGAGCTAGATGTATTTAAGAAAAATGTAGTGAATACGAAAGGAATATTCAAGATGGCGGCCATTGCGCAATAATGACCATGATTCAGAACATGTGACCAATTTTTTTTAGAACACTAAAGATAGTAGAACTCGGTAAAACAAACAAACCTTCTGGCTCTCAAACTCCCAACAGGACTTTCCTAGCTGCTGGATTACCACTTCTCTTGCCCCTCCACTGAAAGTGCTACAGCCGTACAAAAAGTGAGTGGTTTAATTGAGTGTTATTTACGATAATTGTATTGCAATTGGTGTGTAATTTCAACATACAATAGAACAGAATAACTCTTTTCAATATATTTTTACATTTTCAAATAAACAAGTTTCTATCTGCAGTACTTTTTTTTTTGTTTTATTCATCTTCCAAATGTGGGAGTTTTTTTTTTTTTTTTTTTTTTTTGAGTCACCCTTTACTTTATATTGACAATGGACATGAAACAATGTAGAATCTACGTAGAAACAACCATCAGGATCACTACATCGACTTTTATTAACTGTATTTTATTTTTGTAACTGCAATTTTTATTGTGCACTCAAATAGTTTATGTGACTTGACAACGATGGTATATGACTAGTGAATTGGGCTACTAAATAGAAGGAGAACAAACTTATCCGTGGTTTATCCACTGCACAAAACCCTCGACATGTTTCAAATTGTGTAAGTGTGGTTCAAGATTTCAAGATTCACTATTTCAGGGGCGGATCCAGGGGGGCGATCAGGGCAATCAGAAGAGGGAACTTTCTTATTTTATATATAATGATAAAACCCATCCCGAAGTTTGGAGCTCTTAAAAGTAGCAGTATGACAACCCACCGCCTCCCCCCCCCTGAAGTCGGTCCTGGATCCGCCCCTGCATTTCTTGTCCCAGCAATGTAGCTCTTTATAATAAATTATGTTATAGTAAATCATCAGCGCCGATTCCAGAATAATTTCCAGAATGTATGTTTCTTTGTCAGATATCCAAATTGTAATTGGGCAAGCGAACTTTGGAGGCGGGTCCCCTTGGATCCCAGGATCGATGCTCATACTGTAACGTGCAAACTAACCTTGAATCCAAGAGTCTACAGCTGGATGACTCCTCATGTCAACTAGAAGAGCCATCGCTTAAAAAAAAAAATAATAATAATAATAATAATTGAATGAAATGGAGAGAATTTAAGGAGGAGGGGTGCAAAGTCATATAGTCGTTAGTAGTGTTCGTAGCCCTAGAAGAAGTTGAATCAGCAAAAGATTTAGCCCTAGGGTAATTATCCCTCAAATTTGGGAGGGGTGCATGTTTTAGGCAATTTTCGGCAGTGATTTTGACATGTTGACATTTGGCCTTAACCTTTTGACCTAAGGTGGCTTGACTTGACCTGAGTCGTGGGAGAATAGTGATTTAAAATTATATTAGAATAGGCTTTCCTAAATTAAAGTTAAATTTTTTGAGAGAAATCCTCTTTAATTTTGGTTATAGAGTTATCGCCTTAGATCTTAGTTTCTCATAGAAACCATCCCTTTAATTATTTATTGATGTTGGGGAAGGTAACTCAGAGTTTTTGTTTCTTTTCAGGATTTAATTTTGGAAGTTTCTTCCTTGTCCTTAATTAATGTAGTTAGTTTTTTTCTTACTATTTTCTTCTATAGGTTTAACTATATGTTATTCTGTGCGTTTAAGGTGGATCACTAGGTGTTCTCGGTGCTATGCTAATCGCTGCTTGAATAGTGCGGCATTGCCAGGTAGTGTCGAGTGTTTATTGATGCCAGATAATAAAGGAAGTAACCATGAAATTCTGCTTGGATACTTACTGGAGAAATTAGTTTTCGACCCTTACAGCAATTCACAGCTAAGTTCCTCTTCTCGAACTGCAACGCTAGAATCCAGGAATTAACGTAAAAATTTGGCAACAACGCATTATGGCGTTCTGCGCAAGTTTCTTCTCAAAATCTATTTCCTTAAATGTAAATTAATATTTAAATAAAATGGGAAACATAACACGAAAAACGGTCAAACAATATATCTATTTCGTAATAAGATCGTTACTTTAAAGTACTTTACACATTCAGCCAAACATTTCATAAAATTGAGCACTTCTAGTAAGATCTAACAGAAAGTGCCATCTTGTATGCTCATTGTAAAACGAATCAAATATTTTCTTTTATTTGTTACTTTTTTCGATATCAGAAGACACAACCAAATGATTCAGTGTCTTGTGTTGTAGCTGAAACATGACTTTATCTTATAGTACAATATTTATAATATGTAACGTTTCATTGTGGAATAGTTAAGGGAATGAGCTAAAATATGCTTTGACTTTCGGGTGGTGATCCACCTTAAGATTTTATTTGACGGGCAGGGGCTTTGGAGGAGCTAATATTCATTCTATTAGTGATAATGAAGGTTGGACTATATGTAAGGGAATATTAGGGCTAGTAGTGATGGCAATTTTAGGGGATGGAAGATTGAGTTGATTAATTTCTCCTAGTGTTAATTGTGTTGTACTACCTTTACATTTAAAAATAGGTGCTTTACTTGTTAGTGTGGTAGGTCTGTGAGTTGGTATCTTATTATCTAGTTATTCTGTTGGTAAATCTTTAATATGTGTGAAGTTTTATTTTAGTTCTACAATAATAGGAAGTATATGATTTTTACACGAACACTGGTGTTGCAGGGGGGATTTGATATTGAAACAAACAAGAAAATTATTATTTAAAAAAAAAAAAAAAACGGTGACTTATTGTGACGTTTTATAGGCTAACGAAGGAACACGGTTTACAAAGTGGAGGCGCCATTTAAAAAGATTAGATATAAATGCTTTTATGTGTTCAATATTAAGAAAAGTTTTTCCTTTAAAACGTTCAGGTATATAATTATCTACTCGCACATCCGTCTGTTGTGCTTTTAAGAATGATAAACGCTTGTATTTTCTATCGTAAAGTGAAGCTCGATAACTGATCAGTTCTTTCTTTTCTTTTGTCAGAGCGAAAAGAACAGTTTTTTTTTTCTCCAGTCTTAAATCTCCTGATTTTCTCTCGTCCCTCCAGTAGCAACTGCTTCCAGAAGAGTGATGAGCTCATTTAAAAGAATACCAACAACATTTGAGATCTTTTTTTTTCTCTTCTTGTTGTTTTTTGTAAAGTACGTAACGCACAGAACCAGAGAGATTTTTCTCTTTCCGTTCGCTGTTCTTTATGTAGAAGTGTAGCGGCCACTTGAAAATGGCTTTGTATAAATCACGATAATGGTAGACCCCATAAACCTGTTACGAACTTCTGGAAGAAGATGTGTTCCAGCTTAAAACATCTTCCAGGGGGACATACAGAATATTGTCTGTAGGGTTCCACCTTCTTTGTTATTTTGAGCTGTTGATATTTTGGAGGACAGATAGGTTCCAGAAGAGACAGAGAGAGAGAGAGAAATTCTATCAGAGACTGCTTAACAAGATTGATCAATAAACGAAGTTCAGTATTTAACTGATGTCCTAAACGTGTGCTGTAGTTTTATAACCTACTAAGCACAGGGTGAACAAATGGTCGATGTTGTGCACTTATACGGTTATTCAATACTGAAAAGGAACAAGTAAAATATATACAGTAGTCCATTTGTAAGAACAAACTTTGTGTTTTAAGCTTATGAAGCTTTTAATGATATAACACAATTGGATTGTGTTGGGTTCGGTTCCGGTTCGGGGCAGCCATTCTTATGACCGGTAGGGTTCGTGTCTTGTTCGGTATGCCTGTATTATGATTTCACTAAGTATAATTATTTTATTTAGACACTGAGAGTTTCCATTTGTAATGAATTTGAATGATGGAACGGAGTATAAGATTCTTTTTTGTGCAGTAGTGGTTAGAGATTGTGGGATGAATTGCACATAGTCATTAATTAAGATGAGTTCGATCCAAGCCAGTTTATGCGCGTACCCACGCTCAGTGACACGCCCGATACACATCCGTACAATTTCTACACCAACCAAATATTCTTACCGTTCCAGTAGTGGTTTGCGTGAGAAACTGGTATGGAGCAACTGAAACATAATACATGTATGATATTGATTTACTTAAACACAAGTATTATACATACAGCATACATACTTACTTCAACGTTTTAGTTTGATACCTCTGTAAGTTTTATATTTTAGGATTTTCTTTTGTCATTTACCATATTGAATACAAGCCCATGAATTTTATTGGAGAATTAAAAAAAATAAAAAAAGGATTTTGAAAACTTGAATTTGAATTTTAAACTATAACGACGAAGCCGGCAAATTACTTAACAAATCACCAATTCGCACACGCACTTGGGTTTTGGAGATTTCAAAAAAAAGAGGAGGGGTCAATAGATGTATTGGAGGGCAGTTTTTTAGAATCTTCTTCCCATTTTTCTTCGAAGGGATGTCCTGTTTTCCAAATTAATTTCTATTTTCATTATTCAGCTGTGTAGTTGGCAATGTACTTACTTATGTTTCCACTGATTAACAATCTACAAAATAAATTGATCTCTTGTTTTACCTACGTTTCTTTATCATAAACACGAGTGAAACTCAACATTAGACTTATTATTTAGGTCTGAACAACAACGCTGTCACAAAACTGAAAAGGTGTGCTCGTACTTAGTTTGAGCTGAGTTGAAGCATTTTGTATTATTTTCGTAGAACTTCACTGTAACTTGCGTGAATAATAAAATAACACAACTTCTGCAGTTCACTCTTATTTATATTGATGCGATTTCACAAAGGATTGTTAAATTAACATAAGATTTTGATGCTGTGCCATGTACCTCTTCTCTTCACTACGGCATCCATTTTCGCGCACACTGTTCCCGCCTTCTTACTCTAGCGTCGGTTAGCTTACTCCAATCACACCAAAGGATTATTTTAAAAAAATATCCATAAGCAGTATTGTTTACAAGAAATATGGATCATGGGTGTTAAATAATCTTGCCATTAACATATTATACTTAAAATACTGAAATCAATAAAAACATCTTAGGATGGCTTTTGAAACTGTGGTACTATTTTTCGGAACATCACCATGTCACATCCTTTTTGTTCGGTCAACCGGAAATACAAGTTACTGCTCACAGCACTGCCAACTCATAAAAAAAAGGATAAAACTAACACAAAGTTTGCGTCGACGTATAATCCATGCAGCCTCATTCCAATTCAGCCAAGAAAAACTGGGAAAATTTAAAATGGAATGGGAGTGAGGGGGGCCACACACTCACAATGAACACAAAGCCACTTGTAAGAACAAACTTTGTGTTTTAAGCTTATGAAGCTTTTAATGAACACAAAGCCACTTGTAAGAACAAACTTTGTGTTTTAAGCTTATGAAGCTTTTAATGAACACAAAGCCACTTGTAAGAACAAACTTTGTGTTTTAAGCTTATGAAGCTTTTAATGAACACAAAGCCACTTGTAAGAACAAACTTTGTGTTTTAAGCTTATGAAGCTTTTAATGAACACAAAGCCACTTATAAGAACAAACTTTGTGTTTTAAGCTTAGGAAGCTTTTAATGAATACAAAGCTACTTGTAAGAACAAACTTTGTGTTTAAAGCTTATGAAGCTTTTAATGAACACAAAGCCACTTGTAAGAACAAACTTTGTGTTTTAAGCTTATAAAGCTTTTAATGAACCCAAAGCCACTTGTTATTCTACAGACTCTCAATATATAGGGGGTTATTATGATTTCAGATTTCTCTCCAGGGGACTCTCAATATATAGGGGGTTATAGCAGTGGGTACGCAAGGACAGTTTCAGAATTTAATCCCCTTAACCCTTTATTTAAGGCATTTTGAAACAATGGAGTTAGACATAAATTTGTGAGGTGTTTTTGCTTCAATTGACCCACAATGAAATATTTTTGCGTAACAATTGAAAAAAGTCATTCTTGAATTTTTGGCTGTCCATTTGACTCAAAAGTATCATCAGGTCAGAAATATCAATTTTGCAAAATATACAGTGTATTAGAAAATTGTTATAAACATTTTTCTGTATTTCTTTAATAAATTATGACATTGTAAATGAACTTTTGATCTGTATTAGCACTTAGAAATAAATTTGGACATTACTGACGGGCCAAAGTAGCCTAAGTACCAACAGCAATAATGTCGATCTTAATATGTACAGTCACCCACATAAGTACCTGGACCCCAAGTAATGGAATTATAACAGTCAGGGGCCCAGGTACTTTTTTGGGTGGCTGTACATCAATATTAATTTTGATCATATTTCGACCCTATGAGAATTACATAAATATCGTACAAGTAAATTTATTTGCCGCTTGCTTCCACACGTCATTTTGATTCCTAACTAAGAATGCGACATATATTTCATGCCATTGTTAAAAATTGACTGGAATATTTTATACTGAGTAGAGCTTGATATTTGTTCTTTTGTGTTTTCAATATTAGTAATAAGGGATTTTCTGAGAAAAATTGCTCCATACCCCTACACGTAAGCTTTTCTTACGCCTAAGTTATTCTTGTTTCCTACCATTCTTCACAATATGCTGATAATGTATGGTGCACCGCAACATTTCCTCAGATTACAATTATTTCCAAATGTTTTAATTCTCACAATTCCTCAGATGGATCCAGTGGTGCAAACATGTCCCAAAAGTAATGGAAAACCTCAGTCATACTGCTAGATCTATCTGATGACTAGAAAAAAGGCCTACAATAAAATATGGGAAAATATTCCACCCTCTATCACATGTATCAATTTATACTAAATAATATGAATATTTACTTTCATTCATGTGAAACCCCATACGTTACATGTTTGGTATCCATTTTTTAGATTATTTCCAAATATACATTATATGTTATAAAAACTTTATGGAAAGAAATGAGCCCTTACCCCTGCTTACAAGCGCCACTGCTTACATCTGAGTCAGATATAGGAAATATGTCTGCTTGAATTATCCAAAGAAGTTTCAAACACGATTCGTGGAAAAGGATACTCGGAAATCTTCGTTAAAATGTCAAAAAAGAAAGTAAAAAGATCAATAAAGCGTTACTTTACAGCTCGGAAGGTACATCCAAGTAAAAGAAAAGCAACTGACTCTCTCACACACAGCCAAGGGCGCCCATCAGGGGGGGTGGGAAGGTGGGGCGCTTGCTTCCTCCCTATAGGAAATTGTATTTGGGAATATCGAAAACTCAATAGAATTTTTAAATTAGTTACAGCAAAATTTGAACTATATTTGAAATATCGCTTATACTTGCCCCCCCCTTGGAAACCACAACATGGGCGCCCTTGCACACAACACTTAAACTATTCCGAAATTTAACAATGAATAAATGACTACCAAGTGTGTGGATAAAAATTTTAAAAAAATATCTGAGCACCTAACTTTATTAGATTAAGTTAGCGGATTCCTCAAACACTGTATAGGGAAAACAGCGACTCAGCTCTTTGACTTCCTGAAATAAAATGGCTTTAGCGGGAAACATCTTTTTTCTACATTGTCCTGTCAGCTATTAGTCGATTTGCAAAACAGAGAAAATTGTTTTCAAGGAGTCCCGTTCGAGCACAACGTACGAGTCCTTACCGTTAGTAAATAAAGGATTAAGCCAGATATTATGGAAAAATAATTATTTTGTATATTAATTAAAAGGCACATACATCAAGATTGTCTTAAACTGAAATTAAATTGAGTTGAACTTCCTCTTGACGAAATTCTACTTACGCCACTGCCACATTGAACACGACCCTAGATATGCTTCGGAGGAATTTCGTGGCTGTGGCAAAAAGGAAATTTTACTATGGGTCACCTCTTGCCAGTACTTCTCGGAATTCGCGAGCGTGTCTCTGGGGCTTAATCAAGCTCTCGAGCCCCCTGGTAGGTAAGCGGTTAGGGTAGACACCTTTAGCGTGGGAGACCCGAGTTCTTTCCCCGGTGGATTTCATGGTAAGCTGTAGGTCCAAGTCTCATATACCCTCTCTGCTGAATGGGATACTAAAATCATGGGTGCCCGAAAGGGGGCACCGCACGGGGGAGGACCCCCTGGCTCACGAAAATGTATATGAAATATAGCAAACCACGTATGTTAAATACCAGACGCAATATAGCAATCATAAATCAAATCCAGAAATCATGAAAATCAAATCCGAAACCGGTCCAAATCAATCAAGCAGTCGCTCAATAATTAAGGAGAGTCCTTGTGGATCCGAGAAGGCGTGAGTCCCAGTAAAGTTAATAAGAGCGATTGTCCCATTAAGGATAGGGTTACGATTGAAATATATGGGAGAGCTCTTCCGTGACTAAGCAGCTAGCGCACGCGCTTTTGACCCGGGTTCGATTCCCGGCGGGAGCTCAAGTGGTTCGGATTCCACGCTAATCACTAGGTCCCGTCTCATATAGCCTCGCTGCTGAAAGGGACATTAAGCTCAAAATCAGCTCATCGAAATATACGGATCAAACAATACAAGTTGTGAGGGGAAAAAATGCAAAATCTGGCTTAGAACAGGAAAGAGCAGGAAGCTGCTTGAAACCAAAGGAAAGATTCGCGATCTAAGGAGAAGGCCCTTATAATGCACTGTCGATATTTTTATAAATCGAAATTCAGCATATCAAAGAAATAATAAACACTTCTGACCAGAGTATATACACTTGTTTATTAAAAACTAAATTCCAGTGTAACAGTTTCAACAACGTAACGTTGTCTTCATCAGACACTAACTCAGTCTAACTGTTAGTGTCTGATGAAGACAACGTTACGTTGTTGAAACTGTTACACTGGAATTTAGTTTTTAATAAACAAGTGTATATACTCTGGTCAGAAGTGTTTATTATTTCTTTAGTGAGTTCCAGAGTCGTGATGGATAGATCAGCATATCAAACTATGAAAAAATGTCGATGTTCTACTATATATGCATATGTGTATAATGTTCTCTACAAAATATACATAAAATATACATTAATAACTCAAAAATAACAGTATGC
This sequence comes from Thermobia domestica, assembly GCF_964235325.1. Lineage (NCBI taxonomy): Eukaryota > Metazoa > Arthropoda > Insecta > Zygentoma > Lepismatidae > Thermobia > Thermobia domestica. Next base: position 200,097,080 of record NC_137466.1, on the reverse strand, counting down.
ATCAGAAAATCAACACAATATTTTTCCCTGTTAGTAAGTAGAGCTCATATAAATGGGCAGTGTGTACCAAACGCAATTAACATTATACTCAATTTCTTCTTTGCTTGAGTTTCCGTAGAATTGCTTTCTACCCTTGCAAAGCAAGGAAAAAGACGAAATTCTCTGTTTACATTTCATTAATGAAGTTATCATGTTGGCTCCTGACTTGTTCGTTCATTTATCTCTGCAAAGAAAAGTATTTGAGAAGCAGATCCTTGCTACGACATACATCGTATGTGATTTACTTATGCTGTATATAATGTTAATCGTAGATATACCCTGCGGAATGTAGAACAAGTTATCCATAAACTCAAAGCACACATGAAGCATGTAGTGTATACAAAACTAAATTAAAGCTTTAATGAATGCTGATGAATATGATCTGCTGCAAAATCCAAGAAGAAAACGTTCAAATACGGTGGTTGTCAAAATTAAGGAAACATCTGTAGTTTACAACATATAACATATGTAAATTGGTAGCATCAAGGATACGTGTGCAGCGATTGACTCTAATTATTGGTGTGTTAAGTGACCATATGTAGTACGTCAGTCGAAGTAGATGCACGAATACGTCTGTTTGTTGAAGCGGAAAGACGATAGTGATCAGTGTTGCCAGATTGGGCTACAAGTAGCGGATTGAGTGACTTTTTAATTGTCACGTGATTATATACAAGATTCTTCTCAGTCAGTGTTGCGAGTCAACATGAAAAGTTCGAAACGACAATAGTGGCATCTTAATATTTCTGTAAGAAGAGAAAGCGAAGAACACAGAAAAATAAATGTCTCAAGATTCATCCCTTAGTTTCTCAAAGAAGTTTGAAGGGAGCTTTACGCCTGTGTATATAGATTTGCGAGAAGACGAGAAGTACTTCAATAATTTCCGTACGTCAATTCAGTCGTTCGATGACCTAATTGAAAAAAAATCCATCGAAATTATAAAAATGCAATTTAAATAAAATTCATATGCACGCTCTTAAAATACAGCACTTAACAGATACTGTTTTTTAACAAATGAAAATAACCTATGTTTGTACATTTGGTTAGAACTTCACATCCAATCAACTATTTAATAGTAGAGATAAATTATTTGCCTCAATTTATCTTTTTTCATTGTCCATACCTTCATTTTCACACACACACACACACACAAATCTTTTACATATCTCGTTCCATGCCTGTTCACGAATGTCACGCTTTTTGTGTTCCTCACAAGAGGGATTCCATTAACATGGTGTTAATTTAACCTCCGTGATAATTGAAACTGAAACTGAAATGTGTTGAAAGAAAGTCCAAAAATTACAATAGTCACGTACTGTTAACAGTGGTATATTAGAGGCACCACATGTACAGTTCCAATTAAGCAAAGAAATTAATTGAAAGTTCGAATTAAACGAAGACAATATAGCTAAATTAAAAATAACACTAAACAATATGAAAATAGTATTATAGAACAGTTATTAGAAAATATTATTTAGCAACTCACTATAAAAAATAAGAAAAGAAATCTGGATCAATTTGCATTTTGCTTTTGCTGCCATGCACGTTTCTTTTTAAATTTTAAAGAGAAGTGGCTGCTCCGCGCGCGGAGTTCCGCTTGACTATGTAAGCAACCATTTGCTCAATGGCCTTATCTGCCTCGCGGAGCGCGGAGCGCGGATAGGGCCACGCGGAGGCTGCTCCGCGCGCGGAGGCCTCCGCGTGACTATGTATGCACCCATAAGAATCAATAGAACAATCTTGCCACGCGGGACTCCGCGCGCGGAGCTCCGCGTGACTGTGTAACGGGCCTTAGGCTACTTTTAATTATCTATAGGCTATAACGCTTAAGAATCCGCTACTTTCTTATTTTCATATTTGAAATTACTACAAATGATTTGTTTTATCTATCTATTAAAATGTTACAATAGCGAAAAGAGTTTTTTTTTTATTTAGCCCATCAAAGAACAACACAGCACTCGCAAAATACGTCATTTTTTTTTTGCTAGCCGAGGCTAGCTACCCGCCCGAAGGTTACGCCCTCCATGGGGAAAGAAAAGTTTGATAATTGGGAGGAAGGGACTGGGAGATGGTCTAAGGGAATTTTCATTATTTTATTATCACTTTATTTCATAAAATTTATTATTATTCAGCAGGTGGATATTGCTATCTTTGCGATAGCAATCATGAGGTAGGGGAATGTCGGTATTGCAGGATTGATTGTAAGATTGGACAATACTTTCTATATGGGAGAAGAGAAGAATGAGATGACTATGAGATGAGGTGCACTAGACAACACAACACGAGGGTGATTGTTAGAGGACAGATGCAAGTTAATCTTCTCGCTTGGAGGCTGCTCCAAGCATTGATGAGAGACAAGGGAAAGCCCTGTTAGTAACAGAGGGGACTACTGTGCGGAATATGACGGTGTGATATGAGGTGGAGGATGGTCTATGAGAAAAGTACGAGTCAGTGGATGATCAGGGTGGTCGGGTGGTAGAGAGTAATGATACAGTGTGAAAAGGAGGGAAAGAGGAGAATGTGTGATGGGATGTGGAAGATCGAAGTTGGTATGAGCGTTAATAGTATCTCGGAGGAGCGGGTGATGAAGATTGAGACGTGTCTGAAAGTACTTAAGGCGAAGTTGTTCGACATGGAATAAGATGTGAGGAAAAGGCAGTCGGTCGTATAGAATCTGAGTTGGACTGGGAAGTTTGATGCGGTATGCTATACGAAGGGCGTGTCGTTCGAGAACTTTAAGTTTGTGATAATAGGAAGGTGGAGCTGCAATCCAGGAAGGATGGCCGTAAGTCAGCACTGGGCGAAGAAATACTTTGTAGGTGTTTAAAAGAAGTTCTGAATGAAGACCCCAAGTGGTACCAGTTATGCGTTTAAGTAAGTTAAGTCGACGGTGAGCTTTTGCTGTAACATCCTGCAGGTGTGCTTTCCAAGAAAGGTGTCTGTCCAATGTAAGTCCCAGGTATTTGACTGTTTTAGAAAGCTGAAGACGAGTGTCGTTAACTGTGAGATTTAATAAAGATGGATTGCGGTGGACTTTGGAGCGTTTATTGGGTGGTAGGAATACTGTAGTTTGTGTTTTACTGGCATTGATCTTAAGCCTCCACTTATCACACCATAGGACAAATGTATCTATCGCCTCCTGCAGTGCTGTGTTAAGTTGGTGAACAGTGTGACCTACGGCAAGAAAGGCTGTGTCGTCGGCGTATTGAAATAAATGAACATTGTTAGGAAGTGGAGGCATATCTGCAACATATAGCAGGTAGAGTAGTGGAGAGAGCGAAGAGCCCTGTGGTACACCGGAATGTAGGAAGATAGGATGAGAGGATTGTTGATTGATGAAAACGTATGCGAGGCGTCCAGACAAGAAATTATAAATAAATCGTATGTATGCGAGGGAAAGGCGAAAATTGAGTAACTTAGAGAGAAGTCCTTGATGCCAAACTTTATCAAATACCTTTTCCAGATCAAAAAGGACCAGGCAGGATGGTTTTGTCGTATTGTAGTGATTAGTAATGTAGTTTAGAAGACGCATGAGCTGATCGTTAATACTGAACTGTGGGCGGAATCCTGCTTGGTGGACTGGCAAGAGATTGTACCGTGAAAGATGAAGATGAAGGCGTTGAACTATGATTTTTTCCAGAATTTTAGTGAAAACCGGGGTGAGCTGAATCGGACGGTAAGAGGATACTTGATCGGGAGGTTTCTCTGGTTTAAGAAACATAAGAACTTTAGACGTTTTCCACGGAGCGGGTATATAGCCAGTACGAAGGATAAAAGTATAGATCAGGGCCAGAATATTTATCAGAACAGTTGGGCTTTCTTTCACATTGCGATACGAGATGTTATCGATACCGGGTGCTGTGTTACGTTTGCGGGTAACTACATGCTTGATCTCGGCAGGAGTGATGGGGGCAGTGAGAGCTTTGTGAGAAGAGACTGTGTGATTCACGTTGGGTTGAAGATGTGCAGATGTAATATGCCATTACAGTCTAATGATATTATGTTTTTAATAGGAGGGTGGCCGAAATTTTTGCACCGACTGTACCTGACGTTTAACAAAAAATTTCTGGCTGTTCATATAATTCGTAATATTGTTCATTATTCTATTTCAAATTAACATGGAAAACTGTAAAAAAAAAAAAATTATTGGGAATCAATATCTTTATTTATATTTTAAATTTGTTATAAGTCTTGTATATGGATGTGTATATGGATTATTACAATTCTTACGGTGTCAGTGCTATCCGAAAATATAGATCCACTATTGGACGGAACTTTCCAGATCAAATAACCAATCTAAAATTCGACAGAATTTTCAGGACCACCCTTCACCTCTCTTTTAGATACCTAGGTCCTTCTAAAATCTAGTTTAATCCAGATTTTACCAAATTTTATTCGTTTCAAAGCCCCACCGCCAAAATGCTTAGTTTTGATTGGCTGATAAATCCACGCTATGATATTAGGGCGCAATTATTCCATTCCATGCCTGAAAATTTGTTGACGACAGCCGACCCGGATCTTCCAGCATATAAAAGGAGAAATTAACTAGAAAAGCTGCATTAAGAAGGTAAAACTAATATAATAATTGAATAAATACCGTCCAGGAAGCTATGGAGCCATAATTTGCCAATTTTTATAGTAAAAAACCGGACTGTAGAGCAGAAATAGGAAGTCAACTCGGTAACGCCATGTTTTGCTGATATAATTAGTGGTGGACAGGTTCTGTGAAGTGCATCAGTTTGCTAGTTGTTCTTAGAAAGAAAAAATCTATAAACAGTTTCGGAAGAGTAGTGTTTCTCCCTTAAAATATTCTCATCCTGAAAATTACTCCTTTTAGAGTTACGTTAGGCCTGCCCCACTGCCGTTTGTGTTCGTGTATGTAGTAAATGTGATTTCTTTTGTACTTATTTAGTAATAACATGGCGGTATTTAATTTCTTTGTAGTTAGGATAGTGATCATAATGCACGTGTAAATTTACAGTAAGGGCTCCTATCTGACTCCCAAATTGGGAGTACGGCTTCCAGCGGAATGAGTTGAACATTTAGTTTGTTTCCGGGTTCCTGCCCCTTCAGGGCAGGGGTCCTATTGTTAGCTAATACTTCGATACGTCCCCTCGGGGGCATTGATTAAACACTTAAGAATGTGATTCAGTGAAAACAAGGGCCAGGTGGCCCTGTCCCTTTCTTTCCTTTTCCTTTCGAGCCGATTTAAAATGGTAAAATATGAATGTTTTCTGTGTATATTTATTAGTATAACATGTATTAATGATAGTGATGATTGGTGTGTATTAGCATGATGTGTCTTGTAGTTTAAGTAGTATGTGTATATTTGTAATGTAGTATCAGTGGTAGTGGTAGTTAAGTGATGAAAGAGTGTGTGAGATAATTAAATGCGGACAGTGTAGTATTTACTATGCGATAAATTTTTATTACTCCGTCATTAAGTGAACGTAATATAGTATAATAATTCCGTGTACAAGATCACATTCCGTTGTTCAAGGGTTGATTATATCGTCGCTAGCCCTAGTGTCAAAAGTCAGTACTAACCGCCATTCTTCCGTCGAGGTGCTTAGTGATTTAGTTTCCATGAAATTGACCTTTCTTTCCGAAATAAAACCTAGAAGGTATAATTCACAGCCCATATGAATGTACAGTTAGGTCAAGTGCCCCAAAATTAATATATTCTGAAAATTTCAACACTCTGCCTAGTCTAGAAATCGAAATACTTAAATAAATAAACAATACGTAATTTTTTAACAGAAGTCGGGCGATATGATAGTTCTTCGCTTTGAAATTATAATAAATGTCCATTTTTTCTTCGTGGCTGCAGAAGTACATTGTTGCTGCAGAATTTTATAAACATTAAACATTATCGCAGATAATTCTATTTTCAGTGAACATACGTAGGATTTTTTTTCTTTCGTTTTTAATAAAGCTATCGAGTATTACATAGTATTGTGTGTGGGATGAAAGAGTCTTGGGTTCGAGTGAGGTTGTCGTGCGGTGGTCGGAATGGGAAATGTTTGTAGTGATTATAGATTTTAAAGTGTTAGGATGAAATGTGTATATAGGCTGGGCGTAGATAGAGGAAACAGGGTGTTTGTGAAATATAGCGACGTAGTAAATAAAAAGATGATATGAATATTATATGAATATTAATAAGTATATGAATATTGTAGTAGATGAATATAGAAGATAGGACACCCATATAGTTTAAAATATATAGTAGCCCAGTGAATACTTCGCCGTGTGTTGATATATAGATATTGAATAGATACGTGTAACTACAAACATCTCAGGTTCTGACCCCTGCACCATGATATCACGCGGACCGGAGGGCAATATATAGTCGGACTATGGTAATACTTTGTAGTTTTATGTGTTATAATAATAATCAACCATAGTAATACCATCTGATAGAAGGGGTAGCATCATATAATCGTTGACTAGACATATTGAATAATAAATTATGAAAAGACAGTAGCAGTTATACAACAGGGCTGTAGTGAATTATATTTTCTGGTCGGGTTTTTAAATTAGAATATCCTGCTCCGTGAGATTTTTTTTCCTTCACGTTACCTACTCAGGCTAGCTTACAATGTTCATGGAGGCGACAGCTCTGATAGGGTTACAGAATCAAAACAATTAATTATTGAAATTTATTTTAGCGTACCCGGATGTCGACCCCTAGTCCCTTTAAGTATTTTCATTTCTTTTCTTAATTTAATTAGACGAGGGAAATTAACGACATCCCAGACTGTGGCGTGTCTGCGCAGGGTAGCTATCGGTGAGGTTTGGCAATAGAAATCACCGATCCAAAATTCAGTTTATTTAATTTTTTTTTATTTTGGCAAATCATTAGTTAGGGATATCTTAGCTATTACTTCTATTCTAGTTTCATTACTGTCCTAGAACCTTCTTAGTTTTTCTAAGGGGTCGAATATTTTTTTTTTACTTAGAGATTTCAAAATTGGGGACGCAGTTACCTGGTCCCTTTCCCCCTCTCCTTTTATCCTGCTGGTCTGGGCCGGATACGGGGATCGGATTTCAATCTTACAAGCAAACTCTTGTGGGATTGGGATCTGATGGACACAGAACTTGCATCCTTGGCAGCAGAGCGCCCCTTGAGTCTACGTATTTGAGTAGACCACCCTTTTTGGCATGTTAAGAATATTTTGGCTATTGATTTTGTTGAGAGCGAAATTCGACTTCTATCTTTGTAGCGTTAGTTATTTCTCACTTAAGTCTTTGGCGCCCCTATTCTTCGTCTTCCTTCTTCTCTATCTCTCTCTCTGTCTTCATTTCTTCAAGTTTTTTTTAATTTTTTCAACCTTCCCCCCCCCCCCGATTTTGAACTTGTTGCTTACAATTTATTTAACGTACAACTCTGATCTGAAATTACCAGCTGAGACGTTGCAAGACACGATTCATGGATAAAGTAAATAATGATTGGGTCCTCCATCACATTTGGACCTATCGCCGAAATGAACAAAGACTTAGTATTTGACGACACTTCGATTACGTTCTTTCACCGTCGTTCGTCTTAAGTTTTTTTTTTTTTTTTTGTAATCCGTTGGTCACTTTCCTTTCTGTTTTGGTTTTCGATTACTTTGTAGTTAACCTGGGCCCAGAAATTGTATTTTAGGTTATCTAGTTATATCTTTAGAAATGCTCTGTGTTACGTGCCTGCCTTCCAAAGTTTTTTTTTCCATGATTTAAGCACGAACTGATTATATAAAAGTGAAAAATTTATAGATGCGCGGTATCAAGTAAAAAATGAATTTTCTTTTTCATATGTAATGTCGGAAGTCATTTGTTTTGGGACAATGTTTGCAACCTTGTAAAAATTTTATTATTGGGGTGATTAATTTAAATGTGTGCGCATTTATTGAATATAAATATATATATAGAGAAATGAATACGTCGAGATGTATATGTACTTAGTATACGAATATGATTGTAAAGTAAAAGTATGATATTAAATGTATTATGAATATATGTAAGAGCGCTCGTGTCTGTCCCCCTAAAAACGTGTATTGGTTGCTATAGTTTACCAGTAAGTTTTCCGACGTATATAAGAATGTAGATTTTGTCAAGAATACCGCCGTCCACTCAAGTAATTTTCCTTTTCTTTTGAATAAATGTAATTAATAACCTCTGTAATTATGTAATGGCATGTATTGAAAAGTAACGGCAGGTCTAAACATAACTCACCTCATAACGCATATTATCCCTGAACTACCAACCAAAAACCATTGTGGAAAGTGCACCTGGAATCCTTCTCACCTGTATATGTATCCTGTGACTTGACCAGTTTTTATCCTCGATTTAAACCTTCTTACTCAGTACACCTGTGGAAGATCATTTTAACTTCGAACCATGTATAAATATATATGAAAGTGATCCTAGAGAAAGGTCTCATGACGTGTCCCAGTATTAAATAAATAATTTGAAACTATTCAGATAATAAGTTTGGAAATGGATCGTCTCAGAGGAGAAACATCCTCTAGTGAAAGTTGTTTTTCTTAACGTCCCTAGATAGGTAAAGCGTCGTAATGTGCGATTGCAGACATAAACTGTTACTAGTTACGAACCAAATATAAACGATGAATGGTTTTTGTAAACCAATAGTGAGATATATATATATATATATTTATAAATAAACACGAACTAAGTTAAATGGAGCGAAATGTTCTGGACACTACGAGTAGTGCGTGATTTGTGATTTGAACGCTCAAAGTCATTAATATCTTATTACCCAATGTGAGGTAGAGACTCATATAAGTTCTAATACACCTAAAAGTTTTTTTTTCTTTCCTCTTTGTTCATATTTTTTTTAAAGTGAAATAAGTGTCTTTTCGCGTATGTCGCAAATCATCATTTTGCTTTAGCATGCCTAAGATATGATACATGTAAATATTTTTTTTCTTTCTTTTTCATTTGTCAATATGATTGAATATATAAAAATTTACTAAAATATAACTCTTTGTATTCTATTGATATATAACCAAGAACTTGTGCTTTTAATATCTTCTTTATAATTATTTGTTTGTCTTTTCTTTTCACTATGGATGTAATAAATTATTTGTATCTTTGTAGTTAGTTGGTTTCCTTTAACCATATATACGCTGTCCGGAGTGAGTGAGCGTGTGAATGCATGATAGATTTAATATAAGTAATTTTAGTGATATCATTTGTTGTATTAACATCTATAATATATGTGTCGTGTTTTAATATATGTGTTAAGGTAAATAACCTAGGTCATGAAGGACCGCTACTAATGGTTTAAATCGGCTCTAGGAGTGAAACAAAAATAGCAGGATGAGCCTAAATACGACATCTTTCTTCCAGGAAGTTAAAATTCTCGTTGATACGATACATAAATTTATATTGAGTTTATAAGTCTGATTTTTTTTTCCTTGGCTAATTCTTATGTGTGGTCGATCCTAGAGAACAGAGTCCAGATGCTGGATGGTAATCAATTACCGGTTGGAATAACAGTACAAAGAATTAAATTTCACTTTTCTCATTTCCAGGTCTAGGTCTGGGCAACCCCACGATCGTGGTGCCTGGAGCTAGGTCTGGGTGGTATGAGGGAACATGTGTCTATTTCGAAGCATTCCAAAATTGATTAGTCGTTAATAACATTTAGAATGATTCATCTTTCAACGATTTTCCCGACCTTTTACTATATTTCCGGAATTATCCAGTAATCTGTTTCTTATTAAAATACCCTATTTCTTTTCTTTCTTCTTTTCCTACCTCCTTCTTTTACCCTTCTACTTTCTTCTCTTTCTTTTCTATTTCTAAATGAAAGAAAACGGAGTCATGATTGAGAGTAGTTGCTATTGGCACGGTCAATAAGTGGTTTAGATGAGTTTTCTTCGGGAGTCCGATATGGAATAATTAACAATAACAAAAGGTTTATTGGAAGTTACTCTATTGGAAAATAATCTGGATTTCAATCAGTAAGTGATCTTTCGTAATCGTCCTCGTTAAAGAGAATTAATTTTAGCGACTCCTCTACATTAGCTCTTTTATCTTCGTTTATTTTTTTTTTAACGTTTTTCTTTCACAGACCAAAAGTTTAAGTGCTCTGTAGGATGATGACGAAAATGACGTGTAGCTGATAAAGGCGTAAAGATATCCTGTAAATAGGTAGCGAAGGCATTAGCTTTATCTTGGTCTGAGTGGAGTGCTTGATCATGATGAATGAGTAGATAGGATGTTCTGGTGAATTTTCCGGTGAGTGCGTTGAAACGCTTCCAATATTTTGTAGGGTGGGATGTATCAGAAAGAGAATTGCAAGCCTTGATCCATTGTCGTAATTTATAAGCTTTAACATAGTTTGACACTGTACGGTGGAGGGCTCGATGATGTTGAAGAGCTTCACGGTTTCCAGATCGCACATATTCTTTATCAAACTGACGGGAGCGCTGTATGGGAGTAAGATAGTGGGGGGTAGTTTAGGTTTATGGGGTGAATATGTAGATTTAGGAATGAACTGTTCGGAGGCAACTTGTATATGTTTAGTGATATGATCTAGGGTAGAGTATAACTCATCTTCCGTAGTGGGAGGAACGTATTGCTCAAGAGAGTGACTTAAGTAAGTTCGATACTTCGACCAATCTGCTTTATCATAGCGGGGGATGAGTCTGGGAGGGGGTGGTGGGTTGGTGATAGAAGTAGTGGATACTCGGAGGCTGAGTTTAATTGGGACATGATCGCTTCCTATTGGATCTAAGATATCGATGTGAATACGGTGTGATAAAGAGGATGAAGTTATGGCGATGTCTGAAGTTTGGATTCTGGGCGGGTGGGTTTAGGTAAACGATGAATTATACCGGTCGTAGTTGTGACTATGAAATTCGTGAAAGTTGTCTTATCTCTATCAGAGTGGCTGTGAAAGTTAATGTCTGCTAAAATGATATAATGACGGAAGTTGTTAGAGATGTAGTGAAAGGATGATAGTGGAATTGTGTGACCGGGACGAACATAAATGGTGGCTACTGTTACACATAATGACTTATAATAGAGAGTAGTAATGAGATGTTCTGGTAGATTTTGAATCGGAGCGGAATGAATACGATGAGGTATATGAGGTGAAAAACCTATGGCAACGCCGCCATCAGCACGGCGGGCTGGTATGGTACTATCATGGCGAAGAATGTGATATCCTGGAAGGCGGCAAGTGAGCTTGAGTGTAAGGTGCGTTTCATCCAGAAGGAAAGTATTGACATTTTCTTCTAGTAGTAGTTGTTCAAACAGAAGTTTATGGGTGAAAAATGAGCGGATGTTGAGGAATAAGAATATGAGAGCCATGGTGAAAGCCATATTGAAGATGGATTTAGACAGTAGTTGTGAGAGGAGTTGCATGGAAATGTACATAGGGGCCATTATAGGTAGCATGGAAGTCAAGATGGAAAAGGTTGCGAGCGGCATGTTGAACATGCTGTAACATGAGTGGCCGTGCAAAAGGATGGACGTTCTGAAGTGTCAAAGTGATGAATGCTAATAATTGATGAAGGGTGACATATTGATTGGGTTCCAGTGGCGTATCCACTGTTTGATTCTGAGCGTCGTGAGTACGTAATGGTACTACTAGTTCTGGTTTAGTCTCTTCTGGAGTAGGCCGAGATTTACATTTATAACTGTAAGTTGGATGAGATCTTTCGTGCCAAGTATTACAAGTAGGAGCTTGTTGAAGATTAGTGCAGGTGCGAGTTGGATGAGGTCCAGAGCAATAGCCGCATTTGAATTGGTTTGTGCAGCGATCAGTGGAGTGCGTATTGTATTCCTAGCATCTTTCGCATCTAAGAGGAAGTGGTGCTGGTGATCGTGGCGGTTCTACACGATGTCTCTTTTTGAAGATGAATACTCTATTATCTATAAATAGTAGATCGTTGATCGTTTCTTGTGAAGTGGTCAAGATCCGGACCATGTAGGTAGGCCCCTGGGTATTCCGAATACGGATACATTTTTTGAAGGAATAGGCTTCCTCTCGTAGTTCATCTTCAATCTCTGCATCTGTTATCGACGGATCAACCCCGCGGTCCACTACCGACATGGTAGGTGGTTGGCGTGGGGGTGAGCGCTGTTTCTGCTTATTGTTAGTGAGTGGAGAAAGTGTTGCGGTTTTTCCGAAGATTTCGAAGCTATGTTTATCTCGGATGGTTGTAGCAAAGTTTGGTGATGATGACTTAATGATGGAGCCGTTCTTGGTTTCTACTATTTGTGATATCTCAGAGCGTGGTCGGTATTTCAGAATTTGTTGAAGAAGGAGTTTCGAATAGCTATAAATGTCCGGTTGCAGCTTTGGAGGAGGCAGAGGAGGAAATTCCTCGTCAATGATGAGACGGTCATTGTCTGAACTAGAGATGCTGTGGGCATCGGTATGGTATTTCTTGGATGGTGGCGATCTTGACGACGGTACTGGGCAGCTAAGAGGTGAGCGAGACCAATCTGGGCTTGTTTCTGCTGTAGACTTTTCCCTACGAGGCTTCCGCTTTTCCGTCTTCGTCGAGATAGTAGAAGGTCGGGAAGCTGATGGTCCTGAAGCCTGTTCGGCATCCATAGCCAGATGCCAGAAGCGATGAGAAATTATACACAGCTAACTGTGAAGTGATGGAAGCGAAGCGAAACGAAGAATTCAGAATTGATGAGCAAAAAACACACAATAATAGTGTACTTCAGCAGGCATCCACTTGGATGAAACCCTCGATCTCTCGTAACCTGTCGCCCGAAACCGAATTCCGCCGTGCGTCCACACGTACGCAAAGAAGACAGTATAGACTAGTTACGAAAGCTGTACTGCGCCAACTGGTTAAGTAAGATAAAAGCGCTTTTTTTTTGTCCGTCGTCCCGCTAAAGGGTTTTGCCCTTTCTTCGGGTAAGTGCTTTATATAAAATGTAGTTTGCAGTTTAATGTGGTCGGTCTAAGAGGTGCACAAGTATATAATATTTATTTATTTATACAGGGGATGGAAGGGTGACAATAACATCTAATGAAGTGCAAGCATACTATAAGCATGAGACAGCAATATTGTAGAAAATGATACGTTTATTACCATGTAGTAAGGAGTTAAGACGAGTGCAAAACTGGAATGAATATGGTACAGGAGGCAATATGGAGAGAAGTAGATGAAGATGAAATGAAGTCACGCAAGTCACGTCTGAACGCCACATCACAAGGTATTTGTTAGTACAGACGAATGCAAGTTATCTTCTGTTCCTGGGGCGATTCAGGAACTGATGGAGACAGAGTATATAAAAGCGCCTCAGTTACAACCTCTAACTTTTGATTTCACACCTTTCACTTACGGTTATTTGTGATTTCACGTTTATAACAAAGACAAATATTTTAAAGTATGTGTACTTTAAATAAATTATTTAGAGATATTTTTCAAAAACTTTATCCTTTAAATTATTGTTCAAAGCCTTTCCATTTTAATAAACCTTCTCCAAAATAAATGCAAATGAATTGTGCTGCCATCTTTGGAGTTTTTTAAATATACGTTTGTGGGCATTTATATGTTTGTGGCCAATCCTTTCGACAGCGAGATCTCGGAAACTACAGACTCTGGAAAGATGACGTTTTCACTGAATATTTAAAATTTGAATATTTAAAAATTCACTAATTGAATGTTTAAAAAACATGGCCATTGTTTCTTTATTACATTTTTACGGGTAAATTGGAAGTGTTGAAATTAAAAAAAGAAACTAAAGCATCATATCCTACCCATTATACATTCCAACACCTCATAATTGTATATACGGGGTTGTATATCTCTCAGGCATTTGTTTCATAGCCAAATTATAATGGAAAACGTGGGATAAGCATTTCTCCAGTCTAAGTTGAATCTCTATTGTTTGGAGTGTATTGCCGAATGAACATCATATATCACTGACATTATAATTAATTGTGTATGAAATGTATTTGCTTGTTACATACTGCATGCAAAAAGAAAGAAAACACTGATCATACATGAATTGGAAACTCCAACCGGAACTAGGCTCAAATCTTGCAAACGGTGCGAGATATTGAAAAAGTAATCGAAACAATCTCCCCGTAATCGTACCCCTTGCCGATTTTTGTCAAGACGTCTTTCGCTTGTGTCTGTAAAGGGACATGTACAGATGTTGTGAGGAATGATAAGGAGATTGATTCATGCTCATATGTGAATGATGCACTGTGTAAAGAACGCAGGTTCAGCTAGTATAATAAAATGAAGGTTTTGATTATTGAGTATTGTATTCACAATTTGCAATTGCTTTACTAAAATTAACATGTTCGATACACATTTAATTCTTCTTTTAGTACTTTTTAATTTCCAGATCTGAAAATACTAGACTACTGTTGATTTTGAGCTGTTGCAGTATCAGTGACCGTGTTGCTGTCTCGGTTAATGCCTAGGCCTAATAGTTGTATGGAGTTGTGTAAACGTGAACAATGGAAATTTAATTATGTTACTGTATTATCCTTATTAACATAATGAACAAGTAGAGTTGAATCACAATAAAACTTTCCAAAATCCATAGCTCCCAGATAAAAAAATTAGCAAACGAATTAAGGAAGTGAAGAATAACACTGAAGAAAACATACTGTAAACGTTGTAAAAAGTATTTCAGAGTCCACCAAACTGACGTAAGCAAACATGTCTCCTTTGAAATCAGAAAAGTTGTCTATTTTATACTATCACCGTCTACCCAGTTCATGTATATGTTTGGGCTACAAATAGTTTAAATTCACTATTTTTCGAGCACAACCTCACTACTTTTTAGTCTTAAGATCTGGCATCACTGATCGTGATGTAAAACAGGACTCAAAACGCGGAAGGATTCTAATAATTTCTAGATAAAAGTAAGAAAACAAATCAAGGCATATTTTTTGTATACACGACGCCAAAAGTGCATTCCCACCTACTAGTCTCCCATTCCTGCAATAGTAGGCAACCCAGAAAACAAAGTCGTTGTGGTGGTTGAGAATTAAAAAGGCGTTGGAACAAACCTCAATTTTGTTACAAATATATCAGTGTGCCAAACTGCAAATAAGAGAGTAAAATAAAATGTTAAGAATGACGATTTTATTATAAAAGTTACAAAATGATCTTACTTAAACAGTTCAAACAAGATGAATGGTAAGAAATAGATAACAGAAGAAAGCAGTTTCCTTTTTCTAAATAATAGTAATAATAATAATAATAATAATAATAATAATCTCATAGAAAAGGAAATGGTTACATAATGTAAAGGTTTAATATAAAAGTCTAACAGCTCAAAAACAAATATCCATACGAAACGGAAAGAGAGACAAACACACAATAAGGGACACCAGTGGAGTAGCAGACTTGCGGGCCTCCCATGCAAGATGAACAGATGGGGTCCTAGTTGTAAACCCAATTTTTATAATAATAATAATAATAATAATAATAATAATAATAATAAACTTTATTTTACGTGCTGAGAACAGCAAAAATACAGTACTCTGTCGTATTCTACATTATTTTAGCACTATAATTTATAGTGCTAGTGATAAAATTATGATTACCTATTTAATACAAATTATTAATAATAAAAATACTGATGGTGTAGTCTATGTCAATTATTAAAAACAATGAGAAGTCAAAAAATAAAAACAAAAACTACTAAGTTCCATTAATAATTCTAAAATAAATTCATATTTTAGTATATGCATTCATTTTGGCTTGTTAAAATCGTAGAAATTAAAATGTTTCCTATTATGTGGTTGTAATTAAATTTTCCCCTTGTACCGTATGTCGGAACTTTACAATCTAATTTTTTTAAAAAAATATAGTCCGAGGTACATTGGTTGTCAAGTATTTTGTACAAATACAGAGTCAATCAATTTTCTCCTGTCAGCCAGTCGTTCCAATTTAAAGTATGTTATCCAATCCAGTCCTAACTTAAAACATACTAATAAGACACTTTTGGACCATTTCAAGTTTTTTCACAAGAGTATTTGTTAGGCTGTTCCAAGTCACCGATGCATATTCTAGTTTCGACATTACCAGTAATTTGTATAAGAGTACATATGTGTCAGACTGACAGAAAACAGGGCATTGATTAAACAGGTAACCAATTATTTTTCTTGTTTCATTACATACATTTTGTATATGATCACCAAAGCGTAATGACTTGTCAACTGTTACACCTAAATTCTTCATTGTGTCAACTTTCTGTATTATGGTACTTTGTATTTCGTATTGACTCATATAGTATTGCGATTTGTTACTGTACGTCATATACTTAGTTTTCAAACAATTGATATTCATACCGTTATATTTGTACCATGTAATGATTTTACTTAAGTCTTATTGCAGCCTAACGTTGTCCTTAATATTGTTTACTACTCTAAAAAAGCTTAATGTCATCAGCATAAAGTAAAATATTGGAATGATTTAATACTGTTAGTAAGTCATTAATAAAAAATGAGAAAAGTAATGGACCCAGAAGAGAACCTTGAGGAACCTAGTAATTGAATCTGACAGAATGTTTCCAATTTTAATTTGGTATGTTCTACCAGTCAAATAGCTTTCAAAAAAATTAGATACAAGATTATTACACCTATATTTGACAATTCTTTTAAAATAGTAAACTATGATCAACTGAATCAAAAGCTTTACTCATGTCAATATATATAACATCAGTTTGTGATCTACCTTTCATTGCATAGTAGGTAAAATATGTTATTTCACAGAGATTGGTTAAACTGATTTCTCCTTTGTAAAAGCCATGCTGTGTTTCTTGCAATATTTTTTACATTAAAAGACAAATGTTTGTGAATGTTTTTTTCAAAAATTTTAGAGAATATGTTCAATCAGGTTATTGACCTGTAGTTGCTTGGATTTAACTTGTTATTGCTCTTGTAAACCGGTACCACATGCACTTTTGTTACCATCTAGATGGGAATGACCCTGTTTTTAATAAAGTATTGTATATTTTTGACAAAACTGGAGCTATTTCTTTCGAACATGCTTTAAGGATGTAATTATTAAAGCTCTCAGGTCCTGAAGATGCTAATGGCCGAAGTTTACCTATTAGGCATATTTCGGCAATAATAATAATAACAACAACAACAACTATAATAATAATAATAATAATAATAATAATAATAATAATAATAATAATAATAACAATAATAATAATAAATCGATCATACCTCAGTTTCTTTATCACCCGAGTTCATTCGTATACAATGTTCCTTTAACCTTTTACCAAATTCGACAAGGAAACGAAAACATACATATCCAGAACAGTTAAAATTCCAAAGGCTTTCCCATCGGGAATCGAACGCGTTATACCGTACACCAAAGACAGACGTGCTATCTATTAGACCAGCGGAGAGAGCTAGCTGCTTTATGCAGGTAAGTTAAGATTCGTTAATTCGTAGACGTATATAAGGAAATCGCTAACACAAAATGCCAGATCGCTTCTGATAGATTGTGGCTTATTCTATGTATTTAGTCGTTTGTTTACGTGTAAAATGTTTAATACCTATAATTATTACAACTGCGTGATATATATAGTAACTAACATTATGAGAGATTTACGTAGTATTTCTAATAAAACTTAAAATTCCTCCTCTCTTTGTAAATTTCACTACGCGTTTGTCACGATTCCGAATATGGAACTTAAGATTTAAGCAATGAAAGTTTCAGTGATTTCTTTTTTAATTATAACTTGCTTATTTCTTAATTGTCTATTGAAATATTTTTAAATGTTTTTTTAAATTTTTCTGCATATTTCTATCATAAGAAAGAAAGTTATTTCTATTTATGTCCGACATGTGCAAGTGTGGTGGGCCAATCACAAAGAACTTTTATTAGCGTCGAAGGGTGTATGAGACAATGTATAAAATTTTCACAAGAATTGAATAGCTATATTCAATTTAGAATCTTATTCTCGTACACTAACATCACAGGAACTGTCGGTTACCAAAAATATTTACTTACTAATGAAAAATATTTAAAAATCTTACTTATAACGAATTTTGAAGTGTTGGGTTGGAAAGGGTGGTACTGAAGAGAAATACTAGCTTCTGGATTGTTTTCTCCTGTTGTAAGCTTCACTGCGTGTTCAAGGATTGCAGTTTTAGTTAAGTTTTAAATATTAGGTAAGACAGTTTAAATAGGGTCTAATGGGTCACACGGGCCGGATGAAAGGGATCAATGGGCCGGAGCCGGCCCAAGGGCCGGCTGTTTCATATGACTGATTTATGTAATCTCTAAAGACAAAGAACAAATTTTGGACACAAGTGTATACATATAAAACAACAAATTGATAAACTGTATATCGGTATTTTGCCCCCTTCTTTGAAAAAACTCCTGCCGACGTTACTGGTCATCATGAAGTTAACTTACTGAATTATATTGTGTTTTACACAGACTAAATATTGTGTATTTTATGTAATACTTAGAATTTTTACATTTATTACGGCTCTTGCTTTACAACAGCAAAGCATATTTATGTTCAGCATAATGAGTTTCCATTGTCAAATAAAGACAGTGAGGCGAATGTAATAATTCACCCGCACATTTAAGATTTGGAAACTTGTCCTGCGTACAGGTCATAATAAATGCCTGCACTGTGGAAAGCACCGTTAGACCTTCTACTATTAAAGCAGATATTAGTTCAGCGGGTAGAGTGCTGGCTTTTTAATCCAAAGGTTGCGAGTTCGACTCTAGGTCAGGTACAGACTGTGTTTCTTGAGATTTAATTCTTGAAATGGAAATATTTCTCTCTTCACTTTATTTCGTAGTTCTGGACAGAGATGTTTGCATGCTGCATTAGATAAATATACTAGAATATAAGAAAAGAAAGATAAATTAAATGGTTCCTTTTGCAATTTTTAACTATATTTTCACTTCCTAGGACGTTTATAAAAGTTTAGATTTCTAGATCTTCCTTTTGCTCTCTAACGTGTGTTTTAACTCGGGTATTCTAATTCCTATAGTTCCTTAGTGAATCACATAGATGTTACAGATGTATCTTTTTCTTTCTCTTCTCTCTACATCATGTCTGGAGATTAATGTTCTGACAAATAGGCTACAGCGTTGATTTTTTAAAAAATAAGACCCACGTTTATGGCGGCTAGACTAAAAAATACGGTGGTGATGAGAAATGAATGAAATGGAGGAATGAAGAAAGTGGGAGAACCCCGAGAAAACCCACGCACACTGTGTTTGTCCACCACAAAGTTCACTTGGCGTGAGCGGGGGTTGAACGCAGGACCCCAGGCACCAGAGGTGAACGCTCTACCACTTTTTTAACCTTCTTTATTGAGAAGAACAAACAAAATACATGAACATATTAAGAATTTTAAAAAAAGTGAATTAATACATTTGTAAAAAATATGGTAAAATAAAAACAAAAAGAAGAAAAAAACTGACATAATGAACAAAGACAATGCATATATACATAGGTGTCTGCACGGGGCAGGCAGGTTACATTATTATTAGTAGGTTTACCACGAGTTATTCCTACATTATCATGAGCTGATGTGACAAAAGTGTATTACAGATTTGTCATCTTTCTGTTTATATATATATATATATATATATATATATATATATATATATATATATATATATATATATATATATATATATATAATATTACATACATAGACAAAGACTCTGTAAGAACAGTTCAATAGTTAGCAAAAAAATATCGTTTTTCGTGCAGGTGAGAGAAGGCTGGCCTGATATTGCAAATATTGCTTGTATAATTCTATATGATAAGACCGATTAGTATGCACAAGAAACATAATTGTCTGTATAGTAATCCAGATAACAGCATTGTTTTTAAATGTCGGAAAATAATTAAAAGCAGGCCACAAAATAAGTTCTGTTACAGTAAAGCTATGAGGTGAAAGACGACAAATTTTACTAATTAAAATACAAAAATACGTCCAGATGATTGGTACGTTGGAACAGGTATGAAACTTATGTGCTAGTGTATCGAGATTGTTGTAGTATGGGCATATATTACTATTTACAATACCTATATTGTGAAGTTTTTCAATGTTTCGTATACATTATTGACTATGAAATACCAGGTTGTACGTTGGTTGTGGGTGAGAAAGGAAGCGTTGATGTTTTCCATATAGCATTCCAATTTTTGTGTGGGTGCTTTAAGACAAAATTCGGTATACTAGTAACCCACAAGCGAACATAGCGCCAGTAAAGGTTGTTGACCGAACCAGTTTTAATTGGATCTTTTGCTAGCAAGGCGTATATCATATCAAGTATGACATCACGTAAATGAGGAAATTTGTAGCTCCAAGGAAACACGTGTACTGGCGCCTGAAGGTCTAAACAGTGGAAGCAGACATTGATAACAGCAGCCGTAATCGAAGTCTCGTGTTCACAGACCACCTTACAACTTCTGTGCATAAGAAGGGCACGTTCCTGAGCTTCTATGTGCAAAAAGCCTATGCCTCCTTCACGTGAGGGGAGGTAGAGTTGATTCTTAGCCACGCGTAAGATTTTGGAATTCTATAAGGAAAACAAAGCTTGACTGGTTAACTGGTTAGATATTTTAACTGGCATTGGTAAAATCTGTGCAATGTGGCTGAAAATACTAAAAACAGACGTTTTGAGAAATAAGTTTCTACTAAAAATGTTCATGTTTCGCTGTCTATGAGTAATAAGAAGACTTCGGATTTTATTTGCTGTAAGATGATATGACTGTTCTACGGTTTGGTTGATATTATTGTATCACCATACACCAAGTATTTTGACACATTGAACCGTATCATAGTAGTAGCTATATGAAGCATTCTATTCTGGATGAATACATAATATTTTTGTTTTTCTGTGATTGAGTTGCGCTTCAGAAGCCTGTTGATACAAGGTTAATAAACGTTGTAGGCAATTCATGTCGGCCGGATTTTGTAAACAATTGTGGGAATCATCTATATAACTCTATACAGTTAGTTTGGTATTGTAGACAGATACACCAGAGAGTAAACGTTCAGTCGCGTACATGAGTGGTGCAAGGGACAAACTGAATAATAAACTTGACATTGGGTCACCTTGCACCTGTACCATTATTAATGTTTATTGGGTTACTTAAACCAGCATTAACTTTAATTTTTGACAATCTATGCGTATAAATTCCTCGTACAAGAGAAATAAAGGAGGACCCAAAACCATATTTCTCAAGGACTTGGAATAAGTATTCATGGTTAATCCTATCAAAAGCTTGAGAATAATCCGTGGCTAAAACAGCAACGGGTGAAGGAGCAGTGGATTCGTGCTGGGAAATGAAATCTCTAAGATTTGATAAAGCCTTATAGATCGGGTTCTTTTGGCCTATTCCATATTGATGTGAACTTAGCAGTTTGTCACTAAACACTTTTATTCGTGCAGTAAGACAGCGTGTTAAAATTTTTAAATCCGTACACAGAAGGGAAATAGGTCTTAAATCATTAACACTGGAAGTGCGAGAATGTTTAGGCACTAAAACTGTAACACCTGTGCGGAGAGATTCACCTAGAACTAGAGTCTGCCTATATTCATTGAAAAGGTTCGTAAGAAAGGGTGCTAAAATATCGATAAAGGTTATATAGAGTTCTAGAGGTAGGGAATCAATCCCCGTAGATTTTCCTCAACGGCCGGAAGCAATGGCTGATTTAACCTCTTCTACTGTAAATGGACTAGATAGATATTCTTGATCCTGTTTCTGTAAGACTGTAGGAAGATAGTTGAGAAGTTCAGGACTGTCACAGAAGGAAGTAGGCTTAGCATACAGCTGTTTCTAATGATTTGTGACACAATGTATTACTTGCTCACCTACATACACGTGACCGGTGGCATCTTTAAGCTGAGATATAAATTTCTGCTTTCCATGCATGAGTTCTTTGTTGATTTGTACAATTCCGGGAGTTTCTAAGACGTCATATTGTGTATTTTACTGTGAGTCGTGAAACCTTGGATGCGGCGTTTGTGCATGGCTAATAAGTGGGCTTTAATTTCTTGAATTTGAGGTCGAAAATTGCTACCTTGAAGTTGTTCTTTCATGTAGTCTCTTAAGAGAGTGGTGTAATATTGATGCTGAGTACAATATGAAGCATTCCGATTCCGACAATATTGTTGAGTAATCACTCGAAACTTCGTTTTGACTCGCTTTTCCCAGAAATGCATAAGGGATCCTTTGTAATATTGATGACGGTGTAAAAGATCTGCCCATTCTTCGTGAATAAGATGGATGTAGGCAGGCTCCTGTAAGATGGAGGTATTAAAATACCACAAGCCACTTCGTTTTAAAAATTTTGAGACGGGTAGATCAATGGTCATTGTAACTGCCAGGTGGTCACTAAAGCAGATGGGTGTAATTTGTACATCTCGAACCCCATGAAGAAGTAATTTACTGATATAGAATCTGTCCAATCGAGAGGAAGACAATCCAGACGTGAAGAATGTATGTCCTGGTTCATTAGGATGAAAATGGCGCCACACATCCACTAAGTCATAAGTTGTTATTAGTTGACGGAGAGCAGACGAATCACTGAAATGAGGATAAGCATCGAGGGGAGAAAGTGTGCAGTTACAATCCCCGGCAAGAATGCATGGGGAGCGACCATTATACAAAGCCAGGGGGAGTTCAGTAGCAAAGAAAGTATTTCGTCCTCTTTTATACGAAGAACCAGATTTAGCATAGACACTGCACAAACGAATATTTTGTAAATCTCCGGTGGTAATACGCTCACTGGGATGTTGTAAAGGTGCCAAAAAATTGAGATCGCTGCGGTAAATAATGGCGGTTCCTGAAGCTGTTTCACTAACACTTTTAACATGAGAATGATTGGGTAGGTAATGGAATTCCGTGACTGCGACTTCCTGAGCGAACAAAACATCGATTTCTTCTTGATGTATAAAGTCACTTAGGGCATGATGCTTAACTAAAGAAGTGAACTTATTGAGATTAACAGTCGTTAAACGGAACGTAAACATAAAAACGAGGAGAGACAAG
Source organism: Thermobia domestica (assembly GCF_964235325.1). Classification (NCBI taxonomy): domain Eukaryota; kingdom Metazoa; phylum Arthropoda; class Insecta; order Zygentoma; family Lepismatidae; genus Thermobia; species Thermobia domestica. The sequence continues at coordinate 200,074,049 of NC_137466.1, read as the reverse complement.
AAATATAAGCGAGCGTTACAACACATGATAAATAGGAGGTAATATCACTGCAGAAAGAAGAAAGAAAGGTACCACAATACAGTATTATGATGCCACTACAATTTTAGGTACCCCCTTTTTCGGAATTAACCACTGATTTCAACTTTTTTGTGAAAGCTCGCGTTTGGCGTGCATGATTGACAGAAAGATTGTGTATAGGACGCAAGTCCTTACTACATACACTACTGAGTACTTTTTCTTTACTGAGTTTACGTTTATCACTATAAATAATTTCTGTATCTGAGTCACTTGTGGAGTCACTACCGCGAGAGCGTGATGTTAAGTTGAGAGTGAATTTTGGTGGAACAGCTAAAGGTACGGTCTGAAAGACGGAACAAGTCTCTTCGACTAAACCAGTATCACTTCCCGTAGATACTGATGTGACGACTGTTGAAACAGCTGGTGCGGTGCTGGGTGTTATGGGTGCTGGAATAATTTTAGTATCCTGAGTTTCTTCCACTTCCATGGTATTAGATGGTACAGGTTCTGCAGGAGCCGATTCGGAGTGAATGTGGGGATCTGCTGGCTGGTTGTCTGCTTCGTTCGGGGGATTTGAAGAAGTTGATTCCAGAACATTCTTACGAAGCACGGAAAAAACACTGTAACTACCGGTATCAGGAGCTGATGGATCCACTGGTAAATTATGAGGTACTCGCACAATGGGAGAAATGGAACTGGTTGATGAAGATGGCACAGTAAGACGTGAATTCCTCTTCTTGGGACATCCCTGAACAAAATGGTCGGGGGAGTTGCAGATGACGCAAGTTTGATTTTGACCAGGAAAGCTGGTAAACAAACGTAAACCACAGACTGTGATAAACGAAGGAATGTTTCGTTTAATAGTCATTTTAACAAGCTTACGACCCATTCGGGTAGCATAAACATGTTCCTTTGAATATTGTTCGTCGACAATACCAGTAACATCGCCATATTGGGAGAGCACACGCGTTAATTGCATGTCACTAAGTTCCATGGGGCATAAGGACACCTTGACTATCACCACAGAATTATCCGCCAAATCAATAGGCAACACATGTTCCCCATTATTATCTGAGTAGGTCACTACTCCATTGGTACTAGCTAGGATTTGTTCACATAACACTTTGTTAATTAATTTCAGATATAAGTTCTTACGTAGAAAGTCCATTTCAATGGACAACACCTGATCAAGGGTTAACTTAAATATTTTACGTATCCATTCATGAACAGCAATAGACGTGGGCTTTTGACTCACCGTGACAAAGTTGATGCGCAATGTATTAGTTCGTATGCAACTCATGGCAGTAATTCGACGATAAACGTCACCAGACTATGAATAAAATAAATATACACTGAAAATGCTTATAAAGTTAGAACGTTTGAACTGAAAATAAGTCACACTGAAACTTCAGGTTCTCACAAAAAAGTAGCGATGTTAACAAACACTCGAAACTAGAGCGACGGCAGAGACGATGTTACTCGCCTCGTTGCGAGCGCTGAACTTCGACCACTGAGCCACCGCGAGGTCGCCATTCTAATCTAACACTGCCTTCCACTCATGAAAGTTTGAATAATATACCACAATAATCAAGATAGGTATTAGATTACAATCTGGATTATGACCTAATAGCTGAGGACAGATAGATAGCTAAACGGACGAACGAATATACAAATTTAAGTTTTATAAACAGAGTCGTTTCATAAAATCTCCCATGTTCACGTATAGTATAGGTTAAAAGTGCATATATCGCAGAGCCAGGGGAAATGTATTTTAAAAGATCAAGAAACTTTATGAGAGAAACTTAAGAATCACTCGAAAGACTTTTTTATATCTTGTACGAGGTGCATTCAAGTTATACAAGTATAAAACCTCATTTTTTTCTCAGCACTAGTATCAGATAGAAACGTGCTGTTTGTTTCCAAATATGCGAGCACTCATCAATGTGTGACACAGATGGCAACACAGAACTAGCGGCAGCAGTGAAATGATTATTGTTTTTGATATTTACAATACTCGTAAAACGGCGAAATTTCATTCGTTTTCTCGATTTGCGTGGTGTGACACCGCTTGAAATTCATCACTAGTTGAATGAGACATGTGATGAGGGTGTCATGGATGTGTCTAATGTACGTTTGTGGGTGCGACAGTTCAAAGAAGGTAAAACGTCGTGTGACAATAAACCAAGACAACCTCGGAATTGCACAAGCCGGTCTGACGACAGTGTGCACAGATCCCATGGAAATGCTAACTTTGGACGTGATGATTCCACACTCATCAGGCAATCCTCCAAACCAATTTTCTCCACGCGTTTGATTGTGTCATCAGATTTAATGTTGATGGACAAGACCAGTAGACAAAGAAAGATATCAATTAGACCATATACTGGTCTGACAAGCATTTAGAAATCAAGCGAAGAACAGTAAGAATTACCCAGGAGCAGACGTTGACTCAAACCATAATTTGGTTTTGATAAAGAGCGAACTCCGACTAAAGAGGAAGCGAGCGGTAGTACCGAAGAGATGAAAACATCAAAAAGGAATTTGCTAATGCGACAGACAAAGAGACGTCTAAGGTAGCTTTAGCAGGTGATGACATCGACTCGAAATGGGAAGCCATGAAAGCAGGGATTACAAAAGCAGCCGAGGAGCACATAGGAAGAGAATCGAGAACCCCATATAAACCCTGGATAACAGCAGAAATATTGGAAATGATGGAGAAAAGAAGACAGTTCAAGATAACAAACAAAGAAGAGGAATACAGAAGGTGCAGAAACCACATCAACAGAGAAGTAAAGAAGGCCAGAGAAAAACTGGATAAACAACTTGTGCAAAGAAATTGAGGAAAATATAGTCAAAGGCAATACAGAAACGGCTTATAGAAAGGTTAGAAAACAGTTCGGTGAGAAAAAAGAAACGCACAGACATTATTATAGACAAGGACGGAACAACGCTAACAGAATAGGAACAGATAACAAGAAGATGGAAGGAATACATTGAAGAATTCTACAAAGGAGACAGAGTGAACGAAGAAGAGATAAAGAAGGAAGAAGACGTCGATGAAAATGAATTAGGACAATCAATTTTACAGTGCGAATTTGACAATGCTTTGGAGAGAATTCAACATGGTAAAGCCCCAGGAATAGATCAAATACCAACGGAAGTGATTAAGAATCTCGGAATAGCAACAAAGAAGAAACTATTCAATCTTATTAATGAAATGTACACCTCGGGCAAAAAAAAGAGACTTCGAGAAAAGCATATTGGTCCCCATCCCGAAGAGGAAAGGCGCACGGAAATGTGAAGAACATAGAATGGTAAGTTTGCTTTCCCATGCATCAAAAATACTGTGCAAAATTATCGCACAAGGAATAGAAGGGAAAATCGAAGAACGGTTATTGGAGGATCAGTTTGGATTCAGAAGGAAAAGGGGAACAAGGGAAGCAATACTGAGTCTGTGGTTAATCATGGAGCAGAACATCAGAATAAACAAACCAATTGTGATAGCATTTATAGATATAGAGAAAGCTTTTGACAACGTAGATTGGAATATCATGTTCAGAGCGTTGAAGAATCTGAAAGTGGATTACAGAGACAGAAGAATAATATACCAACTTTATAGGAACCAGACAGCTGTTGTAGGAAGAGATCAGAAAGAAGCAAGAATAAGTAATGTTGTGAGTCAAGGATGTGGACTTTCACCTCTCCTGTTCAACGTGTATATAGAAGAGACTATGAAAGAATTCTTTGAGAAAAACGAGAAAGGCGTAAAAGTAAATGGTTAGGTTTTCAGCACAATAAGGTTTGCTGACGACATAGCATTGATAGCGGAGAACGATGAAGACTTACAGGAAGCACTTTCAAACTTGAACGATCAATTGGAGAAAACATGCAAAATGAAGATAAATAAGAAGAAAACCAAAGTGATAAAGTGCACAAGAGCAGGACAGGAAGAGGCAAACGTATGGCAAGATGGAGAGAGAATCGAAGACGTTAAGACGTTCCCCTATTTAAGAAGTCTAATATCCTCAGACGAAAGAAGTGAAAAAGACGTAAGTTCCAGAATAGCGCAGGCTAAACAAGCATTCAATAGGAAAAGAGGACTATTAACATTAAGAAATGTGTCGCTGGACGTTCATAAAAGATTTATTAAGATACTAGTATGGAGCGTGACGCTTTACAGATCAGAGACATCGACATTCAGAAAAGCTGAAATATCGAAGCTGGAAGCATTTGAAATGTAGTGTTAGCGCAGGATGCTCCGCATATCATAGACCGAAAGGAAAAGGAATGAAGACGTACTAAAGGAAGCTAATGAAGGACGACAGATCATGAAGATAATAGGGAAAAGAAGAAACAGCATGCTTGGCCATCTTAGTCGGAACTCCGATTGGATCATCGTGCTGATAGAGTGAAAGGCAGAAGTAAAACCAGGAAAAGGAAGACGAAGGATAGAATATATAGATGCTGTTACGAAGAAGAAACCTTACCGAAGTATAAAACAGCTCCCCCAGGCGAGGAAAAAGTTTTAAAATTTCCATGTTGCTCACCAACCTATGGTTGAGGTGAACAAGAAGACCCCTAGAGGGTTGGATTCATGTCCGCGTGGTCCCGGTTTCGATTCCCGGCCGGTGATTCTGCAATTTTCGGAGTCCACCCAGTATCGTGAGGCAAATAGGGAGTCAGATAAATAAAAGACGTGACGGCCATTAGGTCTAGAAGGTTCCCGATACACCGGTTAGCGATAGGGCGACGCGTCGCGCGCGTGCACTGACGACGCGTTCGTCGCTAGCTTGGACGTAGTTCCACCAGTCGCTAACAGATGGCGTGGTCCGTTACGCCAAAGTTACGCCCGAGTTACAAAGTGGGCCGTTACGCGAAGTGTTTTCGTTTTGTGTTATAACTTAAGAGTCTTCATCCCGGCGAAATTAAAATACCGCTAATTTTACAGTAATTATGTGATATCTTCAAATAGATAAAAAATAATTAAAATATGGAACAAGAGCGCCCTAGACAATATTATTTTGCGTGAGGTACCGCTATCACAAGTTACCTAGTGCCTTTCCGTTTTCAGCCGTTTAGAAACGCGAAAATAAATGCCGGTTTTCAAAATGGCTCGAAATCGAAAGCAGATAAGTGAGTCGTGATAACGGTTTCTCATGTAAAATAATATTGTCTAGGGCGCTCTTGTTGCACATTTCGATTATCTTTTATCTATTTGAAGATATCATATAATTACTGTAAAATTAGCGGTATTTTAATTTCGCCGGGATGAAGACTCTTAAATGCACCTCGTAAAACTCTTGAAAACTTCGGGGGAGGTGATTTCTGACCTTCCATTAACTTCTTCCTCTGTACGTCCTTGCTTGCAACTCAATATGACTAAAGTTAATATGAAAAAGAATCGTTTCTTATTTCATTCACGACTACCACAAAGAAATTATGACCAGATAAGGTATAAAGACTCGAATTCCAGAAGCGTCCATAAAAGAAATAAATTTTGAAGAAAGAATGCATAGAAAAGTACATTGTTAGTTCTGATAAGTTGATTTACGTCATAGCATTCTTGCATTGTTTCATTCTTGCTCAAGTTGAATTCCTTCTTTCACTGTGTATCAAATGAAAAAAAAAAACTTAATACTCATATGGCAACAGGAATTATGGAACATAAAGTAAGAAACACATATGCAAGGAAACTAAACATTTTGGTTTTTTACGATTTACGAAAAAGATAAAAGAACATGATCTGATAACACCAGTCAGTACCATACATAATTCCTTGCGTTCTTTTTTTGATATCAGGAGTTTTTTCCCCTAAAAAAAGCATTTGACGTGAAAACCTGGTATTATAAATTTTTCGTTGTCAAACGATACCACTTTCGTATAATTAAGAGTTAAACAAGCGAACAAACATACATACATTCGATTACCATGTATACCTAAAGCTGCCATATTTTCAGAACGTGAAATTAATACATTTTTTTTTTTAATTTTACAATGATAGGAAATTAAGAATATACGAGTGTGTGTTCAAAAAGTATCGAACCTTTGATCGGCAAAAATACATTTATTGATCTGGAAATCCGAAACACTGATCGTCTTCAAAGTAGTCTCCTTGGTAATGCACACACTTCTCCCAGCTCTCCCGCCATTGTTGGAAACACTTCTGGAACGTAGTTGCTGGAATGGTGAGCAACTGTATTGTTGCATTCCGCATGATGTCTTCTCTTGACTCAAATTGGGTCCATTTTATTTATTTATTTATTTATTTATTTATTTATTTATTTATTTAGTCTTATTTTACATGGCGAAGTTAAGGCTAATCATGCTTTGTCTCCCATTTGACCATGCAATGATCATGATTTATAATACAATAATAATAATAAAATATGTATAAAATATATAAAACACTCCCAATTACACACATATACACATGCATCACATCACCTGCACACATGGATTATAACAAATAAGCACATAATATAGTCACATTCATTTAATGAACAAAAAGAACAAACAAAAGGTAGGAACAATAAAAATCAGCATTTTTTTTTTAAGATGTTGTGACAGTTCTTTTAACCTCATTTGTAATTTGGAGAAGATATGTGTTTGTTCCGTAGCAGTTTTGTGTTGTAAACCACCGCTAATTGTTTTATTCTACACACGAGAGCTGGTGAACGATTATTAGTGAGTGAGACTCCGGTGTGTTAGGACGTGAAAACGCCTGTCAGCTACGTGAAGTTATTGGTATGTTGTTATTTTACTTTAAGTGTCAGTATTATGTTGTGTTCTTCCAGTATTGAAATCATCAGGACAATTAAATCAGCAGATAAGTATGAAGCTTTTATTTTTATTTTGAGATAGCTTGATTGGCTTAAATACATTCCCTTTTCAACTGATTGATCTTCATTAGTGAATAGTGAAAAATGGTGCCGAAACCAAAGGAATGTTATTTCTGGATTAGAAAAACATACCTTTAAGGAGGAAGAATCGAGGGAACATTCAAAAACATTCATATATTAATTTCTAAAATCATATACTGTGTATTGCTATCGACTGCACGACATTTCACATTTAAAGAAAGAAAGAAAAAAAGAACTGCTTGTAACAATTACCTCTATTGTTGAGCTCGCAGTTGAAAAGAAAGATAGCCGATCTTGCTACTGTATTTTAAGAAGCAGGAAAGAGTATACAAGTCAAGTTAAAAATATTTTCATTACTTAAAGCTTTCGTTAACAAAATAGATTATAACATTGAGATATTTATATAATCCTTACTAGTGGAACTTTTTGAGCTTAATAATTGACTGTATTTTATTGTCAGAACTAAAACATTTTAATTAGAAACAGTAAACCTTAACCTCACGTTACATTTCGAACCTTGTTTTTTCATATACGAGGTCAGGTCTATTAACACGCATTTATAATAATCTCAGCCAACTAGTCTATGTTATTTCATTCAGTGTATATTGACTCATTATTGTGTTATTAATGATATTTTATGCAGATATATACATATCTATAGTGTAAAGAGAATAAATTTATATATGCCATAAGCCGGTTCTCACGAGATCAAAGAAAATGGAAGGAGAAAACATTCAGAAGTTATTGACTGGACTGAAACAGCAAATGGAGAACATGTCCCTTGAAATGAAAGAGCAACAAGAGAAGACACGAGAAGAAATAAAAGAAGAACAAAAGAAGATACAAGAACAAATAAAAAGCAACAAGAAGAAATAAGAGAAGAACAAGAGAATACGAGAACAAATGAAAGAGCAACAAGAGAAGACACGAGAAGAAATGAGAGAAGAACAAAAGAAGATACAAGAACAAATAAAAAAGCAACAAGAAGAAATAAGAGAAGAACAAGAGAAAATACGAGAACAAATGAAAGAACAACAAGAGAAGACACGAGAAGAAATGAAAGAAGAACAAAAGAAGATACAGGAACAAATAAAAAAGCAACAAGAAGAAATAAGAGAACAAGAGAAGATACGAGAACAAATGAAGGAACAACAAGAGAAAATACGAGAAGTACAAAATGGAATATATGAGTTGCAAGAAGAGTTAAAGAAAGAGGCGAATAGACATGACGATATGAAACAAGAAATCGATGAACGATTTGACGTAATAAGGGATGAGATGAAACAATTAAGCGATAAAATTGGAGACGTGCAAGAGAAGCAAGGTCAGCGACATGAAGGATTAGGTGCAGTTAAAGCGCAATGCTATAACTCTAATTTGAGGTTGGCTGGAGAAATATTAGCGGTCAAAGAAGTAGGAGATGTGAAACGTGAACTGCAAGTAGAGTGTCAACAGATGAATAGTTCCACATTGGAGCAAATTTCATATCATCAAGAACAAACGGAGCAACGTATGGCCGCATTGCAGAAAGGATTACAGGACCTAGAAAGTAAACAAAACACTATTGAAAAGGATCTTCGTCTATTGCAAGAAACTTCTGAAGAAAATGCTCAGAAAATCCGAACAGAAGCTGAATTGCAAATTCAGAAACTGAGGACTGATATTCGAACAGTAAGATCTCATATTGAAGAGCATCCGGAACAACTTGCAAGATTTGATTGTAGAAAGATGAAACAACCAGCGTTGGACTTACCAATAACTTCCCAGCCTAAGTTACAAGAAAAAAGAAAACTGAATTATTCCCTTACCAGTACATCTGAAGATGATAGTGATGTTGACCGGCGGAAGGTGAGTGACGAAGAATTATTTTTAAGATCACATCACAGGCAGCGAAAGCATAACCGTCGCTCAATTAGAACGTATAATTTGGGAGATTTGAGTCATTTTGTCCGTTATGATGGCTACGTTGGCTCAATGACCGCTCAAAGATTTATCTAAAGATTCGAAGCCCAAGCTCGTATCCAGGGCATTCCGGAAGAAGAATTTTTGAAGATAATACCGTTGTTGCTAGATGGAAGTCCACTTCATTGGTTTGAATTGGAACAAGGTAACTTCTACTCCTATTACGATTTTGTTTCTGCATTTTTGCGTCAGTTCCATAGTGAGACGGCAACTGCACAGCAACTTGAAGCCATCCGCAACAGACGATTTAACCCGAAGCTAGATAAGTCAGTTGTTGACTTCTGTATAGAGAAATTTAAACAAATGAAAGAACTTCAACCCGGTTTAAGTGATCCATCTCTGTTAGCAGATTTACGAAGACTCCTACCCTATGAATATCAGAAAGCAATACTCGGAATTCCTTTCCACACGATGAATGACTTTGTGCAATTCGTAACATTGAAAGCTTCAATATTAATCCACCTAAGTCTACAGGATGGAACAGAGACTCACGTATGATACAAGAAGTAGGTCGACAGCAAGAAAGTATCAGCCATGGACAACGACAAAATTATTGGGTTCGTAATGTAAATACATCTCAACAAACAGATCCAGGTCCCACATCAGGAGAAAGTTCACGGCGTTTCCAAGACTCCAGGAACGATTACTTTCGAGGAGGAGTTACGTCCCAAAGAGGCCGACGTCAGAGAAATAGAAGAGAACGATGGTATAGAAAACGTAAGAACCAGTGGAGGAACTTTAACGCATACCACAACGAGAATCAGCGAGAACCTGAAGCTGGTCAATGGGCACTGGATAACGAGGATGAAGAAGTGCGACATGCGTATCGTGACCCTCAAGAGTTCACACAAGCGACAAGCGAAACTAGAGATGATCCGCCTCTCACAAGAGAGAGACGCAATAGACCCTCACCAAGTCCAAACAGAGTGACATACCAGACGAACCCTCATTCGGGAAACTAGAGGACTGCGTCCTCAGGGGTCAGAGACACGCAGATGAAGACAGAAATGACCCAAAGGGGGGTATTGTTTCAACATACATTAGTGTGGTCTTATCAATGAAGTTATCGCTGATGAATCAGATACATCGATTAATTGTGAAATAAACGACCCGACCACCATAAAGTTTTTGAAGACTCATCTTACTTCATTTATCAATGTAGATGTAAATAATTTACGCCTTAAAGCTATGTTGGATACAGGTGCAGATACATCGTTGCTCAGTTATAAAATTTGGATGAAACTAACGAAGGGTATTTATGCCGCAAGCTTGGAAGAGTGTAGTCATCTTAACCTGATGGATTTTACTGGTTCGAAGAAGAGGAAGATTCGTGGAAGGACAGAAATACCAGTGAAGATAGGAGAAATCGAAGTATGGGTACCAGTCATTGTGTTGGAGGTAATCAATGAAGACTTGTTACTGGGCATGGATTTCTTGACGCAGATGAGTGCCATATTGATTCTACGTGAAGGTACTGTACAGTTATCTAACCAAAATGTTAAAATATTGATAGATTTATTAAATAAACATTCCCTCAATTCTATCGATGAAAGGGATGAAGACACCAAGATTCATCAAATTGAATGCGTCTATTCCCAAGAGAAGCAGAGAGTGGATACAAGAACTAGGCACAATAGAGCTTCATGTAAAAATCTGATGACAGATCCAAGATTTAGACTTGATTCCATGACGGGTGGTACAACTCAGTCCATGTCGACGGCAAAGGATTATGTGGTCACTGATGATCAATTACAACAAGGGATAAACGGTGCAACTAAACTCTCCGCAGATGAGAAGCAGTCACTTTTGAGGCTACTGAAAGAGTACAGAGATGAATTTTCACAAATGCCTGGTAGATGTAATAAATTTAAGTATGACCTACAAGTTAAAACCAACCAACCAATAATAAGGAAACAATATCCAATACCATTCGCATACCGTGAAGAAATTAATAAGCAGATACAAGAAATGTATAAACAAGGAGTTATTGAATACTCAACTTCCGAACATCATAGTCCAATCTTGGCAGTGCCAAAGCGCAACGGAAAGTTACGAATTTGTGTTGACTACAGGTCCTTGAATCCGTTTATTGGACTACAACAAGTAAAGTCGGAATGAATCACAGATCTACTAACCTTATTCAGTGGCAAGAAATATGTGACAGGTCTCGATTTCACTCAATCCTACTGGCAAGTTCCCGTTACAGAATCTTCAAAACCCTTTACTTCATTTTCTTTTAATGGACAGTTATTCCAATTTACAGTCGTCCCTTATGGGATAAAAAATGGCTCAACCGCACTAAACGCTTGTCTATAGGTTGCACTAGGTCCTGAGCTAAAGGCGAAGATCATTAATTACGTTGATGACCTGTGCGTAATAGAAGCAACTTTTAGCGAACATTTACAAACTTTACGACAAATATTTGAGAAACTAAGAGATGCCGGAATGACTCTAAATGTGGACAAGTGTGAATTTTGTCGAGAAAATTTTAAGTTCTTAGGAAACTTAATAACACCAGATGGGATCAAGAAAGACCCAAGCGCAGTAGAAGCCATATCAAAATTTCCTGCTCCTAATTACGTAAAAGAGGTACAAATATTCTTGGGATTAGTGAACTGGCATTCTAAGCATGTGGAAAAATTTGCAGTAAAAGCGAAACCCCTATATGATTTACTTCGAAAGGAAAAAAAGTGGTGTTGGACACCAGAGTGCCAAGTTAGTTTCCAGCAGTTAAAGGAAGATTTGGCTAAAGATGCTATTCTTTCCCATCCTCGTCTGGATCAAACATTTTATGTGCAATGCGACGGAAGCAAAATTGGTCTGGGAAGTGTCTTATATCAAATGGAGAATGGTGAGCGCCGAATAATCGATATTGAACCTGACAAGCCTAGACAAATGTTATTCGTCGACCTGATGGGGCCATATTGTCCAGGGAAAAACAAAGAAAAGTATGTTTTTACAACCCTTGATGCATATACTAGGTTTTTGAAAGTGTATACTTTAAAGACAACATCCCAAGCAGTCTTGAAATGCATTGAACTCAATATCCAACATCTTGGGAAACCAGAAATGATCATCTCGGATAATGGTCACAGTTTCTGAGCAAGATATACATAAGAAGGTTAAACGAACTAGGTATCGAAACGCGTTATATAACGAAGTACCATCCTCAAAGCAATCTTGTGGAACGGATGCATTCAGAAATTCTACGATTAATCCGTTTATATTGCCACCAAGATCATCGTACCTGAAATATGTATATTCACAAAATTCAGGATTTCCTAAATCACACTGTTTCAGAATCTCTGGGAATGACTCCGGCAGAACTGTTTCTGAACTTGAAACCATCTAACCCCATTGCTAAAGAGCTAAAATGGATTCTGAAGATGCAACAAATACTCCGGATTGGGATGATAAATTAACCATGGCTCACCTAAAACAAGTACAGATAGCTCATAAAAGAAATAGAAGATATAATGAGAGACAGGTTCAACGACACATGATTGAAGAACATTATCTCGTTTTCCAGAAACAACATAATTTGAGCAGTGCAATTGAAAATAAGGTTGCTAAGTTTTGTATTTTGTATAAAGGGCCATTATTCTGTATCAAGAAAATCAACGAAAAATAGTGGAACTGGTAGATCCAAAGACAGGAAGATATGTTGGGTTATGTAATGTTGACAACCTGAAACGATGGAATCCAACTACACAAACCAGACACCAATGGTTAAATTTGGTATGAAGATATGTGAATGATTAAGTGTGGGCTAAAATAATACAGAATCATCGAGTTCAATATTAGTTTCATCGTAAGATATTCCGTATAGCCGTTATGATGTGTTATCTTGATTCAAGTATTGTTACGTTATCGTATATTCATACAAACATCTTATCATAAACTATGTGGATAATAATTATATCATATTATAACTTAAAAGAATGTTACGTATAAAGGAATTAATGCTAAGTGACTGAAATAGTTACATTTTTCTTTACTTTTAATAAGAAGTTTATTGACTCATTTCATATGTCGGTTGTATGTGTAATGGTCATAATATATTGTTTCTTTTGTAGTTTATAATGTAATGTCTACCAGCGTTGATTTACTAGCATATTCGTTTAACTTTCACACATGCCAGATTTCTCGAATATGACTCAATTTGACAAATGTGAGCATATCCGGTCCCACGTTCGGACGCCAAGTAGTTGTGACAGTTCTTTTAACCTCATTTGTAATTTGGAGAAGATATGTGTTTGTTCCGTAGCAGTTTTGTGTTGTAAACCATCGCTAATTGTTTTATTCTACACACGAGCGCTGGTGAACGATTATTAGTGAGTGAGACTCCGGTGTGTTAGGACGTGAAAACGCCTGTCATCTACGTAAAGTTATTGGCATGTTGTTATTTTACTTTAAGTGTCAGTATTATGTTGTGTTCTTCCAGTATTGAAATCATCAGGACAATTAAATCAGCAGATAAGTATGAAGCTTTTATTTTGATTTTGAGATAGCTTGATTGGCTTAAATACATTCCCTTTTCAACTGATTGATCTTCATTAGTGAATAGTGAAAATGTTAGTAAGTCTTGATAGACTTATGAAGAGTCTGTTCAACCGACTTCTTAAATAGATTGATTGTCTGAGATTGCCTTGTGTTGGATGGGAGGTCATTCCATGCACGGATGCAAAGAACGCATTCGAGTAGAATTTTGACGAATGTAGGGGAAAAGAAAAGAGTTTATTTACACCAGATCTTGTATTGTGATCGTGGTGAGCATTAGTGGTTGCAAGCTTTGAAAGAAGTAGGAAGGTTGTTCAAACCGCAAAGTCTTAAAGAGAAGTGTGAGTCGATGCAAATAACGTCTATCGGCAAATTTCAAAAGGCCGCTGTAGTATGGAGTTAAATGCTTTGATCGTTTGAGATTATAAGCAAACCGTATACAGGCATTTTGGATACGGTGCAAACGATACGCTAGTTCTTCATTTAAGTCTGATAGAGCTACATCACAATATTCAAGGTGAGGAAATTTTCAGCTTGGGAAATAACCAAAAGTCACACAAAGCCATGCCGGGTAAGTAGGGAGCCTGACGTTACAAGGAATATTGTGTTTGGTCATAAAATCCTGAATCAAATTTAACGGACACTTTCCTCATCCCCAAATTCTCGTTCAAAATTGAATGTACCGATCCGATTGAATGTTTTCCGCTTGGGTATCTCTATGCTTTTGACAGAATTTGATGTAATATCGCTGCTCAAATTTTTCAGTTATTTTACAAAAAAACTGAAATCCAACAACTGCTCACTACACGTCTTCACTCGTTGGCCGACAGCCAGCGCAGTGTTGTCAGATTCAGAATAACAGACTTCCCGCTCAAAGCCCTGAAATTTTCCGATCGGTTGCAAAATTTTCCGCGAAGAAGGAATATCAATAATTAATTAATTAATTACTCATTAATGATTAATTAATTAATAATTATATTAATAACTTGAAATTAAAATGAAATAATTATGAACAATCAGTCAGAAGTACATATCTTCCTACGGGAAGACAAATCTATTATAGGGCTATCCTCGTATTTTCTATCTGTAGTTTATTTGGTATAGGGAGAAATATACATATTGGCGCGATTAACAATCAGTTCCATTTGGTTCGGTTTATAAACCTGTCTTGCTGTTCTGGTTCTTTTGACCTTCAAAGAAGCTTCCAATCCATGTATTATACAAAGAGATGAAGATAATGAGTGAAAAAGAAACGATATGTAAAGGAAGTAAAGTTGACAGAATTTCCCATTTTCAACCAGAATTTCCCGCATTCCCATCAATGCTAAGAATTTCCCGTTTTGAGGGAATTTTCCCGCCATCTGACAACACTGAGCCAGCGACTGACGCTTCCTGCGAGCGGGAAAAAAATTTAAGACTGCGCATGCGTGTCCCCTCTACATCGACAGTGAAGAAAGTCTCCCGCGCTTCATTGGATTACGTGAAAAAAAAAAGATTCGATACTTTTTGAACACACCTCGTATGACAAGTATTGCCAGTTTTCTTTAGCATGAAACTTGAGCTACAAGAGCAAGGATTAAAGTGAACCGGAACGCACCGGAACTTCATTTGGGAAATTAGTGTTCCGTCTAGGGTTGTCAACTATCCGGTATTTTACCAGCTAACCGGTATTTTTGTCAGGCTCAACTGCATATTTCAAAGCTTAAAATACAATTAATCTTCATCTGTTTTGAAGATTATGAAATGATGCCGTTAATTTTATTTTTCAGAACTGGTAACCTTAGTTCTGTTGGGACTCAGTTCCTGTGCGATATAATATTCTTAGCAACATTTGGAAATATTTTTAAGTTTAATATTATCAAAAGGGCATTTTCGGTTTATCCATCAATCTAGTATTAGTATGTGATTACATGTAATATATGATGTCCTGATTATAATCTGGAAATATTGCTCTTTATTGACTCCTATCATTTTGGATTTAGGGTTTTGATTTCTGGGCTTTCGGCATGTAAGGCCATTTAACCCTTCACGATTTGAGAGATGGCATCCCTCGGCGAGCATACTATCTGGGAAAAGGGAAGGAAGAAAGAATTGGGAAGGAAGGAAGCGGCCTAGGACCTATAGGTTAGGTACCACCAAGGCATTTGCCTGGTGTAAATGAGGAAAACCCAGGAAAACCTCATTCAGACTGGCTGGCCTGAAAAAGCGTGTTACACTTTTTCGACCGAGTGACCCCACCGGGAATCGAACCCGGGACCGCTCGCAACGAAGGCGAGAGCATTAGCGACTACGCTACACGGGGCCATGACTCCCATCCTTGACTGCGTTCTGGGATATATATATATACAAATCACGCTTGTCCTGAAAGGATAGAAAATTGAGCGTTTGAACCGTCTGTTAATGAAATTCTGCGTGCACCACTGCCACTGTTTGTCAAACTTTCTCCATACTTATATTTTCAAGCGGGCTTACAGAGTTCAAAATCTATTATGCAAAAGTTGGTCATAGTTTGAAAGCAACCAGAAAGTCCGCGATTTTCAAAAGAATTTAATCCTTCAACGGATGCAAAGGTACAAACATCTCTGTTCAAATCTACACTCAAATCTAATTTAATTGTAATTCGAATTTTTTAAACGAAGTGTGTGTAATTCGTGTACTACATACAAGACTATCCATTTCTGTAAGGATCAGAATGACTCAGTGGTTGAGCTCTTATCTCTAGTGCTAGGAGTCGCTGGTTCAATCCCAGACCATATTAGTTTGCGAGGAACAACATCATGCAGGTAGGTTTTCGAGGTTCTCAATTCTTTCACAATCGTTCACTTTAATTAGGTCTAATCACCCATGTTCTGTAGGCTGCATGGCATAAAACTACGTGTGACGTAAAACCACAGATCTTACTTTCATTTTATCCATCGTTGCTAGGATATACAACACTGTTTCTATTTAACTTATAAAACTCAAATAAAACTTACTCCGTCAAGCTAATAAATACCTGGTGCTAATTGATGTCGCTAGTGTGGGGTCAATTTGTCGACGTAATGCTATTGTCATGATTTAATTGCAATTTAAGGAGAACGTGAAATGAAGTTCTGACTTCTGTACAGGTTTAGAAGTAGTGCTTTATTTATACCTGTTTCCACGCAGCTAACAAACCACTGGCATTACAACCTTTATGGGCCTGAACGTCTCCAACGCCATCTGTTAGCGACTGGCTGAATTAGATCCTGCCTAGCGACGAACACGCCGGCAGTGAACTGAGTCGCCCTGTCTCGTTAGGGCGTATTAGAAGCTTTCTAGACCTAGTGGCCATCACGTCTTTTATTCATATAGCTCCCCAGTTTGCCTGACGATACTGGGTGGGTGCCGAAAATTGGGAAGCACCGGCCAGGTATCGAACTCGGGACCACATAAACTTGAGTCCAAAAGACTAACCGTTACGGTGTCCCATTTCTACGCAGCTGAGTAAGCTACTTTCTCCTTATATACGCAAATGTTCGTTCTTTTTTTTTTTTTTTTTTAAATGGTGTTAATACGGCTGTATTTGTGCCTAAAATTGTAGGCAAAAAATAAGAACATGGCTAACACGTGAGAATACTATATCTTCTTTCCATAAAATTAAAAAGAAAAAGCCTGAAATTAAACTGACCAATTACGTGCTCACAGCAGAACAATTCAGTGCCAGCTGGTATCTGTGATTTAAACTGAGTTCCTTGGCAGCGAAAGGAATTTAAGTGTAAAAGAAATTTTGGTGAAAACTTTATTGGGATCAAAAGTTAATTCTTCGTCCCTACAATACGATAGAGAAACCTTCATGTATTCATCTGCTCTCTATTCTTTTTGTTCCTAACTTGTTGTTCGAGGTTGCGTTTAATCAGATCTTTCATCGCATCATTTAAATATTCTCTCCCTCAACACATAACGTTTTAATAGCCTAGCTGGGCTCAATCCTTTAGCTAAAAAGAAAAAAATATATATATATTTAAGAGCAAAAACTTGCACTTCGAAGTGGCTATTCGCCGATAAAAATCAAAATTATTGGAGTCAAAAAGAACTAGGCACGCCCATCTTTAAGATACATCATTAGCACCTTAAACAATGTCGTATTTTACAACCACAGTACACTCTACAGTCCACGCTTAACTCATACCACAGAATACTCACTTTTTACATCTTCTTTTCTGCAAGAGAAATAGTGATCGATATTATCTTTATTATCATAGACTCTTACATTGTTTGTTTCAAGAGAGTACTGCGTAGTTTGTTGCTCAAACAATATCACTTGAAATTCTTATAAACTAAGAGACAATGAATCTGTAAATTATCTTCCCAATCAAGTAAGACGTAAGAAAATGCAATAACAACTTAAAAAAGATGATAAATTATAAACTAAACATAGCATATATGCACATATTAAGTAACATTTCGCTCTCATCAAAAGATGGAAATTGATCGATTTACGCATACTTATCTTTAAAGATTGCCTTAGCATTTAATGCTTGGAAAAAGAAAGCCATATGAATTATTGATAGACCAAACTTCTAGAAGAACAAAAACGAGGACACTGTCTTACATGACAATTAGCTTTGTAGTGGCACGTTCAAAAGGCACCGATTCGTAATTTATTTTATTGAATACATTAGTGATCATCTTTCACTATAACTTTGTTAAGATATTAAGCGTGGAAAATAAAAGTGCACGAAACACTATTTGCATAACGTGAAGAAGTTACCTCGAGGTTGGATGAACATCCGCGGGTGAGTTATTTTATTTAATGAAAAATCAAAACACGAAAAGTTCTGTGATTGTACTTATAGCTTTAAATAATTAGGTACGGTACATTATATAATATTTATTATTTAAAAAAAACACTTCTCGGTATTTGAGCAATATAATTAGATAATAATGATTGAATTAAGAACTTGATGCTTTTACAAATTAACAATTTCTTCTAGCATATAAAGCATTGTGCGGTTTTATTTATATTGTCTATTAGGGCCTAAGAATTTAGAAAATGAACCGTATCAAATAAACTAAATTATAAATTTTCATGATAATTTGATATAATTGTCTTATGACCATAGAAGTCTCTTAAAAAAGAAGATAAACACCTAATTCAAGGTCAAACATTATACCAAAAAAAAAAAAAAAAAAAAATACTTTACATATGTAAATAAGATCTCTGATTCCTGACATCTGCTTTTTTACTTGAAATTATAAAGTGTAAGATTTTGCTCTAATGCGTTTTTCTTAATGTATAATAAATTAATTTTGAAGTCCACTTAAAATTTGACCTAAGGTCTTGAAATAAATGACTATGCAAGGATATTAGGGTTGCCATCATTTCCAAAGCAAAATGTAGGGACACTTCATGAACCTAATGCGAAGAGAAATTGTATCAGTCGTTCTTTTTTCCATAATAATGTAACTAATATAAGTCTTTCTAATGAAGAGCGAATCATGTTTACATATTTGTTAAAAATGAAACAATTTAAATTCATAGACCTTATATCGTATAATAGACTCTCATAATAAAAAACATGGGCAATTTAAATAGTATGTAGCGTCTGTATATATATATATATATATATATATATATATATACAAAGTAGGTATACAGTACTACAAAGTATGATATTTTAGTTTATTAAGATAATTAGTTTATTTGCTTCTCTTTGTTCCAAGCTTAAGGTATGAGTGAAGAGAGATTAAGAACAAATAATTAAGAAACTAAGTCGCTACCTGAATGACTAACAGTAGGAAAATTATATAAAATGTCATGAGCCAGTCAATACGGGACTGTATACCTACTTTTGGGCCACCCTATATATATAGCCCTATAGGTTGACAATGTAGTCTGGTGGTAAGGGCATTGTGCTCACATCTGCGTGGTCTTGGGTTCGATTCCCAGTGGGTGTTTCCCAATTTTCGGCGTCCACCCAGCGTAGTGAGGCAAACTTTAGACTCACGTGAATAAAAGAGATGGCCACTAAGTCTAGAAAGCTCATGATATGCCTGATTGAGACAGGGCGACACAGCGCTCTAATCGTCGACGTGTTTGTCGCTAGGCTAGAATTAGTTCAACTGGTCACCAACAGATGGCATTGGAGCAGGTAAGTATTATCTGTCTCATGGTAAATGATATCATGCATAATTTGGTGTATAGAGTTAAATTTTGGTTTTGCATAATATTGTATACTATTCTGATCAGTGGCGGCGGTTTGACGTTAAAAGTCGGGGGGGGGGGGCAAGACATGATCTGAATATTTGCATATAAATGTTAATTTTCCTGCTTGTTTCTAATATTTTGTTTGACGAAAGGTTGTATAACTAATAGGATACTATCTTTTTCAGTTAAAATACCGTATATAGTATTTCATATTTTATTAAGTAAATTGACAAGAGCAACGCCAGTAGGTAGTAGCTCTTTGTACTCTTAAACAACAAAAGTGTAAGAAGAGATTTGATTCCTTGCTCATGAACATCTTAAAATTCTGTCTGGAAAACTGTGTGATGAGATTATCGAATAACAAATTTGCGAAACAAATAAAGAGAAAGGATAATATTAATCATAGTAATAAGTAATGATACTTGTTTTGCAAAAGTCATATTGAAACAGGGGTTAATGAACAACTTAATTTTTAATTCCACACGTGCTATTACATGTATGTTATTACTCTTAGAAAATGAAAGACAGTAAATACTACAAGCATATGCTACGACATTTAAAGAAATATTTGCTTTTGCAATTTCCCGAAACATATTCGTTGCCATTAGGTGCAGTTTTTACTTTCTTGGAGCACATCAAAACACAACAATACTTAGATTCACTCCATACTCCACTTATACAAAACAACACTAAAACCTAGAATTATGTTGAATTCACTAAATTTAATTGTATATACACTCGTACACCCCTAACACCCACTTCACTCATATATTACACTTCAAAACAATGGAAAAGATAGAAGTTGTTTCTTATTACGCTTTTTCCCCTTACTTTAGAAAGAAGAAAATACATTTTAGGAACTGCCAATTTTTGTGCAATTAAAAAATAACTTGTGAAATACTTCTTTTTCTTCTTTTGCGAAATGCTCTCTGAATTAGTTTCAAAGCGGCTGACTAACATATCGAGCCCTTGTAAAAAGTGAAAGTATGCTGAAATTGTTGTGCTCCAATAGGTTAATTTTGGGGTTATTTTCTGTGGCAATTAAAACTCAATTCCTGTTGTTTTCTTTGCTCTACGGGAAGATAACCACTACGTACTCACGGAACGGCAAATATATGGCACCATTTTATCTATGAACCAATAATACATACAAAAACTTTACATTTCTAAATGAAACTATATACATTAATAGGTTACTTCAAAAACGCAACTACCCCCTTTGTCCCCCCTATTCGCCGCCCATGATTCTGATCCCCGTAACAGTCGGTTCAGGGTAATTATTTAACTTTTAGCGCAGCCTGTATATAAAATATTGACATTGTAAAATAATTTTGTTTTCGTGTTAGAATAAAGACATTATAACATACTACTACATGACGAATGTAATACACTATACATATATTGTTCATAATCAAGTAGCTACTTCATTGAGTGTTACATTTTTACCATTATCACATAACTCACTCTCAGTTCACCGTGTATTATGAAATTGTAAATAATAATAGTCGACTAACTATATATTAATATCTTGAAAAAGAGTAACTTCTAGTTCTAAAGAAAATAGTATATACATGTAAACTTGCAATCGAATTC
Source organism: Thermobia domestica (assembly GCF_964235325.1). Taxonomy (NCBI): domain Eukaryota; kingdom Metazoa; phylum Arthropoda; class Insecta; order Zygentoma; family Lepismatidae; genus Thermobia; species Thermobia domestica. The sequence continues at coordinate 200,052,947 of NC_137466.1, read as the reverse complement.
AACCTTAACAAAAGCTATAAATGTATATAAATATATTAGCAATAAAATACAATATTATTTGTTTAAAAAAAACTTTCGAAATCAACTGAAATAAACATTTCAAAATATTTTTACGCAATGAATACCGTCACACTTACAAAGTTTTTTTTTCCTGACTAAAAATAATATGTCACGTTCTATAAGAAATAAGCACTACTTTTAATTAAGATATAAATTTATATTACATTCGTTGATATAAATAAGAAGAAAACGAAAACGAGAATTTGAACTTATATCAAATTGCATTACTTAATTTGCATTAAACTATGGATTTTATTTCTGAAATGTCTGTAAATTTTAATGATATAGATAAACATTACAAACTCTAATAATAAAACAACATTTATTATTATATGTTATGAAATATTTAAAAAAAAACATAAATGCTTACAAGCCCGCAAGTTATTTTTCTACTTCTGTACAAGTATTGTGTGGTTATTCTTACGAATGTCAATAAAATATTTTCCTTTTCACATTCAAGTACGCTTGGATTCTTTCTTTTAGCTTTTTTCTTTCTTTTTTTTTTACTCAAATAATTTTAGATTTCAGCTATTTTAAGAGGACTAAATTATAAATATGCATTATTTTTCAAAATTAAAAATTTGAATTCATGTTATTGGATTTAGTTAAATGTTGGTGCTTTTCTTTTTTTTAAAAAAAAAAAAAAAAAAAGTAAGAAAATCAATAGATAATGCGGATGGTATATATTATTCTTAGTCAGAAATTTGTAATTAAGAAGAATGTCAGGGAGCTTCTTTGTTCTGCAGTTTTAACCCTTTTATTTAAAACTAGCGTCAATTACCTGCTTTGCTGGGTTAAATTAAGAAATAATAGTAATATGTTTCGTTAGTCACTTTGTACTATTACTGAAGCCTCCCTGATATCGGTCATTTTCGATTATTTTTACATCTCCCCCTCCTCCTTCCCCAAGTTGCGGAGCTGAATTTGGATTTAAACGGCATCGGAAGTGTCACAGTTCGTCTCAGTGAGCCCGAAAACTATCCGAGTCGACACTAATATCGGTCAACTTCGATCATTTTTATATATCTTGGCCCCTTTGCCTCCCGTCAAAGTGAAATGACAAAAACCATACCAGCCCTGAACCTAATCTATGTGGCAATTTGATCGAAATTGGTAGGGTGCTTCAAGAGTAACACTTTCAATCCTAGGGTTATTTAAATTGACAAAGTCTTGTGTCCTGGAGAAAATAAGGGTTATTTTTAAAAATGATATCTTCTTAAGTTTTTACTCTAAACGGTTGAAACTTTCAGAAATATAAAAAAAGTACCAATTTACTAGAGGATACCAGTTTCCGAACAAGAGCTATTTGAAAAATCATTGCAAGCAATAACTTTGTTTATTGCAAAGTAATAATGAATGATAATGATATGCCTTCTTTAGTTCTCTTTCTACAATGACTGAAAGGCATTCTTGGATCAGATTCGTCAATAGATAATTTATAAAGCACTCAAAATTACTTTCTCAAATAAAAGAGCGTACAAAATTCATTTTTGCTTGGTATTTTAAATTTTAAATGGACGTGTAGTTCCCAAACGACACTCGGATTTAACGTAAGTTTACAGCCTGTCGTTCCGGAACTACAGTAGGATTAAAAGTGTTAAGTCACAAACGTAGTGACTTTCTTATATATAAAGTCCGGCGGTTAATGGGTTCAACTCTGCATTTTATGACTAAAAGGTCACACTTCACACAGATATTCTTTGGTTTCTAGTTAACAATTTAAGAAGGGGAGACAAGGTGAAATTCTTGGGGGGTGGCTTTGTCAGACATGGTTGCCTACCTACAGGAGTGAATTACTATTTGCAGCATTTGATTCGGTATTTCACATTCAAACGCATATCGACGTTCATCATATATGCGGAGAAATGGTTTCAGCTGAAAACATTAGGCTCAGCTTTAAGCGAATTCCCATATTAGGTATTTTGTGAAGAAATAAAATAAAATATCAATATTGTTCATGTCGATTCCTTTCTCCCTTACAAGCAACGTACAGAACAAGGCAGCATCAGATCCGACTCAAACTTTGTCCAGAGGACACATAATAGAAAAGAAGAAAAAATGCCAAATTAGAGCTGCCCCCGTCCAGAACCACCGGAGATATGCTCCGCAATATAACGCACTACGCGACAATATGATATAAGCTAAACATCGCAAGATATCCGTTCATGTCGAAAATGGAAAGGATGGGCAGCATCAGGATGATATTAAGATATTTGATATGCTATAACACTGACTTGAAGGCCACGATCTTGGATATACCGTAAAGTATTCAAATGAGAAGCGGGGTGTGTGATATATCAATATAAGGCATAATGCAAAAAGAAAACCAATGATGTAACAGCGAAAAACATAGGTGTAATGGTATGGACGGGACGAAGTGTAGAAGACTGGCAAAACAAACGTGTATCAGAAGGACAGAATAATAGGGCAAGACCCCACGACAATGGTACGCGACAAGTAACTGCAACAGTGTCTGTACATGGAAGTGCATCCGCCTTGACCCATTATGCCTTTCGAGGATATTGGGATTCTGTTTGGGACAGTAAAAACCACAGTTGCAACCGCAATGCGAGTACTCGTTTGGAGACTACATAAACTACAAAGGACTATTTCTTATGGAACAGCAATTCGACAGCTCGCTCCGGAGTGTAGGAGATATCATCTTGGATTGGTGAGCAAAAGCACAACCTACGACGTTTTGTACGTTTCTTGTTCAATTTTCTTGCTGTTTCGTGTGAACAAGGGACATTTCGGCCCACGTTTATTTAAACAACACTATCTGAAACAAAGTGTGTACGGATGAGAAAGCCCAGTCATGTTCTAGCTTACTTTTTTTTTTTTTTTTTTTTTTACGAATGTTTCTTTTCCTTTGCTCGGTTTGCTACACTGTTTCGCGAAGGTCCCAAACAGTCACAATATCAGGGAAAGGCAGCGTTCTGCATTGACTCGATGAGTTCCATGAGTTGTTGAAGTCTCCCACGCGAAGGCTAGTTTACCACACAATAAGACTTCTCATTTCAATATCTTATGCTATAGCCAAGATCGTGGCTTTCAAGATGGCCGCCAAGTCAGTGTTATAGCATATTAAATATCTTAATATCATCCTGGTGTTGCCCATCCTTTCCGTTTTCGACATAAACGGGTATCTTGAGACGTTTACCTTGTATCATATTGTCGCGTGGTGCGTTATGTTGCAGAGCATATCTCCGGTGTTTCTGGACGGGGGCAGCTCTAATTTGGCATTTTTTCTTATTTTCTATTATGTGTCCTCTGGGCAAAGTTTGAGTCGGATCTGATCCTGCCTTGTTCTGTACGTTGCTTGTTAGGAGTAGAATTTTCGAACACATTGAAACACGCCTTCCATTATAACGAACTTCACAACTAGTAATTAAGGTTCCCCATGAAATGAGACGAGACATCGCTTTTACCACCCATTTTCAAGACGGGACAGCCCCAATTCGTTTCTCATAGCTAACTCTACTCTACTAATAATTTCTATATTAAAATGCTAGGTTTAAATGTTTTTGGTCAAGAAAAGTTCGTACGTTTGTGGCGAATCCTTTCGACAGTGAGTTCTCAGGAACCATAGTCTCTAGAAAGAAGCCGTTTTCACTGATTGATTGCAAATTCTGTGTAGATTGTTCAGTTCTAATTGAATATTTAAAAAAAACAGCCGTTATTTCTTTATTACATTTTTTTAGGGGTAGACTGGAAGCGCTGAAATTTTAAAAAAAGTAAAGGATCATATCCTACAAGCTATACACTCCAACACCACATATTTATATACGGGGTTAGTATATCTGTTCGGCGTTTGTTTCATGGCCAAATGATAATGTAAAACGAAGGATATCCATTTCTCCAGTTTAAGATGAATCTTTATTGTTTGGAATGTTTTGCTAATGAACACCATATATCACTGACATTATAATTAATTGTGTGTGTAATGTATTTGCTTGCAAGAAGAAAGAAAACACCATCATATATGAACTAGAAACTCCAACCGGAAGTAAGTTGAAATCTTGCAACCGGTGCGAAATATTGAGAAAATAATCGAAAAAAATGTCCCCAAAAATCTCCCTTTTATGGTACCTCTTGTCGATTTTTTTTATCAAGACGTCTTTCACTTGTGTCTGTGAAGTGACATGTACGATGTGAGGAATGACAAAGAGATTCATGCTCATATGTGAATGATACGCTGTGTAGAGAGCGCAAGTTCAGTTAGTGCTATACTAATTTCATTGAATTTTTTTCTGATGACAATCATAAAAAAATAAAGGCATACAAATGAAGAAGGAATACGAAGTCTATTGAAAGTAAATAATTCTGAATATTTGAGTGTGTAGTTTGGATTGGTAAGTCTATACAAAACGAGAAAAGTTTGACTGTACATTTAAACATTATGCCTTGATTATTACAGTTAAATGAAAGTTGTATTTTTTTTATTTTTTTTATTTATTTTTTTTTTTTACTTTTGTAGCACTGTGAAATTATTCTTTTTCTTAAGTATCAGAAATTATGTTTGACATCTAGCAAAAAATTCGAGAGAGAACAAAATTTTAAAATTACACCTTCTGGCCAGATGAGGATAAAAACAATTAGGCCTACCTATTTCTTACTTTTATTAAATACGATTTAAGTACGAGTCTTCACCATCAAAACAATATTTTCTTAAAACAAATGACTGTTAACTTTCGTAAAAACATAATAGGTAGGAAAAGTAATTTGGGAGGCAAATGGGGGCCATCTTGTTTGGCTACACATAATCAAACTTGACCATGAAAAATCTGTCCACTCACAAACGATCTACAATTTATGATAAGAGATTTTCTTGGTACTAAAACAAAAGAAGGTAACCGTCGCTAAATTTTAAATAAAGGAAAAATACATTTAAGAGCTATTCTATACATAGGCATATCAATGTTCAGGTTTTCACAAAGCCCGCTACTTACAGAATGGAGCTAATTTAGTGAAAGAAGCACAACAACACAAAAGAAAACTGTTTAGCCCCTTTTTCCTTCAACAAATTAATGTCGATAAAAAATGAAAGATAATAAGCAGGCTAAAAGAATAGAGAGGAGAGTAAATATACGGACTAAGAGAAAAGAAACGTGTTAAAAATGCAATTAAGAAACCATTTGAGACCTCAAAGTGATAACTACACCTTGTAAGTATGAACAGACAGCGTCCCAAAAGGATTATTATAATTTTTTGTTAACAGAAGTCGTCAGGAGATTAAAAAAAAAAAAATAATAAAAAAAAGTGAAGGTAGCTGGGAATTTGACCACATTAAAAATTAACTCTATAGTATGGCGTCGGCTTTACCTACCTACTTTACTATATAAAAGATACCGCTTAAGTATTATGAGGAGGGAATTCATTTCACGATGGAGATGTTTTTGTTAAAACGGACGGTCGAGGTAAGTCTTTAATTCCAGACTAATTTGTCTCCTCGTTGTTACATCAAAATGTGTGGAGTCAGCGCCTATCATTCAAAGAGTAACCAGTAAATAATACGGCAGTTAATATAAGATACTTCTTTTTATATATACGTAATCTTCTATACCTTTCTAAAGACTAAAAGATACGGGAAAACATTAGCGCCACTGCACGCTTCATGAAATAATACCCGGAAAATGAAAGATCATTGTCGATTGCTGTAACCTTGGTTCAAGAGAACACAAGAAAAAAAAAGAAGAAAAAAAACATGATTAATTTTTAATTTGAACTTTAAATTAGAAGTAGCACGTGCGTCACTTGTAGGACTATGTGTGTCATAGTTAGTAGGACAAGACGAACAACACGGTAATCTAATAGATAACACAGTAGTTTATTTATTTTTAGATTTATTTTTGCAAATACAGTTTCATAAATAAATAAACAATCTGATCCAAAAGAATAAAGTTTTTAGTGCTATAAGATTTGTGTCCACCATTTTAGGCAAAATAAGGACCCTTGTTTTGTCTAGTTCTCGTTTCATCTAAAATGGCAGACATAAAGAACTCACAGAAATGGAGGGAAATTACAGAACAAAATTTCCTCCTATAGAGAAAATTGAAAAATTTATACACTTATTATACGTACTAAATACACTTATAATTCATACACTTGCTCTTACTAAATGCAAACCTTCTTGAAAAATCGAAAACTAAATTTGTCCTTCTTGAAGATTGAAGATATGTGCCGTTTTACATCACTAACGCCTGTTCTTTCACACATAAATCCGTTCCACATCACTTCGTGTGCTCTTCATAAAGCTCAAGATAGTACTAACACAAATTCAAGACAGTCTTTCACCATCAAGTTGTAACACTATAGAAATCTAAGGTCATCGTTATTAACGAAAGCTTAGCTTAATATTTAAAAAATACAATTGACTGAGACAACAAATTTTGAAATTAAATTATAAAACATCAGAGTATTATTTCACAAAGTTACCAGTCTTATAATATATTTATGGCAAGTTGCAGAGTATCATGAAACACTAGAAACACTAGAATAAAAGCAATTTCTAAATGCTAAAGCTGATACCTCTAATTTGTCATGATTTTATGTTATATACAATTGTAAACTCTTTATTTTGAAAAGTTTCGCAATAATATTACAAGAGTGGTACTTTAAAAAAAAAAAAGAAAGAAAGAAATAGCTGCTACAGTTTAACGTCCCTTGTTTACGTTCTTCAGGGTGAATGGTACAGTCCGGAGCAAAAAAACTGCAACATGAGCATGTAAGTTTATTGTGAAACTACGCCTAACAGCACAGGGAATCAACGTAACATCTAAGTAGCACGAATCACGCCAGGAGAAATCTCCTGCACACTTATTTTGGAACAAAAGACTTCGTCGTTTCACAATAAACTTACATGCTCATGTTGCAGGTTGATTGCTGCGGACTGTAGAGTACCAAATTTCACATAAGTAAATCCCCACGCTAAGCGGGTTTGCATATCCAGGCTCCTAACTATGAAAATATTTACGATCACTCCAACCCCAATCATTTCACAGATTCAACCTGTTGTATATAAGTTATTAGGACATAAAATTGAATGTAATTTATACGAAAAACCCTTTTATGCATTGCAAGACCTGTAACGTCCAAATATTCACCACAAACTTATAGTTGTATCGACATAAACAAAACAAAAAAGTGTGGAGCAGGAAACCACTTTACACAAAAGTCAAAAGAGATCATTGAAGGCATACGAACTGGTCGAGCGGTTTGGGTGACTAGTCTGTCAATCAGAAGTTTATGTGTTCAAACCCTGTAGAAAATATTCGTTTTGTTTTTTTTTCTTTCTTAAAAGTGTGTTCCTATTTTCATCAGAGGACTGAGAACATTTCTTTGAATAAATCTTTGGAAACTACTTTTCTCTCAAATTCGATTAGAAGCGAACATTATATGAATTGCAAATCTAAAATTCACAGCTGAGAACAAAATATTAAGTATGTTCAATATGTCATTATTATCCTTTGATTTGTAGTGAAAAACTAATTATAAGCATTGACAATTTCAGAAGATTCTCCCCCGGTAATGGTCAAGATATGAATGAGAAAAAACTGATAAAACATTATTAGTCCATTTGAGCATGATCGAAGATAACTTATGGCCACGAAGGGGAAATTTATGTCGACAGGATCTCAAATTGTCCGACAGGTCATGCCCTGAAATCTTCACTGTTTGAAAGGTATCCTTAACAAATAGAATATTTTATTTATTTCTCCTTCTACGTTTTGAAATGGAAAAATCATAATTTTAAATAGAATTATAATACGATAAGCATAAAGATTTATACAACTAATGAAGTAAATATCCTTGTGTAAGTTATCGATTTCTATTCGGATTAAAACTCGAATATTCGTTTGCATCACACTTTAAAGTAAATCCTCTCTATATATAGTTCCTACTGGAAAGCATGTTTAACTCCAATTACTTAATCAATATTTTTAATAATATATTTTTATTGTAATACTCTTACTATTCAATGTTGTATGCACTTAATTTCCCAAAGCAAAACCTCACAAATGTATAATTGACTAGTAAATATTATCAAATAAATTATCATTTAGTTTACGTAAACATCGCATCGCCTGATTTGAAACTTCGTATTTTAAATAATAATAATAATAATAATAATAATAATAATAATAATAATAATAATAATAATAATAATAATAATAGTAGTAGTAGTAGTAGTAAAATCATAGCCATATCTTTATCAGAATTTCAAGCTTAGTCAATAAATGAATTCAACATAGTCTCTATTCGAAGCTCTATTTAATCGAATCAGATAGAAATACGAAGAGGAACTTCGAGAACAGATAAAAGAAAAATGTTACTTTGGTGGGTTTGGAAGTAACTTTTAAGAGTTTTTTTTTTACAATTACAGACAAATGCCTTGGACACTTTTTTCTTTTCTTTAAGTTAACTGATTCACCGAACGTATCTGACATTTGAGTAACTTGTCTCTATTTTCTACTCGGTTATACACGTTTTACAATATTTTCCATTAACCTTGAACGACAAGAACACGAACACAAAAACATCCACATAGGTATGACAGTTAAAATTCCTAACTTCCCACACGGGGAATCGAACCCGGGACCACATACACCTGAGGCACACGTGCTAGCCACTAGACCAGCGGGAAGAGCAAATAAAATGTATTTTGTAGTGTCTGAAGTTTATAGCTATTTCACCCTGTTGTAGTATGTTTATTGATTTTTTAATGTTTACCGTATTCGTTACTTTGAGGAATGATATATATTATTGATATAGGTTTTATTACATATTCGGCCATAAATATTATATAAATTATCAGAATTATTCATGATCTTCCATGGAAATTCACTGGTGCATGCGCAGTAGAAACAGAAGAACACAATTTTCTGATGTTGGTCAGAACGCAAATTTCTAACAGGCTGTCTGAATTCCTTGGTGGAAAGCAGTAGTTCCCAACCTAGGGACCCGCAGCTTCCTCCTGAGTAAGCACGAAGAGCGAGTAAGGTGGCGAAAGCTACTGGCATAAAAGAATTGTGCAATAAATAAATAAAGCACTACTTATTATGACTTTCAAATTCAGCTTGACAATTTTATAATTGCCGTTTTACAAAAACATCATATTGCACTAGGAGGGTATGCAAAAGTTTTGCTGGAAATAAATATAAATTCCTGGGATGATGATGATGATGATGATGATGATGATTTTTATTATTATTATTATTATTATTATTATTATTATTATTATTATTATTATTATTATTATTATTATTATTATTATTATTATTATTATTGGTCTCCTACTTCTTGGCCAAGATGTGAAATATTCACTACCTTCTTCATACCGCTAAATCAATTTCTTCACTGTTTTCTCGTCACAGCTCATACCCCTAGCTATCTGAATGGCAATTTGTCTAATTGTTGCTCGACCTATGATTTTCCCTCGCATAGTAACAGATAGTTTTCTACAGCTTTTAGAGCGAGGTATTTTGACAACCTGTAGAAATTTGCATTGTGATTCGTATTAGCAATGACAGTAAAGTGGATATTTCTGTTCCTACTGTGCATCATCAGTATCATTATATCAGAAGTATTCCGCCATTACCAGCGGGTCACTTACCGCAGCTGAGAAGCTGCCATGCTCCACGATCTTCTGTTAACCTCTCCATCTTCACATACGATTTTTCTGTTTTGATATCGCCAATAGCCTAATTCTGTTTCTATATAGTCTAATTCGTCCTCTCCCTCTCTTCCCTGCCACCATACCCTCTAGCACATCCCTCATGATACAGTTCCTTCTTAAGAGTTTCTACAGTTTCGTCCATGTTTATGTCCTATAAATACAGTAAAATACAGTAAACGAAGCATTTTATGAGTCTTTTTCTTTACAACTCTATTCGTGGTCCCCTCAAAATACTATTTCCTCCATCCTAAAGGCTCTTTTCGCCATTTCTATCCTTGCTTTTATTTCACGTTCGCATGTCATATCATCACTAGTAATAGTACTCAGATATCGAAAACTAATCACTTGTTGTTTTTTCCCGCTCCTACTTCTATATTTCACACCGATCGCTTCGTTTCAATCACCATGGATTTTGTCTTTCTAACATTTATTTTCATCCCATATTCTTCACAAGCCTTTCTCAAGTTTTCTACATCTTATTAATTTTCTTTTTAGATTCTACAACAACAACCATATCAACCCCAAACCGTATACATCTCACCATTCTATCTTCTACGGAAATTCCATCTTCATTATGTAGACTCGTTTTCGTTATCTCTTCTAAATAGTTATTAAATAAAATATAATCGGCGGAATATAGCCCTATAAACTCTGTTGAACTCATCTTCCAATTACACTGTCTGTCTACTGTGCATGCACCAGTGAATTTCCATGGAAGATCATGAATAATTCTGATAATTTATATAATATTTATGGCCGAATATGTAATAAAACCTATATCAATAATATATATCATTCCTCAAAGTAACGAATACGGTAAACATTAAAAAATCAATAAACATACTACAACAGGGTGAAATAGCTATAAACTTCAGACACTACAAAATACATTTTATTTGCTCTTCCCGCTGGTCTAGTGGCTAGCAAGTGTGCCTCAGGTGTATGTGGTCCCGGGTTCGATTCCCCGTGTGGGAAGTTAGGAATTTTAACTGTCATACCTATGTGGATGTTTTTGTGTTCGTGTTCTTGTCGTTCAAGGTTAATGGAAAATATTGTAAAACGTGTATAACCGAGTAGAAAATAGAGACAAGTTACTCAAATGTCAGATACGTTCGGTGAATCAGTTAACTTAAAGAAAAGAAAAAAGTGTCCAAGGCATTTGTCTGTAATTGTAAAAAAAAAACTCTTAAAAGTTACTTCCAAACCCACCAAAGTAACATTTTTCTTTTACCTGTTCTCGAAGTTCCTCTTCGTATTTCTATCTGATTCGATTAAATAGAGCTTCGAATAGAGACTATGTTGAATTCATTTATTGACTAAGCCTGAAATTCTGATAAAGATATGGCTATGATTTTACTACTACTACTACTACTACTACTACTATTATTATTATTATTATTATTATTATTATTATTATTATTATTATTATTATTATTATTATTATTATTATTATTATTTAAAATACGAAGTTTCAAATCAGGCGATGCAATGTTTACGTAAACTAAATGATAATTTATTTGATAATATTTACTAGTCAATTATACATTTGTGAGGTTTTGCTTTGGGAAATTAAGTGCATACAACATTGAATAGTAAGAGTATTACAATAAAAATATATTATTAAAAATATTGATTAAGTAATTGGAGTTAAACATGCTTTCCAGTAGGAACTATATATAGAGAGGATTTACTTTAAAGTGTGATGCAAACGAATATTCGAGTTTTAATCCGAATAGAAATCGATAACTTACACAAGGATATTTACTTCATTAGTTGTATAAATCTTTATGCTTATCGTATTATAATTCTATTTAAAATTATGATTTTTCCATTTCAAAACGTAGAAGGAGAAATAAATATAATATTCTATTTGTTAAGGAAACCTTTCAAACAATGATAATTTCAGGTCATGACCCGTCGGAGAATTTGAGACCCTGTCGACATAAATTTCCCCTTCGTGGCCATAAGTTATTTTCGATCATGCTCAAAGTAGACTAATAATGTTTTATCAGTTTTTTCTCATTCATATCTTGACCATTACCGGGGAGAATCTTCTGAAATCGTCAATGCTTATAATTAGTTTTTAATTACAAATCAAATGATAATAATGACATATTGAACATACTTAATATTTTGTTCTCAGCTGTGAATTTTAGATTTGCAATTCATATAATGTTCGCTTCTAATCGAATTTGAGAGAAAAGTAGTTTCCAAAGATTTATTCAAAGAAATGTTCTCAGTCCTCTGATGAAAATAGGAACACACTTTTAAGAAAGAAAAAAAAACAAAACGAATATTTTCTACAGGGTTTGAACACATAAACTTCTGATTGACAGACTAGTAACCCAAACCGCTCGGCCAGTTCGTATGTCTTCAATGACCTCTTTTGACGTTTGTGTTGTAAAGTGGTTTCCTGCTCCACACTTTTTTGTTTTGTTTATGTCGATACAACTATAAGTTTGTGGTGAATATTTGGACGTTACAGATCTTGCAATGCATAAAAGGGTTTTTCGTATAAATTACATTCAATTTTATGTCCTAATAACTTATATACAACAGGTTGAATCTGTGAAATGATTGGGGTTGGAGTGATCGTAAATATTTTCATAGTTAGGAGCCTGGATATGCAAACCCGCTCAGCGTGGGGATTTACTTCTGTGAAATTTGGTACATATAAAGGAATAATGATGTGAGAATTAATAGAATTTGTATAATAGGAGAAATCGTTAGCCTTCCTTTAAAATAAAAATTCGAATATGATGTCCGCCACAGTCATAATCTCACATCGAACCAAAAACTCTTCGAGGTTTTCTATTTAGTTTCGATGTATTCGAAAATTGACATTTTGACTGTTTTTGAGAATAAAGTAAGATAAGAACTTTCTCACTCATAAGAAGAAAATATGACATCCACATTTCTAAATAGCTATTTGCTTATGTGAACATGCAATGCAGACATGCTTTCGTATGTTAAGTAGGATACAGTTTACAAAAAAATAAAAAAAAAAAAAATCAGATTTAAAAACAAGAACGTTGAAAGATCGTTATTGCATCGATTGATAAGAGAGAAATTTTCATAATAAAATGGTGGTACATGAAATTACACGTTTTTTTTTTCATTTTTATTGTTGTTATTGACCTTTTGTTTTTTTTTTTTAAAAAAAAAAGCAAGCAAGAAAGAAGGAAAAATCTGAGACTAATGTCGATGTAGGATAAATCTTGATACGAATCTAACACCTTAGGATCTCTTTCTATAAACAAAGTGATAACTTCATGATTGCAGCTTCATTTTATCTCTTGGTAATGACGCTTCCCTGAGCACAATAATTTACGAAAGACGTGTTGTTACCTGGCCGCCTAATCAGTTCGTGTAGAAGTTTTTTTTCATACTCATTATCACTTACTTTTCCTCTTCCAAAAATACAAGTACAGATTAATTTTGATACAACTTGTTCGAAGCTTCTAATAAAAAACATTGATTTTTTTTTAAAATCATGAAGTATAACTTTAGACGTACCTTCTCACTTTAATAAAGAGATTGAGCAGATTAGGACATACTATAATCGATAAGCCAAAAGGGCTTGTCGATATCTAAGGAAACCGGTTGTAGAAGCAGACACTACCACACAATATATATAATAAGTGTATGAAGATTTAGTTTTTTAAAAAAAATATTCCGTAATAATAGCACATAATATAACCTCTGCAAGAATAAAAGGGGTTGGTAAATCTACGTGTGATGAAATATAGGTTACCTTCAAAAAGATAACGTGTCTTCATCTAGTACAGAGCTGCTGGAAGCGCCATTTTCGAAGCGAAAAAGTTGCAACGTAATATTTACTTTTTGAGCTATAATCGCACTCACCAAAAAGCCTCGAAACCAGATCTTGTTACATATATTTATTATATATATACACACACACCGCCAGATTTCTCTCCTTAATTAGTCAAATTTATGGTTCATTTGAGATCATATATAATTTGCTTTCTTTTCTTTTGCTATGATAAAATATTCTTTTTTTTATTAAAGAAGTGCAAAAAAGTATTGATAATTTCGAGACAAAAGGGGATGGGATTGTATCTATATACAATACAAACAGGAAAGACCTGTACAAGAGCTACTTTATCATTTTAAAAAAAAAACGGACAGAAGGTGTTATCGAAAATTATTCTTACATTGTTTTTCTTTCTTTACTGATAGGAGTGTTATTTTTTAAATTCAACACAAGATTAAACTATAAACAATTCAATATGACGCCTCTATGATTTTCATACTCCAACTTTGCTTCAGGAAGTTTCATTCCTGTGTAATTGTTATATTTAGAGATCGAACAGTCTCTTTGTATATAAAACAACTTTATCATTATTATTTGCTAATAAGATAATGATGTACTTGGTTTCAAAATGGTTATTTCACAAATTATATGATGTCTTTACTTTATTCCTATATATTTAGAAAGAACGCGAATATATTATGAAAGGGAATGATTCTTTTTGGATACACTGAAAAAAATGTATGTGGCGTGCGTAAAATCATATGTTACATTTGTAAATCCTGTAGTTTTTGGACTTAACGTACAACTTAACGTGTAACTGAAAACGCATGTTTTATAATACTTTCTGTATAAGTGTTCCATCTATGAAACAACATAGGCGGTTAGGATCTCATATACAAATGGGCGTATACAGGGTGTTTCAAAACAACACCGACAACGTTTGGGAGGTTATTCCTGACATCAAGATAAGACAAAAAGTATAGACCATCCTGGGTGCACAAATGCTTCCTTTCGGAGTTATATTCTGCCTAGAACATGAAAAAATGAACTTTAAAGGTCCAGAGCTCCACAACTATGGGACCTACCGTAATCGGGTCAAGACTTCACTTAGGGACTAATATGTGGGCTATACAAAAATACACGAAGCAATTTTTATAGAGGGGGTTTGGCTACGGCATATAATTCGAAGTACTCTTCAACTACCTCTATAAAAAATGTTGTGGAAGTACCGCAGGATTCTGAAACTTGAATATTTGGATAACCCACATATTAGTTCCTAAGTGAAGTCTTGGACCGACTACAGTAGGTCCCATAGTTTTGGAGCTATGGACCTTTAAAGTTCATTTTTTCTTATTTTCGGCAGCCTATAATTCCGAAAGGAAGCATTTGTGCACGCAGGATGCTCTATACTTTTTGCCTTATCTTGATGTCAAGAATCACCTCCCAAACGTTGTTGGTGTTGTTTTGAAACACCCTGTATAACATATTGCTGATAAAGGTAACATACATATATGTGTGTAATGTAAGGAGGACTCTTAGACATCCTGCAACGGCATGATGTAATATCTAAGGACAGTGCCTATGTAACATACGTATGCTCCGTACTGATTTCTGTAGTAAGCAAGAGGATTCCATATATTTGTACGTTCAATACACCGCTGTCTGAAGAGCGAATTTTTCTCAGTGTATGTAAGCAGTTGTCATGGGTATGTCTGTCCCCAAAGTAACCAACTAAATTGCTTTAAAATGACCTTTAGAATCTAGAGCGAGTTATTCAAACTATTTTTTCCCTACAAATTTCTAACTGCAAGGCAGATCCAGGAATTAAATTTAAACATCATTACTTCATATTAGTAACAATATTTAAAAAAAAAAAAAATCACACACAGCCATTTGATCTAAGCAGAAATTCGACTTAATGCCCATATTTGATATTTATTCAGAGATTACCCGAACCGAGGCGGAATGGTTTGCGCTTACGCTTCAAAATCGTAGAGTCCCGGATTCGAATTTCGCGATTATCTATCGATTTTTAAGTCAATTTGATCAGATAAAGAAAGATAATAAACCTTTAAAAGTAGGTCATGATCTACTTCAATCCAAAAATTCTTTCACATCTTTGTCGTTGCTAAGCGGTTAGCGTACGCGCCATCGGCGTGGGAGACCCGGGTTCGATTCCCGGCGGGAGCTCATGTGGTTCGGATTCCACGTTAATCAGTAGGTCCACGTCTCATATAGCCTCGCTGCTGAAAGGGACGTTAAATTGAACATCAACACTCAACTTTCTCACATCTTTGATTATTAAGGGTTGGCAGTTTAAAATAGTTTCGGCGACTAAACTTGAAACTCTATGACGATGAAGACGAACAGAGAAGGCCCTAGTAGCAGAACGATTCACATTTTATCCCTGAGAACCTGGGTGCGAACCTCTATAGGACATATTCTATATTTGAGTTGATTTTGAGTTTAATGTTCCTTTCAACAGCGAGGCTATATGAGACGGGATCTACTGATTAACATGGAATTCGAACCACATGAGCTTCCGCCGGGAATCGAATTCGGATCTCCCATGCCAAAGACGCGTACGGTAACCGCTTAGCCACGGAAGAGCTCACATTCTATATTTGACTATACGGTTTACCATGAGGTGTACGTCTAAAGGAAGATTTTCAGTATCTGCGGAATGATGAGTGCATCATACTAATATTTAAAGCGCTTATATATATGAGTTATATAATTTAATTAAACTATGAAAGGGTCTTTTTAATTTCATGTCAGTAAGATAGGTGTTTAGAAATAATAGCAGTATGTGTACATAAGTAGACAAATTTGATGTAACTTAACCCTTAGCACTCTCGAGTTGAAATAGTAGGGTTTCCAAATTTTCATTTTAAAAAACGAGAGAATTTTAACATCATTTTTATAACATAGTTTTCACGTATCTTTTGGTTCTCTTAACTTTCTTCAGAAAATTTGTTTTAGATATGATATTATTCAGTAATCTTTACACGTTATGTGTTTCAAGTTATACAAAGAGATTGATATCAATTTTATAGTTACTTCTCTAGTCTAGCCTCTGAAAATTTAACATTCAACTCAATTTTGCAAGTCTCTTTGAAGTTGCATTTAGAATTGTCTTTAGGTATACTTATAATTTCAACAACAAATCCAAACTGTAGTTCAAATTCCACCTTACGTTGAAGGTTCAAGTTTCATGTAACTTTAGTGCTGAAAAGAAACGCTAATATTCAACAAACAAACAATTACAAAGAATATGTTGTTAATTTACAAGCTATGATATGGCATTCTGCTCCTACTAAATGTGACAGCTCTTTCTGGGCCTGAACCGCTCCAACGCCATTGTTAGCGACCGTGATGAGTGCGTTGCGTCGCTCTATCTCTAATCTCTATCAGGATCTTTTTTGCACCTAGTGGTTGTCATATCTTTTATTCATGTGACTCCCCAGTTTGCTCCACGACGCTGGGTGGACATCAAAAATTGGGATGCAGCGGCCAGGGTGCTGCTCGTACTAGAAAGCTGTAATGTAGCACATGTGAGGACTGAAGGTGCAATGTAAAACTGACTAAATCACAAATTTTATTAACATATCAAGCCGAAAATTGAAGAATAAGTCTATGTTCGATAATGAGCCTTCTTATTACATTTGGCAATGTCTAGATGAGTAG